>NC_140124.1:116181799-116695224 GCF_964035555.1 Netta rufina
AACTGAAGATCTAACTGGCTTGAGAGTCTTTTAAAGAGCTAAGATTAAAGAGGCTTACTTAACATAAATGTTACAACAAATTAATATAAAACTCTAGCAGAGGTTTTCAAGCTTCTTAATGGGTGTTCTGCAGTTTTACTCAGTCAGCTACCAAAAATCTTTTACGTGAAATTTATGTGTAACTATTTTTTTTCAAGAGAACTTTCTTTGGCAGTTACAAGTTGTCTATTTTTATAACAACCTCAGCAGAGTGTTCCAACAATAACTGTAATTTAAGTACTTATCAGATCTCTAAGAGCATAAGTCAATGTTTATTAAGCTTCAAGTACTATGTAATAGTGTATTGCTGAAAAGTCCTGTCTTAGTTACTGACTTCTCTAAATTTGGGGATTTTTTAAATTTAAGTACACACAGGACAGCGTATACTCAATTTACAGAGCCTTCTTTTCTTGGTTTTCTTAACAGGTTTATTCAACTGTAACATCTTTTGTAGTATCATTATCATAAGCCAAGTCTTATCAGGATAAAGACACTCTCAAGAATACACAATCCTTTTTCACCATCCTACTTCAAGATGAAGAATAAATTCCTCCTTTTACTCCCTCTGCCAAGTCTAAAACTAGCCTCATTATCTTAGGAATTATTTTTCTTCTTTGCTTGCTTAGTGCTCAGAACAAAAAGGTCCTAAACTCAGTAGGAACCTGGAATGCAGTGTCAATAATATAAACATGTCAAAAGAAGTTTTGCTAAGAGGCTCATTATTATGTTGCACTTATGTTCTACTTTCCATGCGAATTCTCAGTAGTGTCGTATTACTATCATTAATATCTTTTAGATATATAAAAAGGGGGTGAGGAGGACTTAGTAAATGTTTTATTAAATACTGGTTTATTAAATATTTTGGTTTAAATACCTTGAGACTTCATTGCATTATGAATACAGCGAAAGAAACAGAAAGAGGTGGGGAAAAAAACTATTCAGAGAGGAAAGTTATGAGAGGGAATGAACACAGAACATATAACGAACACGAGTTTGTAGCGTGACCAATTTTTAGATTCAGTTCTGGGTTAAGATTCTATTTTGCTGGATGTCATTTGAACACATAGGCAGATATAGAAGTACACGAGAGAGGGCTTCTTTCCCTGAAGAATGTACAGAGTAATTAAAGTTCAGTCCGTTGACACCAAAACTACAAGGAAGCTTATTCTTTTCCCTTGAAGCATTAAACTGTGCTAGAAAAGCCACAAGGATGCCTGAAGAGACCATGAGTCTGGCCAATAGAAGCAAAAACTTCATTAATGGTTCCATTTCCATTTCTCGACTTTAGAGGTAAAGTTGGGGGTAAGGTTGGAGGCTCAAGTCAGAGGACCAACCGGCAGAGAAGACAAGAGAAGAATATGTGGAAGTAGAACACTATGAAAGTTTCATATTTAAAGCATCTAGAACAAGAGTAGATCCTCTTGAGAAGCAGGAAAAAAAAAAAAAAGGATATTTTGCCCCCCTCTTTCCTTTTTATTTAGCCTGTTAATAGAATGGATATTTATTGTTATTTTGTTTGTTTGTTGTTGTTTTGTTGTTTGTTTTTTGCTTTAGCAATGAGATCCAAACTTTCCATCACTGAGAATTATTGCTTGAATGGGAAGAAGACCTCTTAGAAAAAAAAAAAAAAAAAAAAAGGAAAAAAAAATAGCTAAGCAGCTTTTACAGTTTTGGTCCATACCTTCTTTATAATGTTTTTCAACCTTACCCTTACTTTTATCACAATACCAGGATAGATTGCCTACTTTTTTCAAAAGCCAAAAATAACAGAGCAATCTGTATTTTTCTCTATAAATAATGCTAAATTTGAGGGGAGTAGGGAAATAAAATTGACCTGAACAGAATGAAAAATCATGCTGCAATTAAAGACACTCAGCTGCGGTAGAGAGAGAAAATAAGAAAAGGAAAAATACAGCAGCATGTAAGAAATAAACAGTAATTAGTGAATGAGACTATTGCTGCTTAAAATTGGTATTTAAAACTTGGAAGAAGATCAAGCAACTTCCTTGTAGCTTTCCTATATTAATATGTACAATAAAACTTCCTATCAGCAAACTGCAGCAAAAATAAATTAACATGTTATGTTACCACTAAAACAGCATGAAAAAGTCTTGGGGGGGGGGGGGGGGGAAGAAAAGAATCTGGGGGAGAAAGGTTTCTGCAGCTATATAGAATGATTTATTTTGTCTCATGTATTTGGATTTAAAATTTAACAATGAAAAGGAATGCTAGCATTGCAGTTAATGTTCTGTGTAAAGGTGCTTATATTACCTGGGTTTCAGTTTATTAATGTTAGAACTCTGTTATTACATACGGAAAGACAGACAAATTCTGCAGGGCACGTATGTGTCTGGTATAAAACTATATTTCTGGTATGACAAGAATAATTTTCAAAGCATACTTTATTCATTTTTTAAAAAAATATTATGAATGCCCTCTGTTTTGGAGCTAGAAGTTATATTAATATTAATCTAAAATGTTCCTAACATTTCTTTTGCTTAAAACAACAAAACTTGGAAGAGTTGAGTTGCTGCAATGAATAATAATACACCTGTCCCCCAAAAAAAAGTCTTTTGACAATGTTTTTTTTCTTTTTTTTTTTCTTTTTTTTTTCTTTTTTTTTTTTTTTTTTTCTGTTTGTTTGCTTTGTTTTTAAGATAGCAAAGCCTCCACTCTCTGAGACTCTTTACAAAGCCCGTCCTATGTGATAGCCTGCTTTAGTTGACATTTATGTGATTCTCTTCATGGACATTGAAGGGAGGTCACAGTGCAAAATCCAAGTGATTGTGTTTCATTTGTAATAGAAGAGAGGTTTTAAACATGAAGCCATCTCTCACTCCTACAAGAAAGATAATTTACCTCTTCCCTTAGCACAGTCAGGTCCTGGAGAGTTGCCACTTCAATTTTCTGGGACTTTACAACACACTCAACAATATTCAAATAAAATTTTATTGTATTGTGAAAAGATGGGTGGGGAGAGAAACTATGTTAGCACTGATTAAAGTTGAAACCTTAGTTCTGTGAAGGTCAGGAAATTCAGAATAGTTTCCTATAATATCTTTACTCTGCTCCAACGTGTGAACATGCAAATGTTTCTTTGCAAACAGCTGTGTGTTCATGTGACAAAATACTCTTTACATTGTTTGAAAATAAATTAATTTCAAGGTGGTGAGGATCTCACTTTCCAAGAAAATCTTCAGAAAATGTGAACAATTTTTTTCTTTAATATGCAGAAGAATGTGTCTGAGTGTTTCCTGACTACATTGCTTCATAGGAAAAGTTAGTGGTACAAAAACAATTGGCTCAAAAAAAAATGTAGACTTATTACCAAATATATTAACAGTATTATTTCCAATAAAACCAGTAGTACCTGAGATTTTGAACAGACAACTTGTTTGAAATGTACCCTTTGGTTTGTCAGCCAGCAATTTGAAAGGTAACTAAACTGTCTATTAAGTCCTCAAAGCCAATCAAATGCCTACTGTCTTAGCATTTCCAGTGTTTTCCCTAAAATTAAATTTTTGTATTTTCTTTAAAGGCAACAGTAATCATGCAATTGCCTTTGGACATAATGTCGAAAGCTAAACACGTTTTTAAAATTAATCCCATTATTCTGTCAGACATCTTTCCCCTTTTATCAGTTGAAAAAATAGCCTCCTGTAGAGAGTCAAATCTTTTATTTATCATTTCAGAGCTAACTACAATTAACTTTGTTATTTCACAGAAGTTATCCTCTTACTGAAGAGACCTGAAATAAAAAATAATCTTCAGTTAAAAGGGTATATACTGTCATCATCATCAGTCCTTGAAAATTGCCTCATATTGTACTTTTTTGTTTCAGTAATACTACACATAATTCATATACACACATTTAAGTAGCTGGAGCACTGAATAACGAATATTAGAGATTCTGTATCTTCTGTAAATGCATTGATTACCCGTGCATCCTATTACCTATCAATATGCCACTTCTAGGTTGATTTAAAAAAAAAAAAAAAAAAAACAAAAAACACACAACCATAGGAATCTTTAAAAGAAGGATTTCAACACCTGCCAGCTGTCAACTTGTCTGTATTTGTTTAATAATGTACTAGCCAATGTCTTATGGAACATTTTCTCAGAATCTAAAAGGTGAAATCAATGGCGTTCTATGGAAATTAACTTGAATTCAAGGAATTGGGATAGATCTTAGGCATATAGGATCAGAGCAAGTGAAAAAAAAAAAAAAAAAACAGATGGTTAAATAAAGAACAATACAGGAGAGCGCATAGTGTTCAATCTCTTCAGTAGGAGGTAAAGGAAGTACAGAATATCAGACTGGGCCAAATTTAAAGACAAGTGAAGTCAAGGGACTCACTCCTAGCAGCAGGAGTGCTTCAGCGAGGAAAACTCTGGGTTCAAATGTGACCGCTTAGTATACACTCAAAATGTTCACTTTTTTTTTTTTTTTTTTTTTCCCTTTGATCTCTGGATCTTATTAGCAAGTCCATCCTAACAGCTTCTTCAGTGAGTCAAAGCAAACTGCTACCCAAATATTTAATTTCTATTGGGTCTAAAACTTCTGACTTTTTTTTATTTGTCTGCACAGGGCTTGATTTAATCGTTATGGAAACTTAAAGTTTTCATAACACAGAATTATCAGTAACAGAAAAAAAAAAAAAAAAAAAAAAAAGCCATAAAGGCAACGCTGTAAACCAAGTGCAGACTCCTTTATCCAAGCCTCTGAGGTCTTCCTAGCTTTAATGTTATCAGAAAATCAGCTGAAGTCAGTGGGACTACAGGAGAAGCCTTGACAGTTCTGTGTTTGAACTGTTGGCAGGATACTTGACAATGCCTTGAATATAGACACAAATAAAAAGTTTTTGTTTGTTTGGGAAATTATTTTAGGACTTATTTGCTCTATAACAACTAAGGAGATATCCCTTATATATTTTCTGCATGCCTCTCCACAAATAAAGAATGAAAGAACTGATTCTAAGATGCTTAGAGATCTATAAATCTATAGTACATGTGTGAGTTTCCCTTACTTTTTTTTTTTTTTGTTTGTTTGTTTGTTTGTTTTTGTTTGGATGTAGTTGAATCTTTATCTGGGTGGAGAGCTTTGTTGTAACAGGATTATTATTTCATTTACCATTTCTTTTCTGAAACAAACAAACAAAATCTTTCATTGACATTATATTCAATATGTTGGGTTAGACGTTTTTTTTCAAACACAGAATGACATGAAGAAAATTAATGTTGTCCTTCGATTCACACTGGCAATGTTTAAATTTTAGCTAAGATTGTGCAGAGCTCTTAATATGCATTGGCACTATACTCTATCATGATTTCATACAGTTAGGAAAATGTAGATTATTTTGATCTAAACACTGACGTAACTCTTTTCAACCAGAATTTGTCTTGTGACAATGTGGTGCAAAAACATGTTGACTGTTTGTTCCTACGGTCTCACTAAGTCGCACTGAGTTTAGTGTCATTCTTAATTCTTAATTCTTTCATTCTTAATTAATTATAGGTTTAAACAGAGAGTATCAAGTAAGACCAGCTGAGGAAATACTTCACATACACCTTTCTGAGGCTGCACTTCTAAATAGCCATACATAAGATGAACCAGTTCACTCTAAGCTCAGCACTTTAGGAATATCAAACACAAGTGCATCCATATCACTTTGCAACAGCAGCTTACAGCAGCCTCATCTTTAATGTAATGTAATTGCATATGCACATTACCAGATTTTTTCAAATGTGCCCCTTAGCAGTCTGGGAAGCTGCCCTATGGTGCAACATTCCTTCATGCACCCCGACCATCTACAGCTTTTCTTTCTATTTTTTTCCCCACAGTGCAGAATAGTCCCTGAAGACAGGAATTTCAAACTGCAGCTGAGACTAACACTCTCATCATTGCTTTTGTGACACCCATTACTTTTGCCAGTTGTTTTTGAACTGCTGTCAGGATGCTTGAAGGAATCTTCATTAATGCTGGGAATATAAATCTTATTAATACAAATAGGATGGTGCCTATGCAACTGGAATTTTATAGCAGATGGATGTCATTCTGCGGCATTGCACAGCTTCAGACATCATGGTCATCTGGCTTAGTAACAGGCTGAGCATGGTGCAGCTTTTACTAGTTGCCTTCTGCTTCTGAGATAAGGTACCTGCAGTGACAAGGACCAAAGAAATAATGCAAAAGTGGAATACACTACAGCAGCAGTCAAAATTCAGGACAACAAAGGCTGGTTTTCTATGTATATGTATAGGGAAGATGTTCCGATGTCTCATCACCATCAGAAAGCTCCCTTCACCTGCTAATTGCTTGTCTTGAACTATTTGAGCAGATCCCAGGGGACCAACAATAGTGAAGAGCAGAAGTGCACTAAGGAGCAGTACTGTTGTGTCATACCGGTAACTTTGGCTGTTTGGAGAGGCCTACGAATGGTGCTGTACAGTTGCATTCTTGATTCATTAGGACTCTCAGCAGGCTGTACTTGTCTAATCTTCAGCAAGGTAGCAACCCCAAATCCTACAGGACAGGAATTTTTATTTTTTATTTTTTTTCATGTTGCTGCAAGGCCTCATCAATTATTAAGGAAGGTTCACTAATATTAATATGGAAACATCAATGTTGCCAAGATCTGGAGTTCATTTCCAGTGGTGCCCAAAGGCAAATATGCTCCCTGTGTAATCTGGATATTAACGGTGTTAAGATTTCACACCTCAGTAGGAAAGATCTGGTTTCTTTCCAGTTCCCTGGCATATGGTGCTTTCCCTACGTTTTTCAGGCAGAAGAAAGAATACTTTGGCTTCGTTTTGCTTAGTCTTAAAATGGAAAGTGCTTTTGGACCACTTATGGTTAAATGTTGCATTTTTCCCAAGCATGTGTGGAAAGGACCTGTTTTATTCTGCAGAGGTTAAACGAAGAGAGAGTGATCACTGTGGAAAGGTCCTACAGCCATTACCTGAAATGGTGTTCCTTGCACTGATGGTGGTAGAACTCGGGCCATGCTACTCATCCTTTTGCTGAAGATGTCCATTTACATCATGTTTCCTTTCACTTTCTTCCTTCTGGCTTTGGAAGGAGTCAGAATGTTCTGTTTCGGCCCCTTGGTCTTGGCATAAGAGACTATTTGCTTCTCAGCTGTCTCTTCATGGCCCTCTGTTAGAGTAATTTCAAAAATCCCCAAAGCAGATCTTTTCTTCTTTTTTTCACATGCAGATCTGTTTGCATCTCAGTGGAGGAGAGCTACCTCTATTATACAAGCTGCATCATGATAGAAATATTCCAGGCACTTAGTGTCCTCCTCATCATAATATCAGTGCTAACAAAAATACAAGCCTTTCCCTCCCCCTACAGCCCTTTCCCCTCTCCCCCCAGCCCCCCAGTTTTGGGATACTATTTCCAGCTACTCTTCTACCTTGGGATTTCTTTGGACTTCCTTTGAGAGGCTGAGCTGTATTTGCAGCTATTTTCTCCTACATAAAGCTTCTGTGATAGTAACTTCATGTTTGACCAGCAATGTTAGTTTTTTGTTTTGTTTTGTTTTATTATTTTTTGTTGTTGTTGTTGTTTTTGGAGGGGTAGTAGAAAAGAGAAGAGGAATTAGATGGTTGCTAATCGCATTCTGCTTTCATCAAAGCTATTCTTACTTTGAAGGATGCTACCAAGAGACAAGACTTTCCTGGGGTATAGAAGGATCTTATTCAAAACAGGCAATAGGCCAACCCAAAAGATGCACAAGGGTGCTCTTTATCAAGAGCTTTTCCTCTTCTTACTCCCAACCATACAAGCACTCCAGCTGCTGAAATAGTAAAGAGAAATGCTAGCTATCTGGGCAGGCACAGTAGAGCTTCTCTTCCTTGAAGTTTGTGCACCTCAGCTTTCAGGGTTTTTTATTACACCTACAAATAAGTATAAAATATACTGCAAAATTAATAGCATTCTGCAGTAACCATTTAAGAGCAAGTAGTTTGTAATGTCTTAAAAATCTCTATTGAAGTTTGAAATGTCTCTGTAATGTGATTTTGGCCACTTATGTTATGAAATCTCGATAGCAGTAAAAGCTGAGTGTACTAATGAAAGCAGAAGCCAATGCTCTCTCACTGTTTTTCATGCTGCCACTGTAACTACACTAAGCATCCCTGCTATGCAAAGCATCACATGCTTGGTTGTCTTTTCCTCCCAAAGTCCTATTTTATCAACTTTTTTTTTGGAGGAAAAGTGAAGAATTTACAAATGCTTTAAATGCCCCAATTCTAGGTGTGAGCTGTAGCCACATCCCATCTCCATACTGAAGTGACACTTCAGCACATGTAAATCCCATTTGCTCATTCTCTGTAGGAGCAGTGATGACCAGGAGACCAGATATCAGAAACCTGCAGCCTTTGAAAGGGTCTCTCACAGGAATTAATCTGAGCAAATTGCTATGTCGTTGAGAGGCTCTTGTTACTCGAGTCATACCAACCTGTTAGGGAGAAGATACGTTGAAAACTTCTCATACAGGATTATTAGGTTCCATGCCTTTATTGGACATATGATACCAGGAAGAGAATAAATTTAGGAATTACTTCTAAATCAGCACCTGCTAAATGATACACCACTTTTTTTTTTTTTTTTTTTTTTTTTGGCAGAAGAGTTAAGATATTTGGGGGGAAGATTCTGTGCATGGATATTATACCTTTTACAGACTTGTATTCATTCATACTATTTGTTCACTTGAGTTGAAAGGGCTAATGAATGGCTGAGTTTACCTGCAATATGAAGTTGATGTCAATGAAAAACAGAGCAGTTAAAACCCTAAAATATTTAAACTCTCAAGGAATATGGGAGGGAGAAAATCTCACCTCTGCATTTGCAAGCAATGGTCTGGAGTTTGCTTCTGGCCATCATGCAGCAGGACACTGTCTTTGACAGCAATAATTGTAAGATTTCTTTTTCTCAAAAAGAGCTGGTATTGTGATTCTAGGAACTGAGTCATGGTATGGATATGTATGTGAAATGTGCAGAGTCTGCCAAAAGAATGAACCCTTTTCAAAACTATTAAAAGCTGCTCAGCAGGGTCATCCAGTTCAGACTGAAGTTTATGGAGATTACACAGCACTGTGACTCTATGGAGTTAACAGTACCAGAAAGGAATAGCTGTGAGAGAGAGTAATATTCACAGAGAAAACTCCAAATCAACCCAAGGCCTGGCATTTAGCCCTTACAATGGAAAGGCACAGCAATGAATCACAATGAAACACATAATTTGTGTTTTTGTTTGATTGTTTTTGTTTATTTGTTTTTCATTTGGTTGTTTTTGTTTTGTTGTTTGTTTGGGTGGAAGGGAGGGAGGGTTTTTTGTTTGCTTGCTTACTTTGGTGGGAAAACTAAACAACACAATTCTTTGGTTTGATGTTTGTTCCAGCTCCTCAAAATGGTGGCACATCCAATATTATCAGTCCTGTTCTGATCCCCTTGTCCTTCAGTTCCTCTGCTGCAACTTTTTAGAAATTGACATGCGGCCAAAATTTAGAGACATTTATTTGTTAGTTCTTAAAATATGGTACATGTTTACCACTTATTGACTCATCTCAAGGTGGGACTACACATGCCACTCTTCAGAAGACCAGAGCATGTTCAGGCAGAATCAAAAGGGGACATGTATGCTTTAATAGATACAGAAACTCAGTTACTTAGAGAAGTGGGGCACTCCCAGCTTCCCAAGGGCACTTACTTGTAGAGGCAGTCTGGTCATGATGACTCCAAGTAAGTGTGAGGAGAGAATACAGAGAGATGTAAAGTGATCAGTGTGGGATGGAAGTGGAAGACTGCCAGAACTGGAGCTGCAAAGAATGTATTTACAAAAGCTTCAGTGCAAAGGAAAATGAGGGTTCTTCCTGTAAAAGTCAGATGCCTGGGAACAAATACTGCAGGGTGTGTTTCAGAGAGAGAAATGCTATTTTGGTAAGCTGTGATTCTGACTGGGGAGCCAACTGATAACCAAAGAAACGGTGTGACAAAAGGATTAATGTGATCATTGTATTTGTTGACACGGAATCATTGAACAGGAATCTGGTACATGCATTATTTTGGTCTTTCAAATGACTACAGCTACTAGTGAAATACACTGTGCAGTGCTAGTACAGGTATTTCAAGCAGCATTTTTAAAATTAGAGGGTCATGAACATTTATTAAACGATTGGAAACCTATGAGTTTTAATTAAATACTCAAAGACTTTGCTTCAGTTAGCTTAATGAGGAAAAGTGCAGACTTATTAAATGTAACTGGTCTATAGTTCCAATACCAGGAACAGAAACATGAAAAAGCAACTCTTCAGCTTATTGCTGAAAGAAATAACAAGAGTTATTGTCTGGAAATTAGACAAGTTGGATAAATGCAGTCTAGTCATGACATAGATATTTTTAAAGGAAAGGGTAATCATCTAACAGCACAACTTGCTACTACATGTAACATTAGATTCTCCAACATCAGTAGTTTTTCAATTAAAGTTGATTTTTTTAAAAGTACCTAGTTCAGGCAGCAATTATTTCAGCAGTATTTTATAACCAATATTACATAGCCTATAGACTTTCATTCATTTAATCTAGGATATCTAACATTTCCATTCAAATGATTTTAAAGTAAATCACAAACACGCATAAAGAATTCCTGAAAAACCTTGTGAGGAGTATAAGCAATTTCAATGTTTATTTGTTTTTTCTCAAAAAAAAAAAGCTTTTCTTGGCGGTAGAATAACTACTGTGTAACAGAGATACCACTGGGGTAGCATCAGTCCAGGTAGCAGCAGCACGCAGCTCAATGCTGGATGCAAACTCTTTCTGTGAATCAAAGCGAATGTTCGGGTGTTTAGCCCCTGCTGAGCTCCCTGCTGTTGCCTGCAGTTCTGGAGCTGTGAGCAGCTTCCCCTATAGCAGCAGCTGATGTTGCACCCTCTCTGAAGTGGTTCAAAGAAAGGCCCAGGCGTGGCTGAAAATGCGTCTGTCACTGACTTGTGAAGTGAGAGTTTTCACTGAAGAACAATATTCACTGGGAAAAATTAACTGCAACACACAAGACTTGTGGTGGGTTCTGTCACTTTAAAACAAACCTCCATCTCTGCCTTAAAAACATGCCCTGCCTCTGCGCAAGTTATTGGCCCTGTTGGGAAAATTACCAGGCAATATTCTTGAGCCTGTGTTACAGTGAGGTCAAAATAAATGATGAAAACGGTCCCCTCTGACTTTAGAATATATAAACAGTGGATGTGATCCATTAGCAGTGGAGAAAAGGTAATAGAGTTTATTTTAAAGCCAAAGAGTCCTAGATTTTTGTTTTTATTTTTGGCATACGTACTGAATAGTGCTCCTCAACACGGAAACAAATTGGGGACTACATTTAAAATAACATACATATTCTACATTTCAACTCCCAAATGCTTCTGTCAAAGCTCTGTTAAAAATGGGACAAATTTTCAAGTATGATGAGCACTCAGCAGCTCCCAAGGGTGCTAAAGGTGAGAAGCAGCACAGCAAGGTTGATAAGGACGACTGGTGCAGATTTAGGAGCTCATCTTGCTGGGGCAGTTAACACCTCAGTCCAAGCAGCCCTCCTACCTCTTGGTCTCACAGTAACAATGCTTTTCTCTTGTTGTTGTTTTTAAATCATCTGCAGGTAGCTTTCTGGGGCACTTTTCAGCAGTTTAGCTCCTATTTGACCTAACATGTCGGACTGCATACTGGTGAGGAGGGGTATAAGCGTGTTCCCCTCAGCTCCAGAGATGGAGGCCTCTTGGAAGAGACAAAATGGACAGCTGTGAAGGCTAATAAATCACAGTGCCAGAGGAACAGCTCCTTTTGTTTGAAAGAGCCCAGTTTCAGACACAGCTGTGTCTGCAGAGATCGGTCTTCCCACCATCCCTCTCAAACGTGTTGAGTTGCTAGCTGTCTGCAGGAAGGGCCTGGCGTCATGAGGCCCAAACCCCAAATCTCCATGCTTCCAGGGATCCAGGCTGCTTTAACACAGTTCCCTTAAAGGAGGGTATTCTTTCTCCATGAATCAATGCTTAGAGACTTTCCAAAGTTTAGATTATGACCAAGTTACATAAATTCATACAGCATTTAGGGATATTTTAGATGTGCATTATTGCAAAACAGACAGAAGATCGCCTCAGAAAAGAAAGCCATTTTGAAGTCCTACTAATGTGAAAATGATTCAAAACAAGGAAGTTTTTTTTTAATCAGATGATTTTTTTTATCATTTCAGATGATTTTTTTTTCAATTCCTCTGAAAGTATGTAAAATATTGAAGCATGGGTATTTCACTGTGTGTCAAATTTTAACTTGGAGTGAATTTCTGCAGCCAGGTTGCAAACACTTTGAATAAGAATACTAATATTATCAATCTAGTTATCAAATAAAAACAAATTTTCAGGTGCTTGAATCCAAAATGTCCTCATTTTCTAAAGTCTCTGAACTTCTTGCATCCTTGGAACAAACCATGTAAAATGTATATTTTAATCTGCAACTTTTGGGAACATTGACTGTGATCTAAAGCTCACTTTTTGTAATTGCATTTTCTTTCCTTGAACCAGAAAATGGTATCAACAGGATACCAATTATATTATCATGCTGGGCCACTTTATATTCTACCTTCACATTTTCCTATGGAAAACATAATTATCACTATTATAATCCACTACAAAGGGAGGTATCTATGAAGTGCAACTACAGCTTATACTGACAACAGTTTTTTCACTGACGGAAGCCATATGTTTCTG
Organism: Netta rufina; assembly: GCF_964035555.1. NCBI lineage: Eukaryota > Metazoa > Chordata > Aves > Anseriformes > Anatidae > Netta > Netta rufina. The sequence goes on from NC_140124.1 coordinate 116,194,595, forward strand.
TCGGCCTGTGAACAAGTAAATCTTAATGCACTGCAATTTTATTTCCAAGAGAAATATTGTCTCAGTCCTCTCCTTCAGTTTACCCTTTGAGACATCAGTCAGACCCAGCTCCTCCTCCATGCTGTTGGGGCCTTTCAAGAGAGGCAATGAGGACATGAAAATAGACATCTCTCCCTAGCATCTCTCCGCAGCTTAATATACCAGAGACTCTTGGAAACACCAGAGCAGCTCCTGCAGTCTCCAAATAGGGTACATCATTTGTTTAATGAAGATGGTTTGTATACAGAATTTTTGCAATACAGAAGCTATTGGAGGAATAAGAGGTATATTAGATGCAGACGGATTCTTCAGGGTATATAGCTATGAAACTCCTCTGAAATACAAAAACCTAATGTTCAGATCAATAACAATGACAGATCTGGTCAACCTTATCAGTGACTGAGAAAGACACAACCTCAATGTAAGAACTGTACTTCTTCCAAGGTCAGAAAGTCTAAGCTCCGGAGTCTGGGAGTGAAATCCCTCAATGGGATGGCAATAATAATGTTATAACAAAAATAAAATATTTTCCTTAATCTCATTCTTCAAAAAGGACAAACAAAATTTTCTCAAGTTTTCATGAAGCACTTGGCTCAAAACAGCTGGCCAGCACAGAGAATTTCATCTTGTTAACTAATAAAAAAAAAAAAAAAAAAAAAAAAAGGGAGGGGAATAGTAAATGAAAATAAGATTTTGGTATAAAAATATTAGGCAAATTTAACTACAGATGTTGTTAAAATCTCTGTTTAACAGTAGAAGGGGCAATCCATATGGCAGCTCCCTTTTACAATTTAATTAAAGCAAATTATTATCTATGGTGGTTTACCATAAATAACTAGAGTTCCAGTTTCATAATTTTTATTACCTAGAAGTTATGAGTAATAAGATTGATGTGGAAATTTACAACATTTCCTTTTTCAAGGTGTTACATAATTTTTAGAGAAACTAACAGGTATCATGCCAGTAAAATTTGGCTATGGCTAAAGAGGATCTCTGCAGACTGCATTAGTCTGAAAAAGATAAGACTTCTGATCCCAAGACAATAACATGGTTACTAGATTTCAGTGAGATCAAGAAAAAGGAAGTACTTCACTTCAAATAAATAAAAATACCAGCAATTAAAAAAAAAAGGTTTCATTTAGTAAAACTAGCTTTTTAAGAGGCAAGCCCAATTCTTTCTATTGGCCTACTCGCTAATGAAATGGTTCTATGAAACTGTAAAACTTTCTTCTGTGGTGATTAGAAATTATCATAGGCCCTTGTTCCAAGCTTTCATCCTTTCAGTCACACCATATGATTAGGGTCTTGTTCTGGAAGGTAATATTTTGTTGTTGTTGAAGATATATGACTCTGAATAGAGATGCTTTGCTGACCAGATCTTTTCCTCTGTCTTGATTTTCAACAGAAAATCTCCAGACCAAACAGTTTTAAATCACTGGGCAGTAATGCTGAATGAGACCCTCTAGAAGAACACACTAAGCTTCACTACGTTGATTTTTAAATCACCAAACATAGGATATAGACATAAAGCAAATTACACAATATGCAAATATGTTGTATCACAGCTGTACTGCATATGCTCAGCATCTTCTCTATAGAGAAATCCTTTGCAAAATGTACTAGCAATTAACAGAAATGTAAGTGGTGGCAGATATGATTTATCAGAAAAAGCAAAAAAACCATCCTCTTCCACATCATATGTATATATTTTAACATATATAGGATAGAAAGTGATTAATGCTGATGAGGGTTGCTAAAGCAGAAAGAGAACTGCTATATACAACATTTTTTTCATCCTAACCTAGCTGGTTTTCAAAGTTGAGCACAATAGCTCACAAACTGCTGCAGCTTTAGTTACCTTTCCATGCCCTGCATTGTCTCGACCTAAGAAGCAGACTGAAGAAAGTTGCATGTTAGGTAATGATAGCGCCAGGAAAGCCCATGAAGGTAAGTTAAGCCCGTGAAGTTCTGTAATGAATTAAAAGACACATTCGAGTAAATATTACCTACTTCTAGGACTTTTTTTTTTTTTTTCTGAAGACTATTTGCCTAAATAAAGAACAATTAGAACTTTTATTTTCAGTTCTCATAGGTGATAAACATGAAATTGTAAATTAAGAAAAGCACTCAGAACACGTAATGGGTCACTTTTTTTTTTTTTACTGAAGTAAGAGAAAGCAGCTCTAGCAGCAAAGTTCTTATTACCCCAATTTGAAAAATATTTAAGCTGTTTTGGCATCTACGCCACTCAGTTTTTCTTTCTCACTTGACACTATCTATACAAAACTGCATTCTCCCTGGCCATGCATGATTATCTACTTCCTAAAACAATTATTTTCAAGTGTTGCCAATGATAAACAATCTTATAATTCAAAAAATCTCCACCCTTGGGAATTTTGGATGTGTGAAGTAGGAAGAAAAAAATACTATTTTTGCCATTACTGTGATAAAAAACCTTATTAAGAACTGAATGTCCTCGGAAAGAAAAGGAGATTGCAGGGAATGAACAAGCTATTAATTAGGTGTTTTATTTTGTTTATCAACGACAGATATTTCGTGAGATGTAATGAAGAAAGCAATAAAAGTGGGTAAACTAATATGCCCTTAAGTACTTTTGCTCATTATCTTTATCCCTCCATTATTAATTCTAAATAATGGAGTATGGCCTCCATCTTGTAAATATTTAGGCCTATGAACAGTGGTATGCAGCGTGTAGTGTGACTGAATCTGCTGAGATCTCCTGTATAAATGTTTGTCAGATCAAGGCCTAAATTGTCAGTAAAGTGCTTAATTTGCATAATTTGAATCGAGGACAGTGGTAGTGGCAGTACCTGGCAGATTAAACATAAGGATAGGCCCACACGGGAGAAGTTCTTTTATTTTTCAAAATATTTGAAGCTGTGAGCACACTAGTATGTTCCAAATTGAAAACATTCATTTTTTACAGAATTTTTATGAACCCTAGGAATGAAAATTAATTTGGACAAGTTGAAAGAGAGACTCAACTCCATGACTAACATGGGAATTACCCTAATCCTCTCTTCAACTTAATCATGGAATTTTAACAAGTTTTTTTTTTCTGGAAGCCCTTGAGATCTCCTAGGTTGAACATTAATGTATGTCCATTATTTTTATACTACTTAGAATACACTCACAAATGCAATCTGTGGCTGAGTTATGAGATAAACCCTTCGAGCTCTAAATCACTTGTTTGAATATTGGCCAGAAATCGTCACCATTTGATGACTTTTGCATGATATATGCAAAAAGGGCTGATGATCTCAATTTAGTATCAGTTCTAACTCTGAATCTCCAGCTATGCCCAATTATTGTCAGATTATTTCTGTAAGAAGCTGTTTTCTGGGGCTCATCCTACAGATCAATAGCAGAAGCCCCGAGGAGCCATCCATGTCTCCCAAGAAAAGAAACTCTCAAGTTTCTCCTCTGCTGCGCTCTCCCAGACATATGCCTCTCACCCACAAAAAGATTCAGTGCAGAGATTCTGCCTCAAAAAGTATAAGCCACCCCTGCTCAATTAGTTTCTCTTGATCACAGCACCCAGAACTGGGAAACTCCATGAGCCGGAGGGCACTTTTGGTTACAGCTGTGTAAATGAGGGAAGCCACCTGCTTGATAGAAACATGTTCAAGACTAAAAGATTCAGTAAAACAGTGTTGGTGAGAGCAATTTTTCTGCCAGCGTTACTATTTCTGCTAAGTAATTTAAAGGCAGCAGCAGAACTGTTAAGAGGCATCAGCCAGAGCTCAGATCTGGTAACCTTCCAGATATGCTGCAGAGCCTTTTATTTTTTCAGGCCTGTAGGGATGGATGGGTTGAGGGAATATGAGGGGCCAGGCTCCTCTCCGTGCTAGGTAATTACTCTCGTCAGACAGTTGGTTTATGGAGGTGTTTATATTGTATGCCTTGCATTTTGTAGAGCACTTGTAAAAGTGAATAAATGCTCAAACAGAGTAATTAACAAATGTTACTAGTATGTCTACCTACCAGAAAACACAAATAGAAATCTGTTACTTGAGGAAAGTGAACATTTCATCAGCAGACACAAGCACAATCCCAGGGTAAGGCCTTAGACATGACAGAGCACATGCTGATCCAGCAGGTGCCAACTCGGGAAACTCATCCTCGTAACAGGATATAAGCATCAGCAGCGCTGTTCCTGCTCACTTTGTCCTAGTCCCAGGCTGAATTTTAATCCAGAGCCTCATTACCAGACTTCATTTCCATCATTTATTGCTCGTCGCAACTCTTGGTCCGCTACAATTTCATGGGCTACAACTTGAAAAAAAAAAAAAAGGCAGGGGAATGGGATGGGATGGGATGGGATGGGATGGGATGGGATGGCATGGCATGGCATGGCATGGCATGGCATGGCATGGGATGGGATGGGATGGGATGGGATGAGGGGGCTGTTTTTCTATTCCGGGCTGTCTCCTCGCTTGATTCTCCTCTGCCTTTCGATGCCCTCGGGTGGCTCCTGGCTCGCTCCTGGCTCGCCCCCGGCCCGGCTGCTGCCGCGGCGCGGCTCGGCACGGCACGGCTCGGCACCGGCTGCGCGCAGCTCCCCCGCCGCTGCTGGCTTTTTCTGCCTCTCCCTGACTTGGGTGAACAGCTGCATGGCAGCTCGCAAGCGACCGGTTATTTTCAATTTCGAAGCTAATGAAACCGGCATCGTGCAAGCCTGTACTTACCCCGCCTGTCCCCGACAAAACATAAAAGCAAATCCGGTGTTTTCTTGCAAAGCCCCGAGCATGGCGTTTTGCGTTATTTTCTAAAGCAGAGAAAGAAGGAAAAAAAAAAAAAGAAAGAAAAAAAAAAGCAGAGATTGAAAGTATTTTACTTGCAAGCTCAAGTGTAAAATAAGATGCTTTAGAATAAATAACATACCATTTAAAATCGACACTTCATGAGATCAGACAATCAAGCCAGATCCTCCCCTTATTATGTCCCGGGCTGGGAGCTCTGGTGCATGGACACAAAACAACTTTGCTCAGTGACCTGTGGGCGAGGGGAGATCTTTGCCAGCCCTGCAAATGACCCAGCACTGATCCCTGCTCCTGTAAGTGCTCGCCCAGCAAGGCTCCCGGTTTCTTTCCGCTATGCACGCTCACATTTTTGGCCCCGCGGACTGCGGCGCCGGCCAAGGAGCCTTTGAAAACACTCGCTGATAAATTCAGCAGGTAGCTGGGAATAAAACAGAGAGCGGGGATGGGGGGGTTAATAACAGGAGGGAATTAAAAAATAACAATAAAAAACCAAAGCACCCCGTGAAGCCGTAGCAGTTGCGAGAAACTTGCGGCGCCGGCAGCAGCCGGGGGGCAGCTGGTGGCGTCCCGGAGCCCCCCGGTGGGCTTCGCCCTGCATCCAGCATCCCCCGAGGGGCACCGCAGGGCCGGGCTCTCCCTCCCCAGCAAGTTGTGCCCTCCAATTGCAGCACACTAAGTTAGCGGGTCGCGATTTTTTTTTTTTTTTTAATTTTCTAATTATTATTATTTTCCCCCGAGGCCGGCAGGGCCCAGGGAGCGAGGAAGGGCAGCGCACGGTGCTGCATCGGCCGTGCGGCCGGCAGGGAGCGACGGGAGGCGGAGGGGGAGCTGCCAGCAGCAGCAGCAGCAGCAGGAGGCAGGGAGGCAGGCACCGGGCGAGCACACGCACACACACACACACACACACGCACAGAGACACACGCACACTCACGGCAGGCAGAGGCTGCTCGGTATTGTTATCGCTGCGCTTCGGCGGAGGGCTGTGCGTGCAGGGGGAGGGGTGGAGGGAGGAGAAGAAAGAGGGAGAGAGGAAAGTGAAGGGGGAGAGAGAGGAGAGCATGCAGCAGGGCTGGGGCCGGAGCAGCGGCGGTGCCGGCACGCCCGGGCTCAGGCGCTGAGCGCGGCGGGGAGGAGAGAGGCGGGCACGATCCGGGCGGGGGCACGGAGCCGGGCACAGCCGCCGCACCGGCCTCCTCCTCCTCCTCCTCCTCGCAGCAGCAGCAGCAGCGACTACTTCTTTCTTATCTCCCAGCCTTTTGTTCGCCCATCCTCCTCCTCCTCCCTGCCCACCCTCTGCACAGCGGGGAGAGAAAAGCAGCCTGACCCAGAGCTGAGTTTCACCCACCCTCCGCCTCCTCTCTCCTCTCCTCTCTCTCTCTCTCTCTCTCTCTATCTCTATCCCCCGCCGCATCGCTGCCCATGAGCTAGAGCGGCAGGCGGCAGCTCAGCGCCGCGGCAGCCGGCTCGGGCAGGCAGGCAGGCAGGCGGGGGCACACAGCCGGTGCCCGACCCTTCCCCGCTGCACCCCTCGCCCCGCTCCGCCGGGCTCCAGCCGCGCTCCCGGGACTGCCGGGGGCCGCCCTGCCGCCGCCGCCCCTCCTCGCCTCCATGTGCCGGGCAGCGGGAGCGCCGCCGCGGATCCTGCCGCCGCTGGCGCTGCTGCTGCTGGCGGCCCTGCAGCAGGTAAGCGCGGCCGGGCTGCGGATCCTTTGTTCCCCGCCGGGGGACCGGGGGGGGAGCGGGGAGAGGTGGCGGGGGACCGCGGGGAAGGCGGCAGCCGCCGTCGTGCCGGACACCTGCTCGGGGGGCAGCTGCGGGGAGAGGGGAGGGAGGGGGTCCGCGGGGTGCCCCCATCGGTTTGGGGACAGCAGGTGCCGTGGTGGTGGTGGTGGTGGTGGTGGTGGGGGGGGGTCCGGCTCCCGCTTTGTCGCCGCGGGGGACAAAGTAGCGGATCGCGCCCCGCGTGGGGAACGGGGCGGCGGCGGGTCCCGAGACCCTCGTCGGGCTGGGGAGGGGGGCGCTCCGCCGTGCCCCGCTAATCCCTTCCCGGCGAGAATTTAATCAGCCCGCACGGGGAAGGGGGGGAGTGGAGGGGGGATTTCCAGCGGGACGGGCCCGGGCTGCGAAGTGCTGAACGCGGGGGGCGAGTCCCGGCTCCCCGCCAGCTCCGGGCTGCTTGGAAGGGGGTGGCCGAAGGGGTCCCGGTGGCCGGCGTGTCCCCCCCCGGCGGCTTTGTGCTGTCGGGGCTGGGCGGAGGGGGCGGTAAATCTGAGGGACAGATGGCGCAGATCAGCGCCTCTTAACGGCACCGACGGCCGGGGCATTTCTGCCGGGCTGGGGAGGGGGGAAAGGGCCCCCGGGGGGGGGCGGCCCCTGTCCATGGTGAGCGCCGGGCCGGCAGCGACCCCGCTGTCCCTCCGCTCCCTGAGGGGGGGCCCCGGCTTCTGCTCGCTCCGGGCGGCGAGGTGCTGAAATGCTGAAACGCGGCGGCCCGGGGTTTTCTCCCTCGTCTGTTGGGGACCCGTGGCTGTCCGTCTGTCCGTCTGGCGTGGCGGAGGAGTGTCCGGCTGGCCCTCCGCGTCTCCCACGTGAAAGCAGCCACCCTGCTCGAAAACTTGTGATGTGCCTACTTCAGGATTGTTTTTTTCTTTCCTTTTTTTTTTTTTTTTTCTCTCCTCAGTACCCAAAACCTTCAGTACAGACGGCTTTTGATTGGGTTTATTTTTTCCCTTCATGCTGCTGCTTTTTTTTTTTTTTTTCACAAGTCCTCATGTGTTGTTTATCATATGCGCTTCCACTTCTGTTTAGTTTTCCTATCTCAATAAATCTTTAAAGCACAAATTCTGCAGTTAGCTTTTAGTCCATCTTTTTTATTTATTTATTTACTTTCCTACCCAGGGCAGGTTTGAAATTAAAGCACAAGCTATGAATTAAGGACAGGAACTAGACTCACTGCTTTTATGTATCACTCAGTGTCACTGGCATGTTACGGTTGGGGAATCCAATTTCCCCCTTGTTTGGGTATCCATTAAATCAGGTTAGGGTTGATTTTTAATAGTGTGTTACAAAATTGGAACTTGGGTATGAAATCAGATTTATAGACCTGTGTCTGTACAACGCTTTCATTTAAAAGCTTTTTTTTTTTTTTTTTTTCTTTCATGCATACTGCCAAGAACCCTTAAAAGCAAGATGCAGCAGTAACTTTTTTTTTTCTTCTGCCTTGATACCTGCTACTTTTGGTTTGTACGGGGTTGTTGACATATGATTCTTCTGAAAGGTTGGACCTTTCTACTTTTTATTTTTCTGTCTCCAAACCTTTACAACAAAAGAGCTCTCTACCTTTATTTTCTGAAGTTATTGATCACTGTGGCATTCATCAGTGCTGTAGAAAAGCAGTCATGGAATTGCTTGATCATAACTGGAGGCACACTTTAAGTCAGATCCGTGGGTTCTGTTGCTGTTCAGGAAATAGGGCTTTAGGTTTTTGGCAACGCGTAACGTGCATGGGATGCAAGAGAATGTCAACTGCACTTTATTTTGCTGATTAACTAGATCAGTATGAGTCTGGAAGTACTATGTGAAAAACCTGACAGAAGGGAGGATAAAAGGAGTGAGATGTGCTTTTCTGTCCAAAACATCAGCTGTTCTTGGAACAGGGATAACAACAAGATGGGAGAAGTACTGGGAAAGCTAGCCTGGGAGGTTTACAGGAATGAAACTAAGGTCAGTTAGAAATCAACTGGAAAATAAAACAGAACTTAAGTGCTCAAAAAGGGAATAGTCTGTTTTTATGTACAAGGTGATGGGGTCACTCTGTGGGTGTTGTCCATTTCTTAATCAGAAACAAATAACAATGCAGTTACTGAGCCCTTTGCATGTAGGAGACTGGTTTGAATTCGAATTAGGATGACAGAGGATGTAAGTTATTACTCTCTGCAGGCAGTTTTGTTCTTATTCCAGGTCTTAGCAAATGTATCCAGGTGATAAAACTACTACCCTAAATGACACTACTGTTAAGCTGCCTCAGCTGTGAATCCAGTGATTGAATTTCTTGTCAGCCAAACCACCCTCTTACCTCTAGCACTTGTCTCTGGCAGAACCAAGGGTGAGGCATATTAACGCAGTTTTGCGCAGAAGTAGCAGTGAGATCTTTTATTCTGGATGCATCTTCTGTCTCTCATCATACACGTGGCTTAGATTTTATTTCTTTTAATCGGTCTATTTTAAGTAGTATAGTAAATACGTGATTGTATAACCACAAAAATGAGTTCAAGGGTGTCTCTCTATTAATGAGTCGGACTCAAACATCATTACTCCTTTGAAAGTGAATTGAGTGCATTTTATAACACTTTTCATAAATTCCAGAACGGAATATGTATATGAGTGGCTCAGCCTTTTTGGATGTGTATCTTTCTGTTCTGTTTTTGCTTCATCTTCAAAGACTCCATCTGAAAAGTTAAATTTGGCAGGATATTGCAGCAAAGAGCTCTCTCCTCCTTGTCTGTCTGGACTAGGTGATAGTGATGCCTCTGACACATCCTCAAAATTCCAATAATTGTAGAAAACACATGTACTTTTTAGAAATCTCTCTTTAGATATTAGACTGGATGCATTACTTTAAAATACATATTTGAGAAATGGCTTCTTTTTTTTAAGTGCTTTTTGTATCTATTATAGGACACGTTGATTCAGTAGACAATGAATTTTTGGAATTGAAATCAATGGTTGACAAAACAGGAGATCATTTTCTATATTAAACGGTTCTTATTCTCTAAACAGATTATAGCAAGGTCATAAATGTATATTATACTTAAGTAACATAAAGTATACATTCTCTTGTATTGTCAACTTATGTATTTTCAAATTAGTAAATCATATGTTTTCTAGAAAGCCTTCTGCTCTCTCCCTTTGTGTGTTGTATTGCTACCTAGGCATGCAATTTAATATAAGGAGAAGTCAATTAAAGACAAATTTGTAATTTTTATTATACCTGTTTTAAAATATTGCCCTAAATTACTGTATTGTTGAACTACATCTAGTTGAGAACATGTAATTCAAAACCTTACCACTTATTTTTTTTCTTTCTGCTCCCAGAAATTGGAGGAACTCCCAGAAACATCATTAGAAGAGTCCTGTCATGTCCCATCTTAATTATTTTTGATGACACTTTTATGTCAGTAATTCCAATTATTAATTTTTTTAATAACTGAACACTGTAATACATAAGAAAATTTATGTGGTAGTAGTGTAGTGAGTATATTTAAAAATAGCTTGAGGAAGTTGTGAGTAAAGTTATTTTTACTCATTACAGACAGTCTTGCGTAAGGGACTTTTTGTCATGTGGTAGGGAGCAGGAACTGTTGAATGGCTTTTATTGCATGAATAAGAGGATCATTTGATAGTAAAACTTTCTGTCACTGTTTTTTTTTTTTTTGTGAATGCTTTTTAATTGAAAAACAAACAAACAAAACCTTCCAATATTTTACCAGCTAGCAGTGACACCCGACAGGATAAGCATTTTATTTACTTTAAACAATGTGCACATGCAAAACATCAGTTTGTTCCAGTAAGAATCAGAACCTCTGAAGTTCCTATGTAAAAAAAATTACTTATTTTTATTTTTTTGTTTGTTTGTTATAAAACATAGGAGGAACATGTAGTGTCCTTACTTAATACATTTTGTACGTCTGCTAACTCAGTGATGCTAGTTGTATACAAGATATAATGGGACAAATCACAGATGATTGATGAAGGTGGAAAGAATACTTAACGTATTCTGCACTAAAAATGATCATTTTAATAACAATTTTCCTAACCTACCACTGAACTGAGACTGGTTGGTCAAGTTAATATTGGCAGAGGTGAGCCTTGAGAGAACTTCACAAAAAAGGTGTTATGCATTCATGTGGGATGAGTTTCAGGAGGATTTGTATTTTGTTAAAGAGCATTTTGTAGTTCGTGACTGATCAAAGGACTTTTTTCATCTGGGTGCTGGACTGTGTTCCAGTTTCTTGTGCTTTCTTGTGGCAGCAGCAGATCGCTATATGACCTAATCTGCGTGATTCATGATTTGATAATTTGATTTGATCCTGCAGTTCTCTCTGAAAGATCATGGGAGCTCTGTCTGAATAAAGAAGGAAAATTAGGCTTTCTATTTTTAATTGGCTTTTGAAAACAGATACAGGATCTGCAGCTTCCAAGATGGAAGGTACATCACTGCCAAGTCTTTTCAACATTTCACTTAAACTATTTGGTTTTAGTCAGTATTCATGTATTTAATTAAGTATCGTATATCCAGAAGGTGCGTTTATCCTCTCCTCTAGGCACTCCTTGACATATTTAAAAATATATTTTTACCAACAGACTCCTCTAGGGACTTCTCCATTCCTTATAATTAGCATATAATTATCACCCAGCAGCTGAAGACATAGTTAAAATTTTGTGATTCCCCCAAAAGAGTTCTTCCAGATAAGCCTTGTAAGGCCTCCCCTGAAGGTCAGAAAAACCCAGAGTCCTCCTGTGTACATCACCAGCAGTTTTCATGGGCAGAGGTGCTGAACATGTGCAACCTCTATCAAAGGGAGGAACTTCTGTTTTTTGAAGAAATGAGGATGTGTAGTCAATCATAGGCCCGATTTTATTTATTTATTTATGCAGTACAGAAGTGTGACTTAGACTTAACAGAAATTCCGTTTGGTTTTAGTCTTCCAGCTGAATTTTTAAGATATTTTTTTCCTCTGCTAGCAACACTGCTTGTCTGGAGAATCTCATTTTAGAAGGTGCACTGCTCCTAGTTGAGGGAAGGTGGAAAACTCCAAACCAGATTTCAGCTTTGTATCAGATATGCCCATAGATGTCTTCACATCTAGTAAAGCAAATGAAGTGAGTCTTTGTTTCTCAATTAAGGCTAACAGAAGAGACTGTGGGCGTCATGGTTTGTGAGACTCTCAAAGTTGCAAATGTCCAGTAATCTATGGTAAACGGTGGTGGCCTAAGGCCATTTTAAAACAAATTATATAGTAGAAGTTGTAGGTTCTGTTGTTTAGGGAAAGTGTTTAAGAGTCTTGAGAATTGGTTCAAGAAGCTGGATTTCTGGGGTTGCTGAAAAACGGGTAACTCAATGACCTCTGGGAGAACTTGGTCTGGCACTGACTCTGGAAGCTGTTGGCTTCCAGAACAGTTTGAATGAAAGGCACTTTTCTTTCTCTCCAGTTGCAATCCACAGTTGAAAACAAATTGTACTTGACTATATTTTCTGGAGTACTGTGCAACTGTCTTAAGTACTGTGGAGGTATAAACTGTTGCAGCTCTTTGCAATAAATCAGATTATGGGAGGGATAATGAACTGTTTTGAAGTTTTGCACCCCAAGCACATCAGAGATGTGGCTATGATCCTCCTGTGGTCTTTCATATGTCTTGTTATGTTTTGATGGTTAGTAAAACCTCATCCTAAGATCCACCTGGTATAGCATATTGCATCATGTCAGATGATGTATTAAGACAAAACTTAAAACGGGTAAAACAATCTCTAGAGTTAGGTAAGTTGTAAATGAATGCTGGGTATAATTTTGGCCTTTAGATTAATGAAGAAACACCCAGTCTCTAAACACAGTCACAGATGTTTTTGTGATCTGTGCTCAAGTTTAACATTACTGTCACAATTGCAAATTAATGTTGCTTATTAAGGAGAGAGAGCTCAAATACCCAGTTCCTGCTCTGTCATACGTATAATTAGTAAGACTTTGTTTTGAGCTTCACACGATAATGCCCTTTGAATTGGCTGGACTTGGCAACTAGCAGCTGTAATGCATCCAATTATAAGTGTATAGGATGATATTTTCTCTGATGCATACCCTTCCATTTCTTATTTGACTATGTAGGCTTATTTTCCTATAGGAGTTAGCTATATTGAGCATAAAAGAAAGAAGTCTTTCAGGAACAACTTCCCTTGTGTTCTGTTACAATCAATATTAAGAAATCTGATGTCGTAGTACACGCAAATGCAAACAGTGCAAAAGCAGACACTTTGATATTTCAGATAAATAGATTCTGCTGAGCTCCAGTGGTGTACGGTATGTGCACAAGGAACAAGACCAGCCCTGTTTGAAAGCAGTGTTTAAGAGCCCAGTTCTGCAAATGTAGGATGCGTGTTGTGATATGAAGTCGCTTCTGTAGTCATGTGGTGAGCTTGCATTTTGAAATAGTTGGAGCGTTTTTTTACAGAACTGCATTCTAAGTGTGTCTACATCCTAGAAAGTATGAAAATTGGAGAGACATAGTAGTCCAAAACCATCAATGCTAATGAAACAATCCTATCTTTCTGTACTTCTGTACTGTTTCAATTTACAGTCTTTACACAAGTGTGAAGACAGTATTGTTGGAAGAATCTTAGTGATGATGTTCAGAAGAACACATATAAACATGATTCCATTACAGTTATGCAGTTGAGATTGTCATCAGTTTGTTTGTTTTGTTCTGTTTTGTTTTCTAATTGAGCTGGAATACTACCTGGAAATTAAGCCACAGGTTTCTAGATACCCAAGTATTTAGATATGATGTTAATGTAACTGAGGAGTAGGGTACAAAAATGGCAGGCTTACCAACTATACTAGAATGTTCAGTTGATTGAAAAGTAACTTTGACATAAGACTTCTAATTTATGTCATGTTGATTTGTGATTGCAGTTTGCAGTTTGCATTTGATCTGAGATCTACAGTAGTGAGTTTGTACTTGAGTACCACACTACTTGAGTTTGTGAGTTCTTGCACCAAGGTTGAGTAGGTGTTCAGTATCTGGAGATAATGATGTTTGTTACTCATTTTGCAGTTAAAAGTGACTAAATAAGCTAGAGGTGATCAGGAAAGCAAACTAGTTTTTCAATGGTAACTCTATTTTGCTTTAGCAAAGTCCATTAGTACTTGAGGGAAGAATTTTCCAAGTGCTGAGCTTGTTCAAAGCTTTGTAGCTCCATTAAGTAGGTTTTATATGGGCAGAAGCTAAGGTAATTACTTTCCATCATAAAAGATAGTTTTTCAGTAGCGTCCTTCTGTAGATGAACGTACAAGTAATATTATCTTATGTTCAAAATAGTCTTGGGAATTGTACTAATCACACAAAATCCTGTAAATTACAGTAATGTGCCCCCATAATCTTCACTAGCTTTTCCCTTTTGCCCCAGATAAGGGGATAAAAATATTTCAGCATCATTGTTTGCTTAGAGTTAAAATGGTTTAAGTCTCGCAGTACTCTTAGGCTGAACTTGATATGACCCAGTCTGTCTGAAGCTACAACTTCTACTTAATTCCAAATGCTTAACAGAGGGCGATAAAGAATTGCTGAAAATTTGAATTCTTCCTTCCCTTGTGTTTTTATTCTCAAACAATCTTTACAAAGGACTGTTTTCGGAGAGTAGAGTACAGTCTTTTGTCTCCGGATAAAATTGATGGCTGAAAATGAAAGAATAAAGAAGGCTCTCTATTCATGTCCCCACGTCTTTGTTTCAGTGGGCATTGTTTCAGTTTATAAGAGTTGTTTAGTACATATAGATTGTTGGAAAGGCTGAAAGATTCCCAGGCGCATCAGTGCAGACTTGTTATAAAATCCTGTTATCTTCTCAGCTGCCCACCCAGGACCTTTTTTGTTTCAAGGATATGATGAAAGGCTATTTTTTCTTCTCTATCACATTTGCTTTGAGGTCACCTTTTATGCAGTAGTTTAAACAAGTCTTACTCTTTTTCTTTCAAATTATAGAAACTTTACAAAACATGTGATTTGAGTTCTAAAGCTGAGGAAACTAGCAGCTGGAGTCGCAATTATTTTTGATTTACTGTGTTTTCATCTTTAAAAACATCAGCGTTTGAAAGGGCTAGGTTCCAGCTTTACAGCTGACACAGTCTCCTGGTCATTTAAGCCTCGTTCCTTTCTTTCAGTATTTGTGTGTTTGGTTTCTCTTTAACCATATAAAAACTTAAAAGTACTTATGTAACTCTATACGGGTGAGCAACCTGTGTAGTGTGTAAGTCAGAGAGAAACCCATGTCACAATTGAAGTTAACTGGACGCCTGGTAATTAATTACAAGTTCTCGTCCTGTGTGCTTACCTAGGTAGCATACTAACTTGGAAGTGAGCAGTTAATGTTAATTTTTATTGCTAGTGTAAGTGTTGAGCTGCTTGGTTAGGATCATGTAGGTGTAAGTGCATCTGACTGTGCTATGAATCCCTCCTCGTATTAGTGGTAAAATTATCCTAATAGGAGTTGGCATGCTGAGCTTGGCCTCACGTGTCAGTGGAGAGGACGCATTTCTGCTGGATTCCTCTTCCCTGGAAGACAGCCTTGTTGACAGCTTCTGATGAAGAAAGCTTCCACTCCTGGAGTGCCACCAGTTGGCTGTCCTGCTGCATACCACAGCGGACTGCCTTTTTGGGTTTGCCACGTAATGGTCTGGATAAGCGTGCCTCTGTCAAAAAGGGATTTGGTTTATAGACAGCACGCAGTTAAACGCGTGGAAGCTAATCTCAAAAATTTTGATTGTGCTAAGACACAGAGCAGTCGCAGATAGCTGCGTGCTTGAAAAATTCCAGTTAAAAGTGCTGATAAACCCGTAGGCAGACTGCAGATCGTGGGCTGCAGCCCTCTTACCAAGCATGTCTGGAGCCAAGAGCGCAGCAGTAATGTAAAATTGCAGTGCTCGACCTCCAGGCCCAGTGAATCTTGCCCTCCAAACAGGTGGCACAACCACCGCAAGAGGTGATGAGTGCTCTTCCTCCACTGCGTGGGAAGCGCACGATCCTTGAGCTTAGGATTTCAGTGTCTAATACCCTGAATGAGTGCTCAGGAAGGTGGTAAATGGGTGTAGCACCATCATCTCCTCTTTCTCTCTCCTTTTTTTTTTTTTTTTTTTTTTTTTTCCTCCCCTCCCTCTTTCCTGTTGGGCTTTCTTTGCTAAATGTATGCAAGCATGCTTACATGGCCCTGAGCAGATCGATTGATGGAAACCCATCTGGGAAAGTAAAAAGGAAAATCTAATTAAAAGTCTTGATCAGATTTAGGTATGAAATCGCAGCACAGTCGCTCGTGTTGTCAAAGACCACGTACTACATCTCGCCGTGCACATGGATAGGCTTTTATTTAGCATGGGGGCGTTCGTCAGGTTTTGCAAGGGGTTTTAGGATGTCTGTGATAGAGATCGGCATAGTCTGGTGTGGGGCCTTGTGTGGTCTGAAGGGGTTTTGCTGTACTTGGTCATTTAGGCACATGGAAGCTTGACTGTTGTTTTGTGCAGCACTAAAATGAGACAAAAACAATCCACTGAAAAGAGATCTTTAACTTTTGCCACAGAAAACTGGATTTTTTTTTTTTTTTTCATTTAGCAGCAAAATGTCCTGAAACTAACTTAGCAATCAGAATGATCTTTTGAACGTGGAACTCCAGAGAACAACAAAAAAAAAAGTTTCCACATGCTGTTGTATTATAGTTCTTAATAAAAAGTCACTGATGAAACTTTTGAGAATGTGAGTTGAAGGGAAACTTTCTTACAAGTGAGAGAACAAACAGTTTCAATGGCTTGTCTTTAGCCTTGTTGTGCAAATTTAATAATGAGCTGCTCTCTTTCTAACTTAACGTTCCTTTGAAATAGATGGGGATTGATGGGGATTGCGTTTTAAACGTTTGACTTCCTATGGTATCTGTTTAAATACTAACATAAATGTAAGTTCTGTTAAGTTACTGCAAATGTAGCACTCTATCTTAAGTTACTGGTACTGGTGCAACCTCACATGGAAGTACTCTAAATAAAGCATTTTAAATCAGTAGCTGAAGTCTTTCCTGTCAAATCTATCTGGCGGTGGAAAAAGTTGCTGTTTGGTTTTGTGTAACATTTATTTCCAGAGGAAAGAATGTTTTTGTTCCCCCTACGTTTCCACTTCGGTCTCAATGGCTGATTTAGTTGAAATGTTCAGTTGTCAGAAGAATCAAGATTGTGTATTATTTAGATCTTACCAGACAAGTGGGACTTGTTCCTTCCATTCCAGTTATCAGAGAGATTAACCCTTTGCCCTTGGACTTCTAATTGCAGTCGTTTAGAAACAAAGATGCTGTTTGTACAAGATAGCAGCAAAACGGAGTATGTGCCAACTGGAATGTTTCTCTGGTGAATGAGGGTTGCAATATTACATAAATTTTATTTTGCATTTCAGGCACCAATAAAAGCAGCTTGTGAAGACATGTTGTGCAAGACGGGATTTCCTGAAGATGTTCACAGTGCCGTCGTGTCGAGGAGCGTACATGGAGGACAGCCTCTACTTAATGGTACTGTTAGAAAAGATGTTTTGGATTTTATTTCCTAGAATATTCACCATAAATCAGTCTGTAGCATTTTCATTCTTAGGATGCAAACGCTTTCAGGAGGGAACATCTGCTCTTCTGTGTTTATTTTTTGATTATTATCATAGGACTTAGAAAATCTGTTGGCATTAATGGTAACACATGCACCTATATTGACTGTAAATACTGTATTGCAAGCCTCCCCGTGATAGTGCACTAATCTTTCTCAGAATAGTGTTGCCACTGATACTTCCTATTACAAATGCTAAACTCATATGTCATCAGCCTATAATTAGAACCCATGTATGAGTGACAAAAAGGTGAAGAAAGTTTCTCTTCTGCTTTATAGTTCCCATAGAAGCACTGCAGTTATGCCCAGCCTTAGTTCTCAAATTAATGTGGGGATGGTTCCTTTACTAGGGAACTGTCCTGGGCAGCAGTCTTAATGAGACTGGAGTTCCCACAGGAGGGTAATGGCCACAACCCTGCCTCTCCATATGTATTTGTTGGACAGGAGGCGGCAAGTCTCTGACCACATGTAGAGAATTAAGTGATTATGCTCCTTATGTACCTGCATAAGATGGGGGAAACAACCACAGGCAACAGCACCGGAGCGGATACTTTAATAAAGACAACAGCATACGTTGATTGCTTTTTCCTGGTGACCTGAGGAGAGGCACCTTTGGAAAGCAAGACACGGGATGGGGAGCAACACCGAGCGTGGTTGTCTGTGAGCCCTGCTCAGTGACCACTGCTCTCAGGGCTCGGTGAGGAGCCCTGCCAAGAGGCGCAGGGTAATGCCAGTGCTATCTCTTGGACAGAGCGCTGCTGCTTCACCCTGGCACGTATCTGTGTCTGAATGGCACCGTGCCCAGAACAAGGCTAGCCAAGTCCCCAGCTAGCAGCAAGCTCCACCAGTGCAAGCCCTCGCCTCTGTGCGAGATGCACTGAAGTCAGTAGGTCTGTCCATGTGCCCAGGAGTCGTCCAGGTGGAGAATTGGGTTCACTGCCCTTTTTATGTCTCTTTCCTTCAGGGGTAGAGTAGTCATCTGTGTAACATAGAGGCATGTGCTCTGAACCTTTCTTAGACTTCCCAAGCAGCTAAGTTTCAGCATAAAATTTTATGGAAGAATAATGTTTTTAAAAATGTGTTAATTTAACTGTTTTATAAAATGCTAGCATCAATGTTGTAGCTTTCTTCCATCTAATTCTGAAATTGTGGAACTAAGAACATCAGTTTTAGACAGTTTCAAACACATCTTAAGGACTAATTTAATTTTTCTCTCGCAAATAAATATGGTTACACAGATCAAGACACTTAAATGAAAAAATTCTAATGAGTCTACAAAAGAAGCAAACAAAGCTATAGTCTCGATTTTACATGCTGCATGTATCAGTATTTCTCCTTAATTATATTTTTAATTATATTTTTTCTCCTCAATTATATTTTTACAGACCTGTGTTGTGCTTTTGAGTAGTGGAAACTTGAATGCAGGATTAATTGATTAGCTTTAGTCTATCTAAATTTAAGTTATTAAAGTTTTTTCTTTTCAGTTTCAAGAAATTGTATTTTACCACCATAGACATTTGCTTTTTTGAAGAATAGCTTAGAAATTCATGCATTAAGTTACACTTTCTGCCAATTGAGAAAATAATGAAAAAGAAAGAATTTACCTCACTGTTCTGCCAAGCAGGAGTTAATATAAGGCTCTGCAGTAGCCATTGGCACTGAGAACTCCTTTGGTAGTTGATACACAAACCTGGAGCAAGGGGCAGAAGCAGCAACAGGTAGCTCAAAAGGCACCTGCTTTCCAAAGGTGCTGTCTTGAAACCACTGTTTGTTACTGATAAGTTATGCTGTTGATTAATCATCAAATGGAGATGACACAGTATTGAGATCTACCTTGTCACATGAAAGCTGTCTTTGCTCTTCATGGAATCGACCCTTTCTGCAGTTTCTTTCATTTTTTTTCTACTAGCTGGGAACTGCAGTGAACTGCCAGCTAATTCCTTCTTAGCATTACTCATACGAATCCAATGATAATGACTGACCAGCCTTAGCTGTTTTTGAACTAGTAACATACCGATGGAAAACTGACTTCCTTTTTCATTACTCATCACAGTCACACAGTCCCTCCTGTTGCTTTTTAAAATTTTGATGTGAGTGAAGCATACCATTGATTTGTCCTTGAATGGTATTAAAATGCATAGCATTTTAGGGAAGTAGGAATAAGAAAAACCTTGCAGAGCATACAGTGTATATCACATCGTATCAACCGATTTTGAAATGACCTGGGGGAGTTTGTTTCCTGCTACCATTTCCTCAGTTGAATTACTGCAGTGGTTTATTCTTTTGAAAATTCTGACATGCTTAAAAGCATATAATTTGCTGGTTACACATAAACATACGGTCCATCATTGCATAGCTTTGACTTAAATTTAATTACACTGTCATTTTGAAATACTATTGTTGTCAAAAGCCTGTTTTCTGGTTATTAAACTAGATTCAGATGACGCTAGAAGTTATGTATAGTTGCATGACATTTGCTTCTTAAGTATAACCATGGGCCTGATTCTGATCTCAGTGGCCTCATGTATATCTAACTGCATGCTTATACTAGTATAAATTCAGAAGTGACACATGTATAACTATAGGTTTCCTATATGTTTTAGAAATGAAAGCTTTAATTTCCTTTGAATTTGTGCATTGATACAACAAGCGTATAAGCTTTATGATCTCAGCCAACTGCAGAATAATCTCAGTCTGACTTGATGTTTTCTTGACATGTTATTTCTTAAAATATTGACCAAGAAAATGACAAGATGCTTAATATCTCTCATGTTTATATGCTTTTATCTTGACCACTGGGGGACAAGCCTTCTCTAAGGCCTTCAATTTCCATCTCTTTCACCAAAATGTAAATAAGATTAGAATCATCATATGACTTGTCGATCCGTGACTTTGAGTTATTACAGTAATCTGGGATATCTGTTTTTTTTTAAGTATTATTATAGGAAACATTCCCATATGAGAGTATGGGTCAGCATTTTATCACACAAGATGTGATAGTCTACATTTTCTGGATGGGGTTCTTTTTCTATTCCTATATTCAAATGGTTTTGTACTCCTACGGAGGGTCAGACTCTTGTTGCTATTACGTTAAAAATACATCTTTTTAACTGATAATGACTTTCTCCATTTATACATATGGCTAGGATATGTCATCCTCTGCTAGTTTGTCCTTCTATGCATGAGCACATATGTTCAGCTGATATCCATGCATTCAGTTGTCATTGAATGTGGAAAATTGGTGGAGGAATATATTCAGAATAATAGAAATTAGAAAAGGGATAATGTGGGAGGGTAATGCTTACTAACTCGGTAGAGTGAAGGAAAGAGGGAAAAGAAGATAGCTGTCCTTGGTTTAAGGAAGAACTGGGAACCTGTTGAATGGACAAGGTACAGCTAGTTGGAAGACTTGGCAAAGGAAGCTGGAATCGTCTCCTTCAGCAGGTGATAACTGAGCTGTGTAGGAAATATCCTACAGTATGGTATGCGTCCTGTTCTTCTGGCAGTGTGTCACTGGTGTCTGGTGCTCCCATTTTCCCCTCTTCCAGCCTTAGAGACTCTTCAAAGCTGCTTTCTTAAGCTTTGCCTTGTGCTTCTTATAAGACAAGAAAATGCCCTATCTCATCTGTTATTTCCTATTTCTCATTGAAATTTGTGGCAAGTCAACGTACAACGTGCTCGAGTCAGTAAACACATGTGAGGAAGTACAGTAGGTTTAGTTCTGAATTTATCAAGTTCTACATGTTGTTTCACCTGGCATTGGTCACTCCAGAGGAATTATGGTGACTTCACCAAGGTGAGCTCAGAACCAACACCTTCAAGGGAGGTGGGGGGGAAAAAGGAATAGTCTCTGAAACAAAATTAAAAGAAACACATACATCTAAAAAGTCTGTCTTACTCATAAAGCTGTGGAGTTTTTTGGGCCCCTACTTCTTCTAGACTTTGATATGCTTTAAGTATTATAAGATTAAAAGTCCAATATTAAATAAAAAAATCCTATGCAAGTAACTTCCCAGGCTTCACCTCTTAGAAGTAGATATCTAACCCAAATTTACAAACATGCTACTTCTGCCTTGTTTCTTTAAATAAAATATAATTAATGCTTGGAGGATTCAGTATTTGGAGAAGAAGAGGTTAAGTCAGAGGGAGTTCCATTTAATATAATAAATGTCTTTGCTTCAGATGGTTTTATCACAGTTTTGTAGTTCATGCAGTTAAAAAAAAAATAAAAGTAAGGCTGTTTGATATGCATATCGAGCCATGTATATCTAATCTTTGTTCTACATCCTGTAAATTCCAAGATAAAAACAATGCATTTCTACTAAAATCATCTACCTAGTGAGGTTACATGAATGGTTATTTGCAGAATCATATCTTAAACTTCCAGATTTTTAATCCAATAATCTATTTCATTATTTTTTTTTCTTTCACATAATTTATATTCATATTTGTCCTGCTACTAAATTAATGATTTTAGTTCTCTGCTAACCAAATCTGCTGTGTAGGCAAGATCCTTATATGTATTGTTTGAGCACTGTGTAGCTACAAAATATTTCTAAGTTCTCTCAAGTTGCATAGTAGTAGAGGAAAAATATCTTGGCATTGGTCACTGAGATGAGCAGTGATTATGGGTAACACCTCGATTCCATGACTGATGTAAGCTGACAGGAGTCAAGAGACCTTATACCTTTTCTCCTTTCTGAGGCTGGTCCCAAGTGTTCATGAAACCATGAATTGAATGGGGTTGGCCAGCTGACCTGGGGTAAAACTCACACTCCTCTTCCACGGGTCTTTGCTGAAAGATCTTGTAGATTTAACAGAGCCGTGGTATCCTTGCTGCTTTTTCCCTTCTAGCAGTGAACCTCAAAGTAAATAATGTTTGTTTTGATGCTTTGATATTTGGTGACAGAATTTGATTTTGACGTTCCCAATGGCTGACTCTATAGCTTACAACTGAAAATAACACTTACTCTAAAACGATCCTGAAACCTGTTGTTGGGAATGTGAGGCTTGGGAGAGGAATTTCCCCCTTGTTAGCACATTTTCTGCAGTGTTGGTCAGCATCTTTGGTTCCCCTCAGCATTTGGTGTCTCCCTGTGTCCTGTCACCTGTGGTGCCATCTGCAGGTGCGTCCCCATGCAGCTGTGTGGGTAGAACCTGTGTGCTCTGATTCAGTCCATCTTCAGTGAAGAACATAATTACTTCCAAAAGTCATCATACTTAAAACAAAGCAACGGTGCTTCTTTTAGGGCTGACATTTTATTCCTTGCTTTAAAAAAAACAACTTTAATACAATTGTATTCTTCCCATGCTAGTGTACGCTGGCTTCTTTGATATTCCAGTGCACATTAACCATACAGCTAGGGAAATTGTTTTTAGCAGAATCATATTTTCCAAGAGGGAAATTATTATTTCACCACAAAAAAAAATGTTTGTGGGTTGTTTTTTTGTTACTTTCTTCAATGAATAATAAAAAAATAAAATGGTAACTGCTTTGTTTGAAGTCTACTTGCCTTAAGCAAAAAGACAAGTTGACATGTTCCTTCCAGGCAGACAGCCAAAGAATCTCAGATGGATGGGGTCTCTCTGTGAATTGCTGGCAAACTGAAAGAAATTGTTTCAATTTTTCCCAAATGACTTTTTTTTTTTTTTTTTTTTTAAATTCTCTTTTTGCACAACCTACCCGTACCCATCCCGCTGCCCCACCTCACAAAAAAACCTCTGCTCAACAAACAAAAAAACACCCTTCAAGTTACACTTCCAGGCCCTAGTGGAACTGTGAATTTTTTTTTAAGAAGCTTATGTTGGGGATATATTTGTTTTTCTCAGCAGTCCTGCTTAACATTTAGTAGGTTTGTTTTTGGCCTTTCACTTGTGAGGCAGAGCAAATTTCAGTGCCGCTATTCGGTGTTGCTTTTCCTATTGTTCTATTTTATGTTAGAGTTGTATTCCAGTTCTCACTCTCATGCCTTTTAAATCCTTTTTCTCTTCTTTTCTCAAACAGCTCTTCTGTTTGTCCTTTTTTTGTTCCCCATAGCTCTTAAATTCTCTTGTGTCAGTGTTGAGCTTACTATCCCGGACTGGTAGAGCTTTCTCTATTTGCTTTTACTACACCAGCACAGTGCCTGTTTTATGATTTTTGTTGTCTGTTTATCCACCAAGCTCTTAACTTATTCTTAGGTACTTGTTCCCTGAAAAACAGATCTTGCTCTTGCTGAAGCAAGAGAGAGTTTTCCTACTCCCTTTTCTCCAATTCTTAGTTAAATATAGGATACATTGTGGAGTATACACAAAACATACGCTCACCTTACTGTACAGTGATAAAATATTTACTTGAATGGTGACTACTTTTTTTCTTTCTTTTACTTCTGTAAAATTCTGTATGCGATCTGTATGTGATATCCAATTTTACTCTTCAGGATTGAGCTACTGATAAACGTTGGTATTTTCTCATTACAAGTTTGTATGCTAAACGTTATGTATATAAACAATAAATGTAAGTAATGGAATTCAACAATGTATTGGATGTGCACAGACGACAAACATCTAATTTCAGAAATGAAATTCCATTATCCCTCAGTGGGCCCTAAAGCTGTTATGGAATATAGCATCTGGATCAATTTGTATATCCAGTATCAGAGAATTTATCATTTGCGTTCTAGAGAAGAAGCCATTCTGAAAGAAACCTGCAAACATACTAATCAAAATGCTTTCCTCTTATGGAATATTTCAATTAGGTTGGTAATACATATATTAAAGGTGTGTTCTTTGTGTTAATAATAATAATGGAAAAACAAGAAAACTAAATGAACTATTCTGTCCATTTTTTCCCAGAGAAGGAACTTGACTCACCATTATTCCCTACAAAAAGAATTCTATTTCTGTTTCTACTGTAGGTTCTTGCAAATAAATCTTGATAAAGAGAAAAGTATACTGATGGAGAAATTATATGGAACCTGAATTGTTGCAGTGCTCTGGGATGTGTAAATTACTGTCTTGGTTAATTAGTCCAGCTCTGATACTCATTTCTGTTTATGGTGCATTTACTTGGAATGCACTGAATTAATTAGTATTTATTCCCTTTTCCTATATTCAGCTGGTTACTTATGAGGATCTCAAATGCAATGTCCCTTCTCCGTGCAGAAATACGAATTAGGAGAGCCGAGTCAGCTGCCTCAGTAAGCTCTGGGCATGGCTCAACGGGAGATGGCAAAGTAGATGTTTGTTTCTGCCTCTGAAGCTGGCTCTAGTTTCATACTGTTTCTAACACTGCTTAGCATAGCCTTAGCTCTTGCTTCAAACTATGCCATCTGGCCTTGGTTCCCAAGGGGCTGTTATTTCTCCTGGAGTTGCTGTAGTTGGAGCCTTCTCCAAGGCTGACCCGTGCTCCAGGGGAGGCTGAGGGGAATGGTGGTTACAGAGCTCTGTGAGAGGCTCTCCCGAGCAAACAAAGGTGCCCGGAAGGATAGCAGATTTATTCAGTGATGGGAGACAAGTTTATCATCACCCAGCAACAGCACCATTAAGAATTATATATATAGAAATGAGTATGTCTAACACAAGGAGTAAAACCTTGGGTGAAGCCGCCTGTGTCAGCATAACGTAGGACACGTGGTATGTATAATTATGCATTCAAATGATCACTTAAGATCTATTGTTGACTTGTCATCTTTCTGACAATCCAGAAGACAAAGTTACCAGAGCATCCCATTGAACTGATGTTATAGGGAAATGCCCTTATTTTACAGAACATATTAACATACTAAATAGAGAAAAATTCCAGTAGTACTTAAACACTTGATGACTGTGTTAAATCAAATACTACTCTGTTTCTGGCTTTAATGTCAATCAATAAATCCAGATACAGTTTGAAGTGCTTTCATTTTGGTTGAATGCAGTGAGAAAGATTCATTGCTTTTTGGCTGAATGTGTGATAGTCACAAGCATATGTGTTAAGCAAGAGATAGTAACTTTCAGAAGAGTTCCCCAAACCTAGGCATCAGTCAGCCCTGCTGAACTGAGGATATAGGATGGACAGAAGAGAGTGCAAGGAAACAGCATCAGATTGCAGAAGGAAGGGAAATGGCTGGAATTGCTGTTATCTTCTAATTAGGCTGTAAGGAGGAGGAACTGGCCTTTAGTACCCATTAAAGCCTTCCAATTTAACACAGTGCAGCTGGTGTTCCAGCCCTCTGTATATGCTTCAGCTGGGTCATTTGTTTCCCAGAAGGGAAGGAGGATGATGAGGGGGATGAAACTCAGGAGGGGAGAAGAGATTGTGGCACAAGGAAGAGCCTTTTGAAGTTAAACTGATCTTATAGCCAGGATATGAGCTCCACTAAAGAAATACCCATAGCTGCACTCTATGGCTCCTCGTCTCTTTCTAGAGGCTGCACTGGGGTTTGAGCTCTGGGAATCCATCCCTGTCTATGGAGCAGTGTGGATGAACACTGATTCATACTACAGGTGAATTGCTACCAGTAACAGTGTTGGATTTTTTTTTTCAGATTTACAGGCTTGTTTTTTTTATAGGTGTGTAGTTTAAATGTATGTGAAAATACCAGCCTTCAGTAAAGCTAGGAGATAAGAATGCAGCTTTCTTCACTTGTCATAAGTACATTGCAGTGGTGTGGCTGTGGGGTGAATGAGTTGGATCAGCAAGCTCACCTGACACAAAGCTATTCCAGCTTCCTGTGGTGGACTGATTCTCCCATGGGATTTAGTACGTTGCCACTAGATAGTTTGGACTTAATGGAAGCAGTGATGGACCTTAAGAACAGTCTTTGGGCTTAAGACTGCTGTGCTAGATCTTCAGAGAGAAACCACAATACAGCTGTTCATATCACCTTCTCTGTCACTACCAAACGGGTAGGTAGATGGATCTGGTTCTCTCTCCATGCTGTGCCTCTGGTAAGCAACATCTTCCAGGGATCCAAATGTTAGGCAGTCTGAATAGTGCTGTAGCTGGCCAACAGAGATGTGGGCTGCCATTCCTTCCCTCGGTGTGATAACAGTGAAATTAAAACAAGCTGTACATTTCCCATGGAGACGTCCTTCTGCGTCTGAAAATTCATCAGCTGGCACGAAGTGGACAGAAGTAGCAGTGATGCTCTGTGCATGTTTTCCTTTGGCCTTTTCCAGCTTTTCCAGCATTTCTGTTTCCTGTGAAGGTTTGTGCAGCTTGGCACTGGTACAGGTGAACGAGAGAAGAAAGGGAGGTGAGTTAGGGAGGAAAAGAGCTCTGCGACGGGTAATGCGAGAAAAGGAGGTCAGAGCTGAATGAGACTCGGCAGCGCTGGAGTCTGTTAGTGCCTGTTTCTGTTTTTGTTTTTTTTTTTTCCTCCCAGCACTGTAACTGAGAGCTTTTTTTTTTCTGCTGTTTTAATTTACCCCAGGGCAGGACTGCCCATCTGCC
The DNA here is from genome assembly GCF_964035555.1 of Netta rufina. NCBI lineage: Eukaryota > Metazoa > Chordata > Aves > Anseriformes > Anatidae > Netta > Netta rufina. The sequence continues at coordinate 116,221,225 of NC_140124.1, forward strand.
CCGGCCGATGCCTTTAACTGACTCGTCCTGCCGCCAGTAGTCCCACAGCACCGGGGCACCATGGTTTGAGTTCTTCCCACTCCGTTTTACTGTCCATTGAACTTTGGCTGAGTTGTGGGCAGCATCAGAAATTATGGTCTGCCTGCTCGCCTCCAGGAGCAACTTCTTTCCTCCATGCTGTGCTGCCTTTCAAGAAGTAGGTTTTGTTTGTTTTTGAAAGTTAATAGCACATGGCTCTCAGGTTGTAGAGAAAGAGGAATTATTTAAGCCCCTCTGTGAGTTCCAGTTTAACATTCCCCTAAATAGGAAAGTTACGAATCCCTAAAAGCATAATTTGTAACATAAAAGCTATCAAAATAGCAGTGCAATCTGTTAAAGTGTTTAAAAATTTGATTCTCTGCAGTTTAAAATGTGAAATAAATGTACACTAATTGTTTTGAATGGAGATGAAGATGGTGTTTGAAGCCAGTCTTTAAAGGAATTAGTTAGATAGCACTGCAGTTAATGGTGGAGCACTATTTTTCTGTAATGGGCTCAGCAATGTTCTCTAATTAGCTTGCAAATTGATATTCAAATACAAGTAAACTGGCAATCAAATACAAGCAAAACATCTATGTAAATAGACTTTTGGTTTCTGCATTTAGCATACCTGTATCAAAATTATGTGTGCACATAGGGCTTGCTCGGGGTTGTTTTTCAGCACAGAGCTTTTATTAATGGTGGGTGACTGGTTGCGTTAGGTCAATGTTTTGGTTCAAGCATACGAACAGAGAGGGGGGAGAAAAAACCTTTTCTTCCACAAGCGAGTGGCTTTTAAACATTAGTAGCAGATAATAAATACTGAGCATTTATGAGGGTTTTTCAGTCTTTTATTTCAGGTTTTGTCAACTAGCTGTGCACATAGGATTTGATGCATAGCTCAGATCAGTGGGAATTACTCTGACTTTCCTGGATTTGGATTGTGTTTATGTTCATTAATAGAATAATTGCTGTGCAGTACACCCATTTATATATTAACTCTTAAGTCTTGTGACAGAAACTGGATGCATAAAATGTTCTTGGTGTTTGTGTTTTGAGGCTTTCTGCTGCACAGGCTTTTAAATCTTAAATTTAACTTCATGCCTGACTTAGGTAGTTTGTAAATGTACTTTCCTATGAAGGAGAACCATGCAACAAAACTGGTGCATAAGAACTGTTAGGGAATGGTAAATAAAAGTCGCGTTTAAAGGTGCTTTTCTTTTTGACCCTTCATTCTCTAATCTATAAAACAATTACCTAATCTATGAAACATTTCTGTCATTTATGTGCTGATATTTTGCTGGATAGCCTCTGTAAGTGTATCATTTGTTGATCAGGTGAACATATGACTATATCAGTGAGTCAGTGATGCATTTTATAGTCTCTGTGTATTCTTTCTGTCCTATACATAGTGTTTGCTATTTAGCTCTGGCTTTTATGCCAGAAGTTGTTTGGAACGGGTTTCTCTAAGCTGTGTCCTTATCACGATTCTTTCATTAAATCTAATCGTTGTTTTTGTTTGCTTAGAATCAGTCTTCAGTGTTGGCTGTAGTTTTTCCCAGGAAAAAGAGGAAAAAAAAAAAACCAAACACCTTGTTTTAGTAGCTTTCTGTAAAGCACCTGGTATACTTCTTAGCCATAAAAATAACTTTTTATTCAGTATGTGTTTTTCTGTTCATATAACCACAATTTTCTTTTACTGTGCTTTAGTGCACGTATGCACTTTTATAAAAGTCGATTAATTTAGTTCTTGGGGTATGGCTGATGGGGGAGCATAGGTCCTTTTGAGGTCACCAGGTGAGATTCAGTCTTTCTTCTGTCTGCAGTAGCTGCTAACCAATAGCTTCTTGGTAGGCTGGTAGCTTCTTTTGCAGCAGTTTATGTTAAAAACCTACCTATTACATAAAAGTAGAAAAAATGCTGAAATTAGTAGAAAGTGTGTGGGGAGTGTTTGTGTGTATGAAGGTAGCAGGAGTAGGTCAATACTGTAGCAATATTAGAGGTCTAGAACAGAGGAGCTATGAAATGGAGTGAAATTTTAGTTACTGGAGTGCTTATATGCAATGTTAAGATACATTTGGGTAGGAGTTTAGACAGCTTGAAGCTGTCCATCTGGTAGTTTTGGGTGTCAGAGGTGGTTTTGCCTACCTAGGTCTGATTCTGTGTGTTTCCTGGCACCTGCAATGCATATCATTTTGAAATCCAGAACAAACAAACAAAGAAGAGAAAAACCCTTGTTCGTAACGCTGCCTGTCACTGTCTGCACTTCGACCACGTTAAATCTCATTTAATTCAAATCTTGTCATTTGCTTCTATGGAAATTAAATATTTGACAGTGATACATGTCACTATTTATAAAAATGGATCACTTTGTCCTCAGAGAAGGTAATTTTTTTTTCTTAGTTAATTGTTAGAAGTGCAAATGATCTGTTACTTATTTCCTCCTAATTTGTTGCAGCAAGGACTCTGTATCCTAAGGATGCTGAGCAACCAAAAAATAAGTGCTGTCAGACACTAACGTGGAGAATTTTGTTAGCCTTCTATGGGTTCATTATCCAAAGGAAGCAAAGACTGGCAAAACACAGGTGCTCCTGGCCTTGGGACCAATTCTGCAGTAGTTTCATGTGTCCACTCTGGTCTGCATGGTGCTGAAGCCTTGCTTGAGGCGATGGCAGTCTGTGGATCAGTGTTTTCTATATTCCAGCTGATCTTAAATTATAAGTGAAGTCATTGAGGTGTATGTTCTGCTTAAATAAGTGATTTAGCACAAAGCTGCTTCTTAATTTTTGAAGGCACTTTTATAACATAGTTCATCAATAACCAATTGAATGAGTGAGCTCTGAACGTTTGTGTTCCTTGCAGGGACTGCAAACTTTCACTTACCCTTTTTGTAGAGGTCACCAAATAAGAGCTTAGAAAAAGCTGGGTTTTAAGCCTGCCTGCTATTTGCTGAAGGGCTGCTTCGTAAATTCTGTTAAATACTGTACAAGAATGCTCTCGTTGGGTTTGGTGAGGGAGAGGAACATGTTGCATTGCTTACCCCATTCCCTGATCTGCAGCTGCCCGCCACACATGGCTTTGCAACCCATATGGGTTCAGCTGGAGCTGCTCAATGGATTCAGGACCTCCGTGTGTGCAGGGAGGTCAGTGCGCCTGCACTACAGCTCCCTGGTAAGAATCACTGCAGAGGATGAAAATGATGCTTGGAGACTTTATTTTTTTTCCACCACTCTCAGGAATTGAATTATTTTCCTCTACAAATTCTGAAAATCCTGGAAGGTGAACTTCTGAGTTACCTCTGAATTGGATGGTACATGTTTTCTGTGATATTTTCTTTTCAAAAATACAATGAAATAAGTTTATGACTGCTTTAATGTTTAAAAGCAAAGAAATCTAAAGGAGTTTGGGGATACTTTGTTGTCAGTTTGTTTCCTGATTGTTGTTGGAGGTGGTTTGTATTTGTTGCTCTGGGTCAGAGTCCATGTTTTTAGCTTGCAAACAATGATCAGGGTCTGGTGAGGGTTCTGTGGAGTTCCCTACGCATTCTTTTTAATTGCAGTATCTTCTTGAAGAGCATTGCTTTGTAGAATGTACAGAGATGGATAAAAGGGTTTGAGAAGCTGTTACACAACTCTATTAATAATGTCTGTCATGAGCCACAGGTATTTATGGTACAGATAATTTTCCAGGCTATACATAGTGTAAAAATATCACTGAAGGTCAAAACATGGTTTGTTTGCTTAGAGGTCTTTGTCTTTATTTGGTTGTATAGTTTTCAAGTCTCTGTTTGTTTTATTGCTTTAGTAAGAATCTTGCTGTCTTTCATTTTAAAATTCTTGCTAGCCATGCACTGATCTGCTACAGGATAAATTGAATTTTGAGACTACCATGCCCATAAACTAAGAAAGGAAAAAGGTCACCTTTGTGTGATAAATGCAAGCTGTGTTGTTACCATTATTCATGGTACATCACATAGTTTGTTAACTTTGTTGACTTTGCCAGCAACAAAAGGTAAAATGTTCTGTTAACAAAATATTAGTGTTAAGTCTTTAGAAAGAGCTGGAGATACCAAGAGGATGGTGAAGTCTGTCATACTCAATAAGGGACAGGCAAGTGCTTTTGGATTGTTTCATAGTGTACCAGCTTAGTTCTGATCAAATGATCACTTGTCTATGATTGAAAGACTTAAAAGATGCTGATGTGGGTTTATTGGCAAAGGCTGGGAAGATTAGGAGACCAATTTAGGAGATTGATTGCCTCAAGCTCCCTTACAGTGAGAGTCTATTTCCCCTAGTCTAGTGTATATAAGGATTGCAGAGCAGCAGCAGCAGTTCACAAATAGCAAAGCGTATTTTGCTAGTGAAGGACCAAAACAGATGTAGAGTAAAATAAAATTTGCTGATACTAGTCTGGCCTGTCCATCAGTCTCTTAGATCTGAATGAATCAAGAGGGTTGGTGCAGATATACTTACGTGGTTATGGATGAGGTGGCTAAATTAAACCTTGGCCTCTGTTGTGGTTCAGTAAAAGGTAGCAGGACCAAAGTTGGGGGACTGGTAGAGGGAAGGAGAAAATCGTGCTCTGGTGATAAGGGACTGACTGAATGGCACTGCTTTCTGATATGAGTCACACTTGAGAGAAGAAGACAACCCTACTGCATCTTCAGTGATGATAGAGGGGCTTAGGCAGACATCTTACATCCAAGGTGAAGTATTACAGTTATGGTGACCTAAGAGTAAGTTGCTATTGAAAAGGGTAGTCACATCTCTTCCTAGCTCTACCTTGAGGTCCTAATGCTTCTCTTGCACTGGATATAGCACTTGTGCAGCCTCGGTATGAGGCTGATCAGACAGGCAACTTACCCTGAAGCAGGAGACAACTGCTGTTTCATTGGGTTGCTTTGTCCTACGACTGCTGCAGCAGCTTCCAAGGGTTTGTGGACTGCCAGGCCACCTCCTTTGGCAGCCTTTCCTCATTATAACCATAATACCGAAAGTGCATCTTAGCTGTGTTTATAAATATCCCTCATCCTCTACATCGGTCTTCATCCTACATCTCTTACTGGCTAACAGTATTGCTTTGTTCTCGTTTTAGGTACAATAGATCTGCAAAACCAGGGTGGTTGACTTGAGCATCTAATATGCAAATGACATGACCTTTCTGCTGTGATTACTTTTTTTTTTAATGAATATATAAATCATGGATATTCCACTGTTAACTGAAGCCCTTCTGTGAAATATGAGAACGATGTGCAGCGTTTTAATCTTTCTCCTGTCCATTCTCTTTCCCTCTGCTGTGTCAATCCACTAGTGACCCCCTAAACAAATGTCAGCCTGTTCAGACCAGAAGAGTTTTAAGTCTTACTGCAAATACACAAAGCAGAATGAAGTAAGCAAGGCTGACTACCACAGCTGTAAAACACTTCTGTATGCACCCAATCTTGAACTGCTTCTTCAGCCACCTAGGACCATGTAAAATATAACAGTCCACCTGGGCTGCTCCAAGGGCTTTCCTCTGGAAAGAGTTTTGATGGTTGGCTCTGCTGGAGCCTTCTGTGGTCACTGAAGGTGCCGCTGCCCCCACGTACTGTGCCAGCTCTCTGCTGGAGGCTGCCATCCTGCAGCAAGGTTGATCACAGGCTGTGTGCCTCGGCTGAGCCCCCGTGGGTCAAAGCCTTTTGTGAACTATTGATAAGGATGTGCTAAAGCCAAGCCAGTGCCATAAGAACCAGGGTGGCTGAGACAAGATTGTTTCCTTTTGTCAGGTCTCACAAAACACCGTTGGCAGCAGAGGGGCAAGGTAGGTGGCTGAGGATGGTAGCATGGGGGGGGAGGCAGAAAAACCCCAGAGTTCTCCATTATGGTCATAAGGACTTCTAAGGCAGTCTTCAGAACTGGTCCACAGCTGTTTTCTGCAATGCATTCCTGTGGTGGCAGGGCTTGGAGCTCTTCAGGCACAAAATGGTCAGAACTAAGGTTGAAGTCTTATTCCTAGTGTTTCTACTGTGGCAAGGGGGGGAGGGGGGAAAGGGGAGTTTTAAATATATCCATGTAATAATTAAGTTTGAATTGAAAACAACTGGAATGCTTCTATTTAAGCTGAAGACCATGACTTGTTTTTGTGACAGCATTTTTGAAGCTTCCCTTTCAAATTATTTACTCCAGAGAACTTCATATAGTACGCTCTGCTTCTCCTCTCAAATTAGTGGTCAGCATAAAAGTAATTCATCAAAACTGGTTGGTTTACATAAGTATAAATGTAGTATAAGACAGGAAAGTTAGTTCCAGAATTTCGGAGAATACTGAAATCCAGTGCAAATTTGGTTAGTAGTTTAAAATCAGTGCCAAATTTGTAAGTTTCTAGGATGGGGCCAGACTCTTCAGTGGTCCCCAGGGACAGGATGAGAGGCAACAAGCACAAACAGAAACCCAGGAAGTTCCAGCTGAATATGAGAAAACACTTCTTTACTGTGAGGGTGACAGAGCTCTGACACAAGTTGCCCAAGGAGGCTGTGGAGTCTCTTTCCGTAGAAATACTCAAAATCAGCCTGGATGCAATCCTTTGCAATGTGCTCCAGGTGACCCTGCTTGGCAGAGGGGTTGGACTGGATGATCTCCTTCCAACCTCAGCCATTCTGGGATTCTGGTATTCAGATTTTTGCTTTTTCAGAATACCTCTACTGGGGAAAAAAAAAAAAAAAAAAAAGAAAAAAAAAAGTTCTGTAGATCTTACATTCTGGAAAAGATATGGAGGTTATTTTTATGTATGTTATTTGGCAGTTATAGTGAATGACAGTCGTGCTGGCTTCCTGTTCAGAGATGAATAGGAATAAGATGTCTCCAGAGACTAGTAATTAACACAGTTTTCTGTATGCTGAAGACCAGAATATATCTAATGGCATAGATATGTTTCTTCAGATAAAGATTTCATGATAGCTGATATTATTTTAGTCTGAACCAGTGGCCAGGAATTATTCTGCTTGCTGCTTTTATGATTTAAATGGTTTCTTAGTGTGGGTTTTCACTTAAATGAAAGATGGATGTTTAATTGAAAAAAAAAGAAAGTACAATCAGAATACTGATGTGCAACTGCATAATCTAAACATCCAAAGTTACATTAGCGTTTCATATTGGTTTCCATGGATTATTTTTTTTGTCCTTGACTTCTAATGAGTCTATTAGCTACGAGCTATCTCAGTGCCTATGGGCAGATCCTGATTCTGAAACTAAAAGCTGACAGCTGTGGCCAGAGGGGGCTCTTCAATGCAATATAGTGCAGCTTTGCCAATAACTTTAATTTCCTAAGCAGATTTTTTTTTAAAAAAGGGGGGGGGAAGGAGGGATGTTTTCATTGTTGAGACCTAAAATTATTGAAAGTGATGTTCTTTTTTATTACCTTGTTTCTTCCATGTTAGAAATATTTTGTGATTTTATGAGAACACTGAGATAATGCATCTGCAGTATTTAGACAGAAATATTGCAGAATAACTTCCTCATCTATTACAGTAGACTGTAGTACTAGAAAAAGTAGAGACATTTCAAGGAGTACTAGAAAGTTGGTAATATTCAAGGTTTCTGGAATCCTGTACAGAGAAGTGAATGTGATTATGCAAAGATGACAAAAATTTAAGGTTTCGGTTTAAAAGGAATGCTCAAGTTTGACATACTTGAATTTTTGTACCTGTTGGTACACAAAGTGATTAATAAATAGTTCATGATAGCTAACATGCATCTCAGTCTTACTACAGGTATTCTGGGAAAGGAAGAGGAAACCATGAGGAAAATTAGATTTGGTAGCAAAAGCCTCAATTCTTTGATGAACTTCACAATGGATCTGTCTTCTAATTCTAAATCTCAAGTTGGAAAATTCTATGCAAGGCAAAATACAGAACTTTGCAATTTCCTTTGCACTTATCGTTACAAGTTAGGACTGATAGTTACATGTTAGTTTTGTAATTTTTCATATTTCTGTCAAGCTGCAATAGATCTGAAAACAAGGTGGGCCTCTTTTTCTCAAAAGATAAATGCAGTACCCTCAGTGGTAATTAAGTTGTATAGGCTCAGCTTTCATTAGATGCATTGCTTTGTTTTTTCGTTTACATTTTCCAAGCAGCAGAAAATAGTGAAATTTCATCATTTACGTTCTGTGCGGAAGTTGCAATCAAATCTTAAAATGAATTTATTTTGTAGAAATATGTGGTTAACATTGAAGATGAATCGTTACATACAATTTTTTTCCTTCTCTTGACACCGAAGTAATGCTTTGTGCTCCAGCGTTGTTCGGAGACTGATATGTCTGAGTCCTGATACGACTTTCGTCTTCAGAGTGCTGTCCAAAGAATAGCCAGCTGTGTTGCAATATGGGTCACAGTCAATTTTGCTGGTACCTTACATATGCATTTAAAAATTAGAGCTATTGAAAATAATGATCATCTTTTCAGGCAGGTATCAGACGTTGCTCTGATTAATCTTTTATTCAGTGTCCCTGTGGGTTGCAAGCTATTACCACAGTGCTCGAAATCTTTGTTTTACTTTCTTAAATTCATTCTGCTATATTCTATTCCCCTTACGGAGCATCTTCTAGAAAAACATTAAACAACAGAGCTTACATCTTTTTTTTTTTTTTTTTTTTCCAGTGTGTCTTCCTGTTAGATTGAAACATAGTGAAGTTGGATGGTTCTTTGTTCCTCGGGAAGCAGCATCCCAAACTAGTCATGTAGGATGTTGTTTCTAGCCTAGACAAGGTTCATCATACAGTTCCTTTGTAGCAGAAGACTGACAGTGTTGATCATGGCTTCACCACTCCATTACTGTACAGATGAAGCTGCTGCTCTTGACAGAGCAGAGTGTTGTGGGAGCTGATCCAGTGTAGGAGCTACATTAAACTGTAGGGAATGTCACTCTACCTTCTGGTAATCCCTTCTCTTCCCAGAAAGACACGGTCGCTGTTGCTCTTCAGAGCAAGTGCCTGCACCCTTTTGTGTGTTGGAAGGAATTTCAAAAGGTTGCTGGTGATTGGGAGTCAGAGTATGATGTGCTTACTATAGGGTAGCTTAGCTGGGGGATGGCAGCTGCCAGAAAGTCCTCCTTTGTTCAGTCACCCCATTCTTTAGGGAATGTTTCCTGTCTGCTTTCTCCATCTCCCCAAAAAGGAGGGCCAATAGCTGCCTTTTTTTCTACCCCTCCTACGTTATCGCTTCCTTCAAAGCCAGGTACATCCAAGGACCGCTGAAAAGCCAGGCCCTGATGATTTTAGATCCTCAGTGAGTCTATATACAATCTGTGGGTTTTGCAGGACTCACAGGCAGTGCTGTCACTACCTCTGTCCTTGTCAGAGGTCACTTGACCATTAAGATGTATGTCATTCATAACTGGATAACCAAAACCAACAACAAATAAAATGAAGTATTCGTATTTCTTCCCCTCTGTCACAAAAGTCCAGGATGGCTATTAACACCGTCTGTCTTTATACTTGGGTGTGGGCTTAAATTGCTACCTAAATTTCAGAAGCAGTATTGTTTTATATTTGGGAACACTTTTAAAGCTGTATGCCATTGGCCTGGAAGGTTAAACACAACTTTAAAGAGCTCAGAAGAACAGAATTTCTAGCACTGGATGCTCAGAATGACTAATATCAAACATGTAGAGCTTTGTTCATGGGTTTCAGGTGCAGAGCAGTTGTACTCTAAAAACTTCCACCAGCCTCTCAATACTTCTAGTAGGACATTTCAATAATGCAGTAAATCTGCCATGTATTAAAGGCTTTGGTTTAAAGCTAAACAAAACCCTTTTTTTAACCTAATCTGATGTACAGCCTCTGTCTTCTGTTTTGTCATTCTTCATTGATGACCCCAGTATGTAAGAACAGCTTTTGGACACCTCGTCCAGTTTGTCATCCTTCACAGTGCAGCCTTTGCTGTTAAAAGGATATCATCGTGCATACAGGAGACTACCACATGGATGAAAGATATATATAGCTCAAATGCAGTAGGTGTAAGGCTAGTTGGAGGTCATTTGGTAGCCTGAAGCAAAGTATTTTCTCCTTAAATGTTGTAACTTCCTTTTTGTCCTACTGTATGTCTTAATGCTTGTATCATGCCAGCTCATCACAGCTTCTGCGTTACACTGGTTTTCTGTCTTACCAGCACTGTGTTACTGCAGCTCATAACTGTGGAATGAAAAGTGACATGGAAGAAAAAAATGTAGGGTCATACTTTGAAACAAATGAGAGGAAAAAAACTCGGTGCAGTGAAAGTGAATTTCTCTCTTACCCTTTCCTGCCACAGGGTTAGGTATAGAGTACTATAACCTGTGTTGCAGCAGTGGTCCATCTGAGTTTACTAGGACTGTGGTGGGCTAGTCTAGAAATCTTTGCATGGTGCATTTGGAAAGGAACATACTGTGGTCAACTAGTTTTGAGCAGTCACACTCGCTAGTTTGCTGTGTGCCTACGGAAAGGAGGGCAGGTGGGCAGTAGGCAGCTGGATTTACTGAGGTATAGCGTGCCACCCCTTCTACCAAGCAAGGCTAATCTCTGTCTAAGGAGCTTAGACCTGTGCTCCACCCTTGTGCTGGGAACGAAGGCTCGGTCATAGTCTTCAAAGTCTTGGGTGACTTGAGGTGTGTGTCTTAGCAGTACATTTTAAAAAAAGAAAAAAGGCAAAGTGTCAAAGAAGATAATCTTCCTATTTAAGAAGGGTCTAGCTATAGAATAAGCTCCCAGATACAATCTCAAGTACAATAGGCTTAGAGGGAAAAAAAAAAGTCTTGGAGAGATGCTCTGTCTCACCCATTGCAGCATAAGAGACAGTGTAAGAAATCTTAATATAAAATCTTCTTACATGTTCAGCTGAAATAGTTCTTTGTTAAAGAAAAAGAAGTGAGAGAAACGGGGAAAAGCCCCTCACCTCATCAGAGGCTCAGAGCTGAACTTCTCATAGAACACAGATTTCAGTAACTGCTGACTTTCTGCTTTTGGTATTTTAGCATGAAGAAAGCTGCAGATGACTGTTGAACTCCCTGCCCTCCCTCATTTTTTAGCCTTTGTTAATGTAGTGTTCTGCTTTGGAGAAGAAGGGTTTTTTGTTACCACCAGTTAGTGCCTGCAAGTAAGAGAAATCAAGTTACTCTGTTTTTTAGACTTCCTCCTTTCTTTCTCTGTTTTCTCAGTGACTTAAAAGTAATTGAGCAAAATTCAGAGTGAGAAGAGAAAAAGGCGCATGCATCAAAATTTTCTCTGAATGCTACAGATACCAGGGCTATCTCAAGCAAATTACACAAAACATGTACCAGTGAATTAATGCTTTATCTCTAGCCATCACCTCTGTGTCAGTTGCAGTGGAAGCGGTGTGCACGTGAAACATTTCCAGCTGTCGTCATGCCGCAGCTATGCCAAGGCTGGGCTCTGAATGCACCTCAGTGCATTTTGCTTGCCACAGGGCGTTCTTAAGGGCAGGATCACCAGACAGCCTCCAGGACGATAACAGCAGAAGGCTGGGGTTTATTTTAGACCAATGACTTTGTCTCCTCATAGAACAGAGATAGGAAATAAAAAAGGCTGCATGCCTCGAGGAGCCTGTAGTGGGTGTGATTTAAGAAGTTATCTACAGGTGACAAGGTTTTCTTTAAACTTCAGTATACAGATAGTGATAGCCTTTTCTACTGGGTCTATTATTAGTTGATGGCCATTGTTTCATGCTTTAGGTATAGTTAAAATGTAAAAGTGAAAATTTCAGTTAAAAGTGAAGCAAAAATTAAGACATCAATGGAAACGATTCAAATTTAAATGCTGAATACTTTTACTAACACAGTTGACTTTTGTCTTGCAATTCTGTGGCACCTTTTATAATGAAAAAGGAAGGATTAGTGTCAAATCCTGCCATGCTGTGTGGAGTAGTCATTTGTTTCTCTACCAGCACAGACTCTGTAAGGTTTGCTTTTGTTTGTTTTACACATCCAGGTTACTGCTGAAACATACTCCCTTAGAGGGGATGGGCTTTATCAAGTTGCTTCTTATAGCAGCTGTACACTGGTAATTCTACGGAACTACTTGGTCTCTGCCATGAAAGATGACTTGAACCCTCAGTTTTGCAGTGTTAGTCCTGTGAATATGTTGGCAAGTGTGTTTCAGAGATTTGATACAGAATTAATAAATGGGAGAATGAGTGTGCTAAGGCAAGATGGTCTTCTGTTGTCTTCTGTGCTTCCTTATGAGTGAAGAGACTGGAGTTGGAACATCTAATTGTCAACTGAAGTCTGAAGAGGGATAAGGCCATGGAGGTTAGTTGGGAGGAAGATGTTGAGGTTTTAAAGCTCTTGTGTTTTTCCAGGCAGAATTTTGTCACAGAGAACCTTTGTGGTTATGTTGCTGGTTGTTTTTTTTTTGTTGTTGTTCATTTGCAAAACCCACTGATGATGCAAAGCCTTGCGTAGTACAGGCTATAATTATATCTATCCGTGGTCTAACCGTTGAACAGCATGTATATTTTGTTATGTCTGTAATTTTCTGACAGGACAGGGCTGGTGAAATACCACATAAAGTTCATTCAATCCTGTTTAATAGTTAGCTGAATTGTTTTTAAAAATCTGGTTTTACTTCACAGCAAAGTTTGGAAGACATTCTCTAGGGTTTTCTTCATGCAAGAACTAATGATTATGTTACAAAAATAACCCCAGACTTGTTTGATAGAGCCTCTTTTTTTGCTTCACTGTTCATTGGACCTCACATAGTCCAGTTTCAGAGCAGTTGTGCATAGGCTAAATTGACTTTTGACTTAAGCTTGTGCTGTGTAGTAACAAGCTCTGGAGTTAATTGAAGACTCCAAGATAGGTCTTTACTCCCATTATATTCCTGCCTCCCTAAAAATGGTACCCAACCCTGACCTTCTGCATGTTTTCTTCCTGCTTTTCCAAATGCAGACCCCAGCATTGCTCTTGCCACCATTCCTGATGTCCTCCTCTGTGTTCCCAACCTGACAAACCAGAGAGGCCTTACATTTTCAGTGCATCCATCAAGAAGCAGATGCACCGTTGCTTCAGCATTGTAGGAGTGGTGTTTTCCTACAGGAGCAGTTGACTGTAGCTTAGCAGCTGGTAGTCTCATTCATGTGCTTAAACCATGGCACTTCCAAGCAGCAGAAAGCTAAAGTCACCATTGCTAGTGTACCCCAAAAACGTTACAGCTTGTAAGGCAGATTTTGCTAGTCCTGTTGTTAGTTCTTACTGGTTCCAGCTGCAGATAGACCTTTCGTTTCTTGTGCGGCCTCCTGTTTTCCTGTATGAGAGACCAATGTTGAGAGCTAAGACTTAACAGGCCCACCTAAGGGTTGTGTACTAAGAAGTGATCGTCTCAGAAGGCTTGTGAATGCATGTTGTGGAGCAGGAACTGTTTTTTTTTTTTTTTTTTCTTCAAGATGCCCAAGTTAAATTATATGTTCAAAAGTAGAACTGTTCTTGACAGGAGGTGGAGTGCATTCTTGAGAGTGTAATATAAGAGCAGAAGTAGAGAGGGTACACAACAGAGGCATAAATAGCTCTGAAAGAATGGTGAGAAAAGTTATGCTGCAGTTGTCTTTTGCTCTCTTGGGATGTGGTGGAAGACTGAAGTTAACTTATTTTGCCATAAAAACCCCTAATCTGTCAAGTTACTTAAATGTTTGTGGTTTTACTTTATAGGAAGTCTTTCCACAAGATGCTGTATTTGGAGGGCTGTATTCATCCTCAAAGAAAGATTACAGGGTGGAGAAAGGTAGTGTCAGTGTAAAATAAAAGAAGGAATGAAGCTCGCTCCCTAACATTTTTGGTAGCAACATAGGGCTAGCTAGACTTTGAAGTCAGCTATGTTTTAACTTAGTGATTTGTTGAGGGAGGAAAGTGTGTCTGGCAATTTTACTACAGAGATTTCAGAGAAGACCAGGATATTGCATGGTTTGCCTGGATGCATTTCAATCAAAACAAACACACTTGGGCCTATTGCATTTCAGCTGATTGCCTAACTCACCCATGTTTTTGAGGAATGAGGAGAAGGATGGTAAGAGCCGTTCTACAGAACTGCCATTGCTTCCTCCCCTCTGCATGCAGAAAAATAAAAGCATTGTTTTGGTCACAGACCTCTTCTTGCTGTGGTTGATTGTTTTTGTGATCAAAATCCCTGGTGCAATGCAAAACCTAGGTGGTACCAGCTGGAATAATGAATATATCATTTTCAAGTGCAAATCATGGCATTCACAGAAATGCAGCTCCCTCTATCCAGAAGCATTTCATGACCTCTTGCTTTTTTTTTTTTTTTTTTTGAATCCCTCATTTTCCAAATTTTGAGGAGGAGGACAACGACATTTGCTCCCCTAAGCTGTTAACAAAAGCACATAAAAGCATTATATAAATGTTGGTTTAAAAGAAATAGGGCAAGGCCTGGGGAGGAAGAAGTCAGTTGAATGGAACTAGTGCCAGCTTGGATGAGATTTTTGAGAACATAATAAAGTAATTTGATCCTTCAGAAACAGCTACTGGAAATTCAGAGAGAAGGGAGAGGCTGGTGGAGACTGTTCCATAGAAAGCTTTTGTAGCACAAGCACTGTACCCTTTTTAGAGCAAAAATGGAAGTGCAGAGAAGTTTTTTGGCTTGTAAGGCACTTTAAGTGTTCAGAGCACACTTGACATGAGTTATTATTTTTTTTTTTAATTTTTTTTTTAGTAACCCTGTTTAGCTTTTCTGCCAAAGCGGACTCCAGCCCTGTGCTGAAAGCCACACAGCAGCCACCCCTTGGGCCTGTCATGGCGGATCATCTGTATGCCTGCTCTCACAGCAGCTGGGCCTACTTATCTGGGCGCTCCTGGCTTGGCCTGCAGTGGTGGCTACAATAAATAAATAAAACAAAAAGTACACTGGCTTAGATGGCAGTTAGAAGGAAACAGTAATGAGGGCATATGTTAAGAATGAATAAATGTCCAAAAGAAGTTTACACGTACGGATATTTTGAGCGGTTGGTAGCTTCCACTACTTTATTTCTGTGCTGGGAAGGAACCTTTTGGTCAAATGCCAAGATTAAGCATTAAAAAATGAGTCTGTTTATCTTTTTACCATTTATCATGCTCACTGAACACCCAGATTTTGTTTTAATTAACTGGCTTACAGGCCATCTCTCCCTCAGTACTTCCCAACTTTTCAAAACTCATCATTCCCCCCCACCTCCTCACCCCAGTAGCTAGATTATTGTTTTGTTTGTCTAGCAAAATGGTACTCATGGATTTTTAAACAATTTCGATTAAAAACTCTGGATAATTAGCTTTAATTTGTGGCAGAATAGTATCTGTATTGTAAACAAGCAGTTCTCCTAACATAAATCTTGTCAGTAGCTACCGGAAGGGTACTAAATGAACAGCAGTCTTTGAAAGCCCAAAGTGGGAGGGTTTTCTTCTGGTCGACAACAAAGTGCTAGCTGCAGAAGATCTTAATTGTTAGTCTTCATATCATTTCTGTTTTGCAAGCTGGCTAATTAAAATGTATGAAGAATGTTTTTGCTTATTCTTTTCCAGAAAGCATTCCCCAGGAATGAGGTATTTGCAAATATTCTTTTTCCTTTTTTCTTCTTTGTGCAAGTGGGCTAAAGAAACAATAGGTTATGTGCGGTTTTGGAATCGTAAATTTATCAGTGTACATATATAATTGTTTATGGCACATTTTTATATGCACCCCAGACTTAAAGACTTAAAACAAACATGATTTCAAGTACAGTAAATGATCACATTATTAAACTGAATTTCCTTATGCATTTGTAAAACCTTAAAAAGCCCCAAAATAGGCATTCCTATTGTGTTTCTTTTCTAAGTTATCTTTAACAGGTATATGTTTGTGAGAAATGGTAGAGGTTTATCAGTTCTCTAATGGCTTTTATGTGAAAAAATTGTTTGTGAATGGTTTTTGTTATTTAATTGAAGTTTCATTTAGATTCTGTGATGGTGACTTGCTTCCCAATCATGTATATCAACTGTTTTGGCATATGGTAAAGCTTCTTGGTTTCCATGAGGTTTGGAGATGCTAATCACTTTAAAGCAGAAGCTTAGTAATCCAAAAAGGAGGTAGCCAAAATGCTGTGCTATGTAATATTGCAATTATTTCTTTTACTCTAGTTTTAGAAGAGAACAATTAATGTACGTAATGTTAACTGAGAAAAGCATGGGTCTGTTTGAACAGCAACACTTCTATCCTTTCTCCCTTCTCCCTTCTTTCTTGCAGCCCAGGTGATCTCATTTCTGGTAGCATCCAGGGTTTGGTAATATAAGTAGATAAAATGTGCAGATTCATCTAATGAACACTTTGGAACTGACTGCATAAACTATATAAAACATTCATCCGCAAAAATATTATAAATACTGAGTGGCAATAATTTGTGGATGAAATTCACTCCATATGGATGACCCATTTAAGACTTCACAACCTCTGCCAAAGGTAGGTTGGTGTGATGTGGGAGGGTAAAATAATGGCATGTCATCTTGACACAGTGTAAGAGGGCAACGAAGCAAGGATCTTACTTTACAGCCTGTCCAGAATTTGGGGATCAGATAACCTAGAGGGCATTTCTTTCTCTTAGCATTCAAAACCCAAAACTACAAACTGCTTAGCTAATGGAAAGAAAAGCAAAATAGTGTGGTTTGGGCTTAAAAACATGGTTATTTAAGGGGGCAGCAGACAAACTAAAGAGAGGAGTCACATAATCTAATTGCTATCCCTCAAACAGGACAAAATCGAATTGCTATCTGGTGTGCGGAGCCAAGGGACACTATATTGAATAAAGCTTTAAAATTAGACTCCAAGAAGGGAACTGTAAATTCTGCGAATGGCGCGTAAGTTACAGTGAAATACTGGAGAGAAGAGCAGGCTGATGGCAGGGCTGCAGGAGGAGCCCCTTGGTGTGGGTTGCACCCTGTTCTAAAAGCAATAGGCTAAAACCGTCATGTTGTGTTAAAACAAAATTGGCTTTAGAGAAAAATCTCTCTGAGGAAAGAGCGTCACACAAATCTGAGATTATTGGGGTGCCCTAACTTGTACTTCCTGCTATTAACAGGTAGCTATCACCTTTAATGGAAAATAAAGGTATCCTTCTGCTTTTAGAGGGTAATTCCTTTAAGCAGCAAACATCAGAGGTCACGTGTCAGAAAACTCTTCAGGATATACTGACTAGCTGTAACTAATTTGGAGGATGTGCCATATCTGAGGGGTGTATTCTTAAATGCAGTTAAAAAATGCGGAGAGAAATCTTGTAATATAATGGTCTTTAGATAAAATGGAAGGCTATCATAAGCACAGTAACATTTTTATAGAATAGGACTCATCCTGGAAATTAAATTTGAAGTTGTGATGCATGCAGGGTTCACAGTGAGCTAACAAAATCAGAACACTGTTCTCACCTTAAAGTGTATACATTCTGGATTCCTGGATTCTGGATACATTCTGTGTCTGTAAAAATGGCATTGTATTTCCTAGTGTATTGTTTGTCAATGAGATCTACATCAAATAGACATATTTTACAAGTTTAACTGTGTTCCCTCTAATTGCTAGCCTTTCATTTTCAGTTTGGAACCTAAGGTCCAACTGCATTTTTCCTTTAATCCAGTATCTAAAAAAAAAAAAAAAAAAAAAGCAGATTCATCCAAGCCTTTATTTGTGTAACTCTGGTTCTGGAAAGTTTGTCTAGCAATACTGGTGCAGCTTTATTATTCATAGGTAGTCACTACTTAATGCAATGGCTTACTCCTCTAATTGGTCAAACCACCCCCTCACTCTCCAAAAATAATTGTACTTACCCTCTCATAGATGTATTGGCTTTTTGTGTTGGGATCACACTTTATAATCAATGCATTTCTTTTTTCAGGAGAGCATCTTTCTAGAAAGGAAGCTATGCTCTCATAGACAAAAAAGGAAAGGCATTATCTCCTTCAACCCTATGAAGTATGTTACATTTGTGTTTTTTTAGTGTTCTTTTTTTCCCCCCTGTGCTAATTAAATAGCTTTTCTTATTGCCAAATATTTTTGATAAACTTATTTTTGCATTTCCCGCTCAGTTCAGAAAATGCGAGAACCACAGACCCTTTCAAAGACTACATGCGATTTTGCCATCTTTGCTCTTCTTGAAGATCGGTGTTGCTAACCTTGAACCTCGGCAGACACTTCCTCCTTGATCCTGTGGAATTGTTTACAGTTTTCCCAAGGCCTAAAAGATACTTTTTTTTAAAAAGAAACCTTTCTGCTGTGATAGTTGTACTAAACTGGTATCAGCTCAAAAAAAAAAAAAAAAAAAAAAAAAGAAACAAAGGATCTTATACATAGAATTACATGAACAATTTGAAGCTGTTACTCTTTGACTGTACCATTGGTCAGTGCTCTGTCCAGGAATCAACTGTTCCCAAAAATAATGTGAAGGGTGGTTTGTCGAGTAATTACAGAAGCAATTTTAAAATACTTTCTTTGATTTCTTCCTTGAACTTTTTCTTGAAGGGAGGCTTCTTTCTGTCATTAGTTCTGTGTTGGGCTGGTTGATGTGTGCATGAATATAGAGGTCCAGTAATCCTGCTGTTTTGCCTTTAGCTGTTCAGCACTGTCTCTGGAAAGTGGGTCTTAAAACAGTTTTATGAATGCTTTTTAGAGTGATGATGCAACAAAACAACAACAACAAAAAAAAAAAGAGCTAAGATTTAGTAGATCTTTTTCAATGCCTGAAAAAGGGATATGCTGCTTTTTTTTTTTTTTTTTTTTTTTTTTTTCTCACCCCATCATCTACGGCAAGGTGTTTGCTCCTGGAGCATGTCAGAATGTTACCTTCAGGGTTTTTTTTGAGGAAGTAATCAGGGGTTTTTTGTTTGTTTGTTTTGTATTCCAAGGTTTGTTTTTCTTGCTTTGGAAGGATTCACTGTAGGCTTTTTTGCTTTGCTATTCCTTTGTGTGGTTTTTATTAAAAAAAAAAAAATCCTCGATTTAATATCATCTCTTGTTTGTCCAGCGATAGTACTCTAAATCCATGTTTTATCATTCCAGACATACCAGCCAAAGCCCATATGTGAAAACAGTAAAACTGCAAAGAAGAAAACAAATTCTGCAGGTGAATGACATAGACTGTCCATTGTCACGTATCTTGCAAAAAGCCAAGAACTGTTCCTACTCCAAAAGCTGTTTAGAAAGAGATGGTACAGAGTATAAGAAAACAAGAGTCGGGGGAAAAAGGGTCTCTTTTTATAACCACTGCAATGTGATTGTTGAGTTTTCTTTTTTCCTTTCTGTTTTAACAATTTCCATGTGGTGGAGTTTTGTGTTTGTTTTTTTTTTTTTTTATTTTTTTTTTTTTTTAATGCAACTGCATAGCAAGTGATTCTTATTCAAGACTTACCCTGATACTCTGCTTCCATTTCCCTTATCTAACCAGCCTGGTGTTCTCTCCGTACCCTCATGGGTTATGCTGCCTTACAGAATTCCTCTTCCTCCCTACTCTGTGTCCTTCAAATATTTTGCAGATTATTATCACGACTCCCTCATTTGTTGCTTAGGCGAGATACACAATATGTTTAGCTCTTTAATCTTCCAGTATGAATTGCTCTTGCCAGGCTCCTTCTTACTTGCTTAACTTCCCTTGGTTTGTCTTTATTCTCTCTCCTTTTTTTTTCTTTTTTTTTTTTCCCAAGCTTGGAAAAACAAAGGCTCTGGAGGACAAGTAAGAGGAGATAGAGTGGATGGAGATTTTATCACTAGTTATGCTGTCTCTAGGCATCTTGGATGATGCGATCACAAACAGTGTATGCCATATGCCTTTTCTCTTGTAGGTCATTAGAGGAGGAAAGGCATCTCGAGTACAATTACATTGGCTTAGATGGGAGCATCAGTGTCAAGCAGAAAGATGCAATGAATGTAAGGTGTTTGTGGATGAAGGAAAAATAATTTAAAAGAAGTATAGCATCTAACCATGCTGTGGTTATGAGAGGACTTAGGTTTGTAGTCCTTTTTAGTTTTATTTCCTTGCCCTGGTTACCCTGTATGTTTGAATGGTGTTTTTTAAACAAAAATCAAGGAGCAATTGACAGGAAGGATGGACTTGTTATGCATATAAATGGTAACAGCTCTTATTCTAGTGAGAACTAGTAGAATTTTTATAGCAAGATACAGAAAAAATGCACGACTTATTGCCAGACATTTTATGTCAGACAGTTAAAGTTGTTTAGGAAAGTTAGGTATCTGAAACAGGATCAGAAACCAGATCAGTCTGGGGAATTGTCCCATCTGGCAGCTGTCTGTAAGAGAAAACTGCAAGCAAGAATGATCTTTTCTTTCCCCAAAATAATGAATGCTTTTCCAGATTTAACAGCAGCCTTTTAAGAAATATGTGTTTGAGTTTCATTGCCCCACTGGGTGAAAATAAGCACCAGTGAGGAAAGACCAATCTCCAAAATTGTCCTAGCTTCAGACTGAAGGAAATAAAAGAAAGGATCATTACCCTCCAGTGTTATCAAATAGGTAAAATCCCTCAATATCAAATTGTTTTCTGGCATAGCAGACTTATTCCTAAATATCTTATGTTAGAGTAAAGCAACAAATTTCATAGGATTTAAAATGCATTGGGCAACTGTGACTTACTTGCCTGTAGCAGACGTCCAGCTGCTTTGTGACTGTTCTAGATCTCTCTGTTAATGAAGAGAGCTATTTAATCACTGTGGTTTAAGTCTGCTAATTGTAGATCTTCGAAGGTGTACTAAAGAAAAGCCGTTCTGCTATCAGTAGGCCTGAGATTGTTAGATGGAAACCACAGAATCATAGAATATCCCAAGTTGGAAGGGACCCGCAAGGATTACAGAGTCCAGCTTCTATTTGTGTAGGATGTACCCGTCCAGTGGAAAATGATGTAGACGTCAACAAAAAAGATAGAAGTTTCCCACAACCACATGCTGCTGTTATATTTCTAGCTCTTTTTGGTTTTGCTGATGAGAGATTACGGCTTTGCCTATTTTTTTTTTCCCTTTGGAAACGTGTTTTTGGATAGTAAAAACAGTCAGCATTCTGGGTACTCTTTATGAATTTTAGCTTCCTTCCTGAAATTACTGCCCTCTTCCAAATTCTGTGCTTCCTTTCTTTTAACTTGAAAGAGGTATTTGAGAACGTATAATCATTGACAAGTACAAGTGGGTGGTGTAATACTTTACAAGCCTATTGGCAGTATGGTTTTAAGCGTTGTGTTCATCATTAAAGCATTGATGTTTTTAGTATAAATCAACAGATACCACAGTCTTTATCTGAGATATTTTTCCCTACACTTGGGGAAAAACTGCTGAAGCATCAAATGCTGGAGATTTATTTCAATAATCCTTATAGATATGGTTCAACAAAAACTATTCAGGGTAGCAAAGACTTATTCACAGGCACATGCATTTTCTGTACATGGAGAATATTTCATATACAGCTCATTTGCCATGTTTTGACATCATCCAGCTTGAGTATTTTCTTCTGGAAGTCATCAACATTTCATTGACTACTGCATGTAAAACAGAATGATCCATTACAGCAAGAAGCTGACTGGTTAGATTCAAAATTATTTTGGTCATAAACCTTGGCTACTGTATGTAATGTATGTGTCCATACACAAAACACTTGATACTTAGGGAAATAATTTATATACTGGGGAAAAGAAAACTGACAAGTGCTGGACCACATAAATCAATACAGTTTCTCTGAAAGTTTGTAGTTAAATTTACCTTGAGTGTTTTCAAAACTATAGTTCTTATTTTCTACAAAGGAGGTGGTGTTATATATGGGGAACTGGAGAGCTGAAGAGGTAGAAACCCCCAGAGCAGAAGTCTTAGACTTTTATCTGCATTTTGAAGACCAAATTCTTGTCTACTTTACAGCAAGACAAATTCACTCAGCTAATGAAATCAGCATGCTGAGTTACTTGAAAAAAAAAAAAAAAAAAGACCAACAACAGCTTTTAGCAGAGGAGTTTTGTAAATAGTTTATTACATTCTCTCGCTTTTCACTTTCATGCTGGCAGAAGTCGTGATTGATTATGGTCATAATTTTTTTCTTGGGGAGACTAAGGTTAGGGGAAACTTAGGAAATGAACACCAGACAGAGCAATGTATTACACAGTGTATTTCTCAGCCTCAGCCATATGCAATATTACTGCCCTAGCTGTCTCTTCAGCACATACCAGTACTGCATTATGCTAGGTCACATGAGGAATTTCAGCTATTGTGATGAAGCTATGGTTAATTGTGACCCAGGATTTATACTGTGGTCTTCAGTGCTGTGAAAATGTTATTCATGGGAGTACTGCACTTGTTGAGAAGTGTGTCCTGGAATGTGAATTCTGCTCTGAGTTGAATAATACATTGCCTTTCTGAAAACCCGTTTTGCATGTCTCTGTTCGCATAATTATTCATAAATGAAAAGAGAGCGAAAAGACAGCCCTTCAATTCACCATGTCCCAAGGTGCTGAAATAATGTATTTTTTAAATGCCTTTATACAGTGTGTATTTCAGACTTTTACCATTTTTAAGTTGGAGCCCCATCCAAAGAAGAGGAGGTTGGATGGCTCAGTGGTTGTCATTATGACCTTATAAAAGCCTGAGATGAATGTCTTAAAAGCAATATGTGGGGCTCATGTTGGCAAAAAGTCTGTGCTTATTTATTTATTTTTTTTAAGGGCAGCTGTGATGGCAAACTACTTTTGGTGTGTATTTATTCCTGTTTACCTCTCAGTTCAAGGATAGTTAATGTTTTAAAGTTGGCTCCAGCTATGGGTATTGCCTCTTTATTATATGACTGCGTAAAGAGCTACAAGATATTCTCTGGCTGTTTATAGGAAGAGGGTGGTTTTACTTGTTTCCAGAAATGGGAAAAATGCATAAGGCATAGAGTTTTTGCTCTCCAACACATTTGCACCTTCTCTGCTGAAACTGCATTATGTAAATATGTAAATATAAACTCCCAGTACCACCCGAAAAGAGGGGAGAAAAAAAAAAAAAAGGGAAAAAAACAGCCATTTGTTAAACACGTAATTTAATATACTTGAAATGACTTGTGTTTCCTAAACAGAAGCCTTGTAAAGACAAGTGCTAGAAGCATAACTCAGGCTTGCAGCTATGGGCATTAAGAGTGTGAGAAATGACACGGACATTTCCACTGCAAATCCTGTCCTTCTGTAGTGCCAAAGCAGTAGGGATGAATGTCTTGTGCTGGTGTCAAATGTTGTTTCTGTGAGCCTGGCATCAGCACAGCTGCATGGGTGCACAAACACAAACCAAAAGAAAAACCCAAGTGACTGTTTTCAGTGGGCCCTATGTACAGATGGGGTCCAAAGCTGGTTTTCACCGGTCTGAGTTTTGTCACCGTTGTCCTTGCTTGTCCATACAGGAATAGGAACAAAAGGGCTTTTATCTTAGGGCCAGGAAATATTTTCACCAAACAAGGTGAAAGCACTACCTGAGAATCTGGTGTTTGGAAGAGCCAGAAGAAGGGGCTTCCCGCTGGGAGAAATGGATAAATAAAACAAGACACAGCGTGCACGCATGGGCACATACACTAATACAGCAGAAGTGCTCTGGTGGTCTTTATCCTTGTCTTGAAATTACATTTCCTGTAGATTTGCTAGCTTGGTTTGACAGGCTGTTAAATGGATGACTGCATTGCCACATAAATTAAATAATTTGAGAGTTAAATTGTAGAAATGAATCCTGTCTGGAGTCTTTGTCTAGCATTAAAATTTCATTGAGCACCACTGCTAAATTTTAGGAGTAAATTCTTATTATACCCACTTAAACTTTTATCTGCATGTGGAAGCAACGTTTTACATTTGCTTTTCATAGTGGAGGAGAAGGCAAGAAGATCTCTGAGCTAAAACACCACATGGTGCACCAGTCCGAGCTTTGCACAGCAACACAATCCATTGATATGTTGTCGGCCAAACAAGGTTTTCTTCATAATTAAGTTTCTTCGCACAGTGTTAAACAAATTGTTAAAATAGAAGAGTTAGGAAACAATGCAGGTAGGACGAATGCCAAATAAACAAAATTGGATATTATTAAAGTCCCATGAAAATAGTGAAGTAGAAAATTACATATTCAGGGAAAGATTCAGGAAATTTGTGAGGCACCTTGCATTGTGCTTTGTGGCTAGAAACACTTCATATGCTATTTTAAAAATAACTCTTACAGGCAATTCTGCTGTAAGACCTTCTGCAAAAATGCAGTACGTATCAGTCTGAACCTTATGCCATTAGCAAACGAAGTGGTCTCAGCAGCATATTGCCAGTTCAGTGCTTTAGTTGTGTGCTCATCTGGATTACTGGGGGAAAATGATTATGGAAATAATTTTTCGTGTTTGGTGTATGCTTTTATTAGCAATTGCCCTCCCCCTTGTCTTTTTATCTGCCCCGTACTCCTCCAGTGAAAATGCATTTTACATGCAAATGATGATAATCAACCTTTGCAAATCCATTTGACTCAGTTCAAAGGAATAGAACTGGACTGATTGTCATGATACTCCGGTCTTGATTTCTTTTTTTTTTTTTTTTTTTTTTTTTTTTTTTTTTTTGTGGGCGTCTGTTTTGTATGAAGAAAAATAATATCTGGGGAAAATTGAAAACTACGTCTCTTTCTGTGCTTGCATTTAAAGAGGCTACAGTAATTTTGCTAAGAATTTCCATGTTTGATTAACTGATTCTTTAAATGATTGAGAACTCTGGCTTCTGAAAGCAATTCCACTTACGAATTCATTTCATTACCAGTATTGTTATGAAGATAAGTTTTAATATAGTGTGATGCACTTAAATTGTTTTCTTTATATGGTAAATTTTTTGAAAACGACATTTAATAAGTCATTAACATAGACGACTAGTACATTAACAAAATGAATGTTTGACAAATAGAATTTTTAAATGTATATTGTTTTTTCTTTTCACATAATTGTAACATTGAAAGTTCTCTTAGTGTAATTCAGCTTTAGCAAATGGTGCTTTTAATCAATTGATAAATAGTAACTTCTTTGTTCTATTATGCAATTAAAGTATTTTAACAAGCAACTAGATTATTAGCTTTAATATGCATCAGTTATTTTGGCCTGTACAAGGTAAGGTATAGGGGGGAAGCCTTGTAGTGCTTATTTAATATATTCACTCTGCTGTTAACAAAGCAAGCTGAAAGTTTATAGGCTAAGTCATGTCTCATTCATAGTATAAAAGCTATCATGTTATGTCGCAAGCACAAGTTTGCCTAAATATAATGGTGTAGGAGTGGGAAGGTAAATCAGAACAGCTGAAAACCAAAGGCTGTGTCTATTTAAGCTGTCTGTGCCCCATGAAATTTCTGGAGAGGGTGGGTTTTAAGTTAGAGCTAACAGTATGTATGGAAAAGCAGGTTGTTGCAGTAAGGTGATCGTACCCAGAGAAAAGTAAATTTCTGAGTACTTCCATACTAACATGATTTTAGTGTTAATAAATTTAGTCTGAGATTTTATTGTGCTGTCACAGCTTGGTACATTGTCAACTACAGATAAAAATGAGTAGGTGGTTGTGTAACTATTTACATGTCACTTGACATCAGGGATGATAGTTTAATATAAAGGAAGGTGTTCTACTTAAAATTAGTTTAAAAAAATAATTTGTATATCGCATGTTACAAGTAACACACAATTATTTTAATGCAGAATTACTTAAAGTAGTTTTGTATTTCGTAACCCACAAAAAAAGCCTTCTGATAGAGAAAGCCTATCTTTGTAGCTTTCTTTAGAATGAAATGGGGAAGCTCAAGCCTACAAAGCGGCATAGGGGATGGGATGCCCATGCACCAAAGATTTGTGCAGGTGGAAGGCTCTGTTTGGATGCTCATGCTCCAGAGCTCTGCTCCTTCCCCTGGGCATGGAAGAGGGGAAGCTTTATAAGCTTTATAAGCAAACCATAGCTTTATAAGGCTATGGTTTGCTGGTGGACCTCATCCTGCTGAGGGTGTTTTTTGTCTTCCTGCTTACAGTAGCGTATTGGTATGTGTGTGATACATGCACCATCACAACTGTCTATGTAACTGAAAACAGTGATGGAAATACAGTGGTTCAGGAAAAGAACCTAGGCTGGCTTTTCAGATGGTGAGTCAGTATCTTAAAACATTCTGCACATTTGTTTCATATTATTGTGGTTAGATGCACTAGATAAGCAGGTTTTCTCTTTCTTTGGATGGCCAGCACAGCTCCTTTCCTTCTGTGCGTGGTTTTCTTCCCACTCCACTTTGTTTCTTTGACAAGCTTGATTTAACCTCATTACATCTTGGTGGCTCATAGAAGAACTGCTTTTATCGTGCTTTACTTTACACGGATGCACAGCCCTTTGTGTCCTTCCCTCCCAACTTTCATCCTGCCTTTTGTCCCTCTTGCATGGAAATCGATCCCTCCTGAGGAGTGCCGGTGCCATTTCAAAGGTGGCGGGAGGACAAAATCTACAGATCCTGGGAGGACGAGAGGCTGTCTCAACATGGCTGCTCAGCTGAAATATTAAAGCTGGTGGCAAGTCACTTTGGGAGCACAGTCTTAAGACTTCTTCACTGCGAATAACCTCCAGCCCTCCGACTGTATGCAAAGCAAGGGAGCCTGAATAAGAGCATTGTGTTACAGGAACTTAACGTGGAGCAGGACTAAAAAGCCCGGTTTCGCTGGTTATTTTGGACATTTCACATTCAAGCCATGTCTGGAAGAAAGAAGCTCATTATGACTCAGTTCCGTTAATTAGACGTAAATTACTGTCTTTAGTGCCCTAGCACAAAAGAAGGTAATGGGAGTTCTGCAGGACCAGAGGATGCAGAAATTCTAATGAGCTGAGAGCATGGGCTAGGAAGGGTGGGAGCACAAGGCCCCATTGAACCTCCCTGGTTCACACTGGAGACTGCGTGTGCAAGAACCGAAGTCGGAATAATCCCTTTTTAACCTCGCATATTCGTTACGTGTAATTACCAAGATGATCGGTGCGACTGCCTTTAAATGGTGTGATGAACAGACACGGTTCGTCCAATAAAGACTTACTTTATCTAGCACAGGAAGCTTTAAGCAATCATTTAAAAAATAAAATAATAAAAAGGCCTTTAATTCTTAAAAGCTCAAAGGGAGAACCAAAAATATTTCCTGACTTCTCATGGTCCTAGGAAAGCCCTGGGCTTCTCATAGTAATTTGCATGTCTTTGTCATGTATATGGATGAAATATGTCTATTATGTATCATCCAGCATACATTATCCTTAAAATTCTGTTTTAGATGCATTTAGAAGCAGAAGTGTAAAAGCTTTAAAGAAATAAATGAGTATGCCTGTATCTCTGTTCAAGAAAGGGGAATAATTTCAGTTTAAGCAAGCAATCCTTGCATTAAATGCTGTTATTTTATCCATTGCTTGCAAAATTAATCATGTATAAAATGTATGACTTAAAAGATGCTTTAATCTACTAAAAAGGATTTGAAAAAAAAAAACATTTTGCAGTTTTGCTTGTTGGCTACAACCCCCCCTCAAAAAAAAAAAAAAAAAAAAAGGATTTTTTCACCTTACTATAAACATGGAAATGTTTCTTGTCTGCCTTAATAATGGATAACAATAACCACAGTCTTCCTTCTTCTCCAGGATTTTGTCAAATGGTAGCTCTAACAAGCCTCTGTCTTGTGCACTAAACAGTCTTTGTAGGTTTGTCCCACTCTTTTCTGATGGATTCAGAAATAATGCATTAGTGTAATGTCTAAATCATCAAAGGCAAGACAATGGAATAGTCGTTCTTGAGAGACTGAAAGAAATGGGAGTATTTAAAGTAGCTTTTGATTTGTTTTTGAACATTAGTATCTGCTGAGCAAAAGCTGGTTGTAGAGAAGTAATAAGAAATGATTTACCCATAGAAGGTGGATGTGGTGAATATTTGTTTGTTGCTGTCTTATCTGTTTGACCATTCACCTGAATGCTTTTCAGGGCCAAATAGAAAATACTTTTCTACCATCTAAACAATTTCTCCAATAATAGTTTTTTTTTGTTTTGTTTTTAAGGTAGTGAAGTGATTATATAACCAGGCTGGATGTCCATAGAGAAACTGGGATTTGTGGTCTTGCCTCCTCACTTTTAGATGTCGTCTGTTCAGCAAAAAGCCATTGAAGTGTGAATGAAGGAACAGAACAGCAGGCTGCCCAGCACCACTGAAAAGCCACTGAAATGGGGGAGGTACCGGGCGGCCAGAGAAGGGCTTGCAAGTGAATATGAGTGACATTGTAAAGGTTCAAGGCTTTCTTGAAGGGGGAGGTGATGCGTGTGAAGGACAGGGTGTAAAAACTTACGGAATTGTAGGTTTGGGCAACCTACACGTAATCTAATACATAGTACTTAAATAAAAAGGCTCGCAGTTGGATTATCACTGTTTGAAATGCAGGAAACCTAAAAAACATAAAATATGGTATTTCTACAGAGACTGTTATTAAAGCAGAAGTATCATGTCCTCCATTCATAAGAATTACTGCTGTATTTATTTTTAATTACTACTCATTTTCTAACCCTTAAGGTACCATTTGAAGTAATAACCTAAAATAGACAGAAATAGTTTCACAAACTTTTGTACTCAAGGGGCAAGTCACACCACAGGCACCTAACTTGTCTCCTAGGCATTTTCACTACTGGAAGTGTTAAAGTTTACTCTTAAAACAGCTGTCTTGTGTTTATGCTGTTGTAGAACTGTAAAATCTTGTTCTGAATTGTCTTTTTAAAAAAAAAAACAAAAAAAAAAACCACCGTGATTTCTTTGAACAGAGTGAATTCTTTTGTTCTTATCTCAAACTGTTTGGTTTGTAAATCCCCTTTTCAGCCTCTTCAGTTACTTCAGCAAGTTGGTAGGGAAACTTTGCACTCTTTACTGTAACATCTTAATCATTAAATGTGGTTACTGTAAATCATCGTTGCAGTGGTCCTTTGTTAGAGGCAGAAAGTTTGTCCCCGTAGGTGGAAGGGCACAATGGTTACCACTAAAGGTCGTTCCTAAATGCTGAAGGAATAGTGGATATTTATGTTCCTATCAGTATTTGTATCTTTACTATTTCATATATCCAAATTGCAATAATGCTTTGCACAGATACAAAGCACAGATTTTTCTCTCACTGCAATATTGCCAACTGAGACTAATTTTATACATGTAATTGATGCAATTCTTGTATTATGCAGGTCAGAATTCTGCACAGATTCTTTCTGGTCAATCAATTTACCATGCAGGGCATTTAGTGAAATGCTTATTAGATAAGAACTCTTATAAATTGTTTTAGAAGCAAATCCTGATGCAGATCTAGGAGCCTCACTGCATCAGCTTGTATCCTGCAAGTCCCACCTTCTGTATCATCTGATACTAATTTACTTAACTAGCCTTGTGTTTTATGCACTTCAGTTATGCCTGTTGCATATTCCAGTGCCCTGGCATGTGTTTCTCATCCTTGTTTTAATCAGTGGAGGAATGACTTTTGAAGAGGTTGAGTCAAAGTTATTAAAAACGTGAATAGAATTAATATGAAAGGATTCAGAAATACATGTTTTCTTTCATTATCTTTAAGCACAGGTAGCAGGGAAGTCTCTCTCATATAACTTGGGCAGACCTCCTAAGCTTAGGGCATCTTCTGCAGTTAGTGGTTCGTTAAAAACAAGTACATGATCTCTTCTGCCAGCTTGTCCAAAGGGCTCAGCTTCCAGCTTTTTTTCTTCATCTTTCTGCCTGCATGCGTCTCTTGCCCCGAATTCCAGAAATTTTCAAAGGGAATAAAGCCTAGAGAAAGAAGTATCTTTCTTTAAGGCTGACTTTGAATATATACGGGGCTTCTAGCCGTGCCAAATGGTGTATCTTTATTAGCTGGTATTGAACAGCTAGTTCTCCTTTTAAACCTTGATAGGCCCTGATTGGGAAGTATCTTTGTTACAGTCCAAACCATGCTTTGGTTGACTGCTTTGGCATTTTGAGGGAAATGACATGTTTTCACTAACTTCCATAGATACTCAAGGTATTACCAAAGCAGAGTGAGGAAATGCATCCAAAGGTTCAGACAATTAGAAAATAGTTTATTGCATCTTTTTCACATCATACTTGATTACTTGATTCCTCTCATCACTTGATTAGTTGATTTTCTCTCTGTACTCATTTCTTTGTTTACTGAGGGAGTGGGGGTGCTAAATATTTTAGCAGTGTAGTTTATAGGTTACAGAAAGAGAAAGAAAAGGTAAAGCAGCCAGATGTCTGCCTCTGTGCGAGGCTGTACAAGTTTCAGCACCGGTTTGTGGGGTGCTTTTATGGGAAGGGGAGCAAGAACTGGTGGCAGAAGGTGCTGCCATCTGTTGAGAATGAGGTAAGTAGCACAGTTAAAATAGCAGGGCAATATTCCTAGATAGGCAATGAAGCTAAATACATCACAGGATAAATGCAATGAGAACCTAGTAAGGTATATTTTTATCCGACTCATTACTCAAGAATTGCTTTGTGAGATCCCTTTTCCAGCGTTAGTTCCTTCCTGCCTCTAACTGGCACGTCTTCACATATATTAGGCCTTATGCCCTTGTTTTGCAATCCTCCGCTATTATTTCTATTGCTGTTTCATACTTAGCTCATCACAGTGTTCTTCAATAGCCTATTAAAGCTTCCCTCCGGATTCTTCCTGCTCAGTTGGGTACCGTTCAACAATTTATGGGAAGCTTTTTGTTTGTGCCCATGAACTGCAACACAAACTAGAGAAGTCATTGCTCCTTGTCAACTGGCAATGCTAATCGCAACCCACATTGGGTGTATCATTAAGGCTATTTGGGATCTGGTGGCAGGAGCCTGTGCCAGGTCAGCTGGTACTCATTCAGGATCAGGGTTTGTGTGTGAGTGAGTCCCTGAGGGGCAAGTACATAGAAATCTAGCTGTAGTTCGCTAGAAGGGTTATATCAAACCAGAGACTTCTGAAGCACCCATCACCCTTAGACAGTAGCTCTAATCCGGACTACTTACCTGTAGGCAGTCTCAACATCAGAACTGTAAACAAATTTTTCATTAATTTTTCCCTGTGGATATCTGTATGTATAAACTGCTTCTGATCTGTACTGACTCACTCTCTCCTTGTCAGAAATGCTGCCTAAAAACAGGCTGTTGTTTTAGACCACATAACCTTATTAAGAACAAGTCTGTTTCAGTGTGAGGTTATCATAAAAAAATAATACGTATATTTTTTTCCTCCTTGCCGATGGCTGTTTTCTGACTTTGTGGAAATACTTGTGTAGATGAATTAGACCATTTTAAAAGACATATATAGCATTAGTGGGGTCTGGGGTTTTCTTGTGACTTGAATTGGTTTCTTTTGTCTGGAGTAGCCAATGTATTCGTTCATTTGGTGGATCACCCCAAAGTGCTTTCATGGCTTGAATGTGCCCTGCCACAACTCACTTCAGGCAGTTTTGCAAGTCTGTTTTTGTTCAGTGCAAGCACTCCAGATACATTAGAGAAGTGATGTTAGCTAGGGAATGAGTTCCTGGAACATCCAGAACCACTTGATCTTTGATCCTGGTTTGCCGTTAGTTTCCATTGTAGCCCTGGGCGAATCTTTTGACTTTGTACAGTTGTCATTCCTTAGCTGCAAAGTAGGAATACGTGCCCACCTGAGAATAACACTGGAAGGATTTTAAAACAACCAAAAAAGGGTTTATGTGACCCAAAATTTGTCATTTTTTAAATGATGTGAGTTGGCCTAATTCAAGATAATTCTTTATACAAAACTTGTCCTTCATTGTTAGACGTCTGGTGTCAGTCATCTGGGCTTCTGTAGTCTCTAATGGAGGGGGAGTTATTTTTAGATGGCAGTTTGTCCAGCCTGTCTTAACCCTTTAGGAAAGCAATTTGTCTTTCAGTTGAATACAGAAAGTGGTCAGATGATTAGGCATTTGGGCTCACCACAGCTGGTTGAAATGAATTTTCAACCATTTCAGATGAATTTTCAAACCATTTTCAGCTAGTCAATGTCATCTTTCTGGAGAGCGTGGAAGATAGCTTCCTGACGCAGCTGGTTAGTGAACCTACCAGGGGTGGTGCCCCGCTAGACCTTCTCTTCACAAACAGAGAAGGACTGGTGGAGGACGTGATCGTCGGGAGCTGTCTTGGGCAGAGTGACCACGCAATGGTGGAGTTCACTATTCTTGGCGAGGCCAGGAAGGGGACCAGTAAAACCGCTGTATTGGACTTTCGAAGGGCTGACTTTGAGCTGCTCAGGACACTGGTTGGTGGAGTCCCTTGGGAGGTGGTTCTGAAGGGCAGAGGGGTCCAGGAAGGCTGGGCGCTCTTCAAGAGGGAAGTCTTAATGGCGCAGGAACGGTCTGTCCCCACGTGCCCAAAGACGAGCTGGCGGGGAAGAAGACCGGCCTGGCTCAACAGAGAATTGTGGCTTGATCTTAGGAGGAAAAAGAGGGTTTATAAGCTTTGGAAAAGTGGGCAGGCCACTAAGGAGGACTTTAAAGAAGTAGCGAGGCTGTGCAGGGACAAAATTAGGAAGGCCAAAGCTCATCTGGAGCTCAATCTGGCTACTGCCGTTAAAGATAACAAAAAACGTTTCTATAAATACATCAACACAAAAAGGAGGACTAAGGAGAATCTCCATCCTTTACTGGATGCGGGGGGAAACTTAGTTACAAGAGATGAGGAAAAGGCGGAGGTGCTCAATGCCTTCTTTGCCTCAGTCTTTAGCGGCAATACCGGATGTTCTCTGGATACTCAGTACCCTGAGCTGGTGGAAGGGGATGGGGAACAGGATGTGGCCCTCATTATCCATGAAGAACTGGTTGGTGACCTGCTACGGCACTTAGATGTGCACAAGTCGATGGGGCCGGATGGGATCCACCCAAGGGTACTGAGGGAACTGGCAGAGGAGCTGGCCAAGCCACTTTCCATCATTTATCAACAGTCCTGGCTATCAGGGGAGGTCCCAATCGACTGGCGGCTAGCAAACGTGACGCCCATCTACAAGAAGGGCCGGAGGACAGACCCGGGAAACTACAGGCCTGTCAGTTTGACCTCAGTGCCAGGAAAGCTCATGGAGCAGATCCTCCTGAGAGTCATCACGCAGCAATTGCAGGGGAAGCAGGCGATCAGGCCCAGTCAGCATGGCTTTATGAAAGGCAGGTCATGCCTGACGAACCTGATCTCCTTCTATGACAGAGTGACGCGCTGGGTAGATGAGGGAAAGGCTGTGGATGTGGTCTACCTTGACTTCAGCAAGGCTTTTGACACCGTCTCCCACAGCATTCTCCTCAAGAAACTGGCTGCTCTAGGCTTGGACTGGCGCACGCTTCGCTGGGTTAGAAACTGGCTGGATAGCCGGGCCCAAAGAGTCGTGGTGAATGGAGCCAAGTCCAGTTGGAGGCCAGTCACTAGTGGCGTCCCCCAGGGCTCGGTGCTGGGGCCGGTCCTCTTTAATATCTTCATTGATGATCTGGACGAGGGCATTGAGTGCACCCTCAGTAAGTTCGCAGATGACACCAAGTTAGGTGCGTGTGTCGATCTGCTCGAGGGTAGGAAAGCTCTGCAGGAGGATCTGGATAGGCTGCACCGATGGGCTGAGGTCAACTGCATGAAGTTCAACAAGGCCAAGTGCCGGGTCCTGCACCTGGGGCGCAATAACCCCAAGCAGAGCTACAGACTGGGAGAGGAATGGTTGGAGAGCTGCCAGGCAGAGAAGGACCTGGGAGTGATGGTGGATAGTCAGCTGAATATGAGCCAGCAGTGTGCTCAGGTGGCCAAGAAGGCCAACGGCATCCTGGCTTGTATCAGGAACAGCGTGACCAGCAGGGCGAGGGAGGTGATCGTCCCCCTGTACTCAGCTCTGGTGAGGCCGCACCTCGAGTACTGTGTTCAGTTTTGGGCCCCTCGCTACAAGAAGGACATCGAGGTGCTTGAGCAGGTGCAGAGAAGGGCGACGAAGCTGGTGAGGGGCCTGGAGAACAAGTCCTACGAGGAGCGGCTGAGGGAGCTGGGCTTGTTCAGCCTGGAGAAGAGGAGGCTCAGGGGTGACCTTATCGCTCTTTTTAGGTACCTCAAGGGAGGCTGTAGCGAGGTGGGGGTTGGCCTGTTCTCCCACGTGCCTGGTGACAGGACGAGGGGGAATGGGCTTAAGTTGAGCCAGGGGAGTTTTAGGTTAGATGTTAGGAAGAATTTCTTCACTGAAAGGGTTGTTAGACATTGGAACAGGCTGCCCAGGGAAGTGGTGGAGTCACCATCCCTGGAAGTCTTCAAAAGACGTTTAGATGTAGAGCTTAGGGATATGGTTTAGTGGAGGGCTGTTAGCGTTAGGTTGGAGGTTGGACTCGATGACCTTGAGGTCTCTTCCAACCTTGAAATTCTGTGATTCTGTGATTCTGTGATCTTTAAAATATTTACATTTATTTATAAAACTTGAGCAGAGGATCAGGTAAAAGATAATGTCAGATATTTTCTGGAAGCCTGTATCTCTGGAGGATCAACAGAGGAAAGAAGCCTTTCCACAAATACTACAACATCAACAGTGTCCCCATATCAAGAATTTAATATACTGTTCCCTTAGGGCTGGGATAAATATCTCTCAGTGTCCTAAGGCATTGGTATGCATCGATACATATTTACTGCTGTGTGCATTTAGAGCATGTGTATATATACAGACAATGCAAATGTCCTAAGATGTAGAATAACCAATTCTTTAACATTGAGTACATTCTGTATTCTTCTGTATCCCCAAATACCAAGTCTCAATCTTGTTAGATGTAACTTGTTATTCTGAAAATGTTTGTTAATGATGTATTCTCTCATATATCTAATACTCGTCTTTGGATAAAGGCCAAAGAAAGCATTTTTTTAATGGAAACAGGTTATTAGAAAAAGTTTCAATTCATTGTTGTTTTTTTTTTATAATTCCATTCCTCTCTCAAAATAGAAATGGAGTCTTTAATATCAATTACAGAGACTGTCTTTGAAAACCAAAGTTTTTTAGCTGTGCTATTAGCAGTCTTTGACTGTTTGACAGAGAATTTCTCATGGTGGAATTTGACTGCTTTGGAATAAATGCAGAAATAACCTACATATTTTGAAGTCTTAAATGTTGAAATTATTTTGAAAGTAAGATTCCTGTCCATCAGAAACTTGAATGACTCTTCTGTGAGAGCTGAAGTGGTTCTTTTTAACAGCTTCGCAGGCAACCATCTCTCTTCTATGTGAAGTATACTTACCTGTATCCTTAGCTGAAAAGAAGCTTGTCAAGTTTGATATTATGAATATTGCATGGGGGGGGGGGGGGGGGAGAACACACTTAATTATTAATCTATAGTTTATTTGATAATACTGAGTTTAAACACTGATTTATCCCTACTACATGATCCACACACCTATAATTTAAAAGCATGTGATACTTTCTGTTGATTGTAGAACTAGCATTCCTGTTGCTTCTGCTTAGCAAGCTGTTATGCACACAGTCATAGTGTCTGTGATATTTATTATACGCCAGCATTCCTATTTTGCTTTTCTCCCTCCGTACATATTTTCTGTATGCTAGAGCTTAGCGTCTACATTCCCTCCTGTGCAGCAAGACTCTGTGAGTGTTGTTGGGGGTAGAGCAGAGCTGACAGTATATAATTCTAGCAAACTTAACTCTGCTTCTGTGGCACAATCCCGCAGCAGGAATGTGGGCTCGTTTTGCTTTTTTTTTTTTTTTTTCTGTTGTTTGCATCTGCACAATAGAAAAGGGATTACTGGAGGAAATGGGGGGTGGGGTGTAATATACAGATTTTAAAAGGAAGGGGTAAATGAGCTAGAGGAAATAATGTTCAGGTATGGTATTAAGAGTCTGCTTCTGATGGTTTTAAAGTGATACATTGATTTATGTATGTATTAGCAATTTTTCAATGCAGATAAACTAAATAAAACTGATAGCTATAGATACCTTTTTATCTGTATCACCTAGCAATAAATTTTGGTCCTGTTATTTTCTACCACAGGAACAACACTGATTTAAGTATCCTTTAAAACTATAAAGGTGATCCTAGCAGCAGGAGTGTAAAACTCCAGTACTTCAGCTACTGTATTAATACAGAGATTTGTATCCAGAACTGCATCTCCACAAGGAATTTACATATGACCAGTTCAAAGCATATAAGTAGCCCTGTCCACGTTTACTGAGAATGTATCAATACAAAAATGACTTGGCAGATTCAGACTTTGCTTTCCATTCAGTGTGGCAAATCATATAGATGACTACTTCATTGTGATTTGCATTAGCTAAGGCTGCAAAATTTGCTTTTTGTTGTGTGGTGTCATACTGTCTGTTTACATTACAAACATGTAACGTGTCATTTCTGTATGATCTTCCCTTGTTCCTGTGCTTCTGACTTCAGCTGTTAAGGATGGAGATTTGGAGAATTTGAAACTGACCTGGATTTAGAATTGTATCCATAAAATATGCGCTGTGTAACGTTAAAGTCTAAATAAGGATCCCAATTCCCATAAAACAGAGTAGTGGAAACAACTGGCATCTGCTACAAAGAGTGAGAAGACCTGTTTTGCTTACTGTAATTGAAGTTTCATTATGTTAGTTTGCAAATATTTATTTTGGGCATCAATTTTTGTGAAAATTTAGTCAACTGGCTGATGACTGCTGATACAGAAAACATGTACAGGATTATTTTCTAGACGCTAGTAAGTGTACAGTTTCATTTTCTCCTATGAGAAAAGAAAGAAGGAAAAAAATATTCCTGGCTGCATTTTTTTACAGTCCGCTGCGTTTTTTTCTGTTGGGGCAGAGGGGAATGCTCTCTGGAAGTAAGCAACCTCTAATTTATTTCATAGCTTTGCTATGGTGAAACTTAATAGACGGCTGATACGACATGGGCAAAATGGAGCAATTCAGCTATCAGCAAACATTTGTCATCTTTTTAGCTGTACCTGAGATGTGGCAGAAGATTTTAATTACAATTTATATAAAAAGAGGGATTAGAACTTTCAAATTTTACTGGGAGTCAAGAGGAGACCTTTGTATATGATTTGGAGATATTTTAATTGGATCTTGGAAAGATTAAAGGGCTTGCTGAAACTTTCCTTAGCATGGCTGTATGTTACAGCCTTGTGTAATTGTTTTACCAAATACCCATGGACTTAATGTGTAAGAACATCTCATGTCCTAATTCTGAACAGCCTTTGAGAGCATCCTCTAAAATAATGAGGTAGGTTGTGGGTGGGCATCAAACATGGAAATTGATTTTGATGCAAAAGTGTATGCAAGTATCAAGCTTGTTAATCTTTCGGTCGCTATGCCTTCCTATTAGTATGTGTCTCTAGTGCAACATAACAAAATGGACACAAATGCTGTCTGTGTGAGTCCTGAGTAACACTTCTTTTATTTACAAAAAAGAAGTAGTTGGAAAAACAATGTTGTATAATGTTGTATAGCACATTCTGCTTCATGCTGCATCGTTGACATACTCCTGTGTTTTCTGAGCCTGGTCTTTACTGTTGGGATTTCAGTACAAAATGGTGGTCGCACAGCTGGATTATTTAGTTCCTATAAACTTCACAGCAGGAATCGCGATACCATGAGTGTGAAATTCACCTGTATCTGTCTTAGAGAACCTCTCTGTGAGAAGCAGGGTACTTCTGTACTACTTTTGTACTACTGGTATTCCCCTAATCATTCTGGATAGTTGCGTTTTCAGTATTTCTTAGAAATCCTACTGAATTGCACTGTTGTGGATGCTTCAGCTACAGTAGGTACCTGCATCAAGGAATGGGTCATCTCTGCCAGGTGCATATCGATTCACTCATCATAGAAGGAATTCGAAATGATGCATCAAAGAGGTATTTATATTCTGCCAGATTGGCCTAGCCTAGCAAACTATCAGTTTTTAAGTTTCTACTTTTACTGCTGAATTTGTTTTTAAGGCAGTAGTTACAGATTTGCATGCTATGTAATACATGTACACAGTATGCACCCCTTCAACTTGTGGATGATTGACAAGTCAAAGGCTGCACTTCAGAAAGAATGGCCAAGCACTGGTCATTAGGATGCCGCAGTCATAAGTGCTCAACCCAAATTCCTTGGACTTCTGTCTTATACCTAAGAAAAAGCCGTGATACTTTTTGATAACGTGATCTTCTTTGTTTCACATACAGACATACGTTAAGGGATTTGTCTGCCTTAGCCATTTAAGTAAGCTTGATGCTGTAAGTGTAAAGGGATAGAGCCAATATGGACAGCAGGTTGTCCTTCCTATCCATCCTATGCCTTTGCTAGAAGACATTGCTGGAGGATACTGAAGCTTTAACAGAAAAGCAAGCACCACAGATTGAGCCCAGCAAGGGTCACAGTTGCTCAGTGTCCTGGGGAGTATTTGAGGTGAATTTTACAAGGAGATGGGATTTTATTTTTTTTTAAACTTTGCCTAAAATCATGGGCTCTCCAAGTCTGAGAATTTTATGACATTTAACAAAGTTTGGATATGCATAAGCCATGCAATGACTGAAATGAGGTTCCCAAGTAATGTATTTTGGTGCCTATAAATAGTTGGATTTTTAGCAGTCCCAAATACAAGTACAGCTGCTGTCAAGACAAATGGACCAAAGTTAAGAGAGACAGTAGTTTCAGTGCTGCATTATGACTTAGATCTGATTCAGAAACCCCTAACAGCTGATGATCCCATCAGGTATGAATGTCTTTCACATCATTTGACACGGATTTTCTGCTATTGCTGGTCGTACTTCTGAGAGGATAGCAATCATCTAAAGAAATAAATAAATAAAACCACATGTGTGGTTTTATTTACAGTTGTTCAGAGGTCTTGTAAAGCATGAGGTGGTGATACTGATTATTCCAGTATCCCCTTGTGAGGTACCTATTACCCATCCATTTTATAACCTTTCAAAACAGACTCAGGAGGCGAGGAGTTAACCTGTATCTTTGTGTAGGTTCATTCCTTCTCTCCTTTTCAATTGACTGTACAGGCAAAAGAGTGGAGCAGCATGAAAGAAGAGGAGGTTATGATGTGGAAAATTACCATTTTTTCCCTGTTCATCTCATCTTCACCCATCCTACTGTCAGTCAGAACTAAATGTTCATATATCATGCACAAGTTTTGGTGTACTCACAGAATTTGAAAGTGGGCATATAAAAGTCAGCAGTCCATGAAATCAAGAAATTTATAAACATTCATGCAAGCGGGTGACCTGTGGCGGGGTGAGAAGTTCCGTTTTTTTTTTGGTGTGAAATAGATAAAACCCCTACACACTATTTGCAAATAGCCATCAGTATCACATCTGTCCCACAAAAGATACAGATGTGGAGACAAGGCCAGAGTCCTTGCAGCATAATGTATTTGGGCATGTGTTACCAGGCTACCCAGCCAGACCTAAGTGTTAGTGCTAAATTCGAAGAATGATGGGTGCATGTGGGAGCGTATATCTACAGCCAGTAATTACTATTGTTGTCATGGCATCCTCTGATGTAGCTCTGAATCCCATTATCAATGAAAAGTACTGCAAATTGAAAAGATCCTTGTGCACGATGCGCATATTGTAGTTCAGTGCAGATGAAGCCCATTCAGGCTGACTGCTGATTCCTGGTAATAGTCTTTCTTCCCGAGCAGGCTAAAGGGGGACAAAAATGACATGCTTTTTCTACATTCTCACAAAACTAGGATCTGATAGAGTTCAAGCAGGGAAGTCGAGAGTTACAGGAGTTATTCAGTAATTGGAATAGGAAAGATTTGCTGTTGAGTCCATCATCTATTTAAAAAATAAAGCTTTTGCTGAGATTTTTTCATGCGTATCTCAATTACAGTGAGATGGAAGTTGTTCTCAGTTACTGCCTAAATGCCATTAGCTGTTCCTCTGGTAGTTGCTGGAAACTCTGTTACCTTGAAGTACATTTCTGAATTTTTGCCTATAGTTTGGAAGGAATCTCTCAGCAGACTGCTTGGTTAAGTGGAAATAATCCCCAGCACGGCTCCCAGGCCCTTGCACAAGCCAGGAGACACGGCGTGCTTTATTTCTCTCTCTGGGTCACAGACTGCTTTTATAAGAGTTCACTTGGCAGCTCTTCTGGCTTTCCATAATCATTTTAAAAGCAGACCCAGCTCTCTGCAGTTACTGATCATCAGCTTCATAAAAGACTAATTGCAGCTAAAACCCCCCATTCACAAGTGTCTGGTGTCAGGAGAAGCTAATGCGAGGCTTATGAAGTTAACCCCCTTTCTTATCGAACCACTCGGCATCTGTGAGCTAAATATCCTTAGGTGGAAGGGTTTAATGCTGGTGCAGAGCTATGCCTTCATTCGAAACTTCAGTCCTGTGTGCTCGAGGTGCTGTGCCGTGCTGTGGTGTCCCTAACCGAGGAGGAGGAGGGCTGTGCAAAATGCTGTCCGCAGCCAGCATGGATTTCTACCCCAGGGAGCTGGTGGGGATGCCAGCATTCCTCACATACCCATCCCAGGGAGGCCCTCCTCCATAAACTCTAGATGAAAGAGAGCGGACTAAAAGCCTTAGAAAGTGCATCCAGCTTTTTGTTTCCTTTGTCATCGGTGCAGTGTGTTCTGGTGTCTCCAAGACAACCATGTCTAGAAGGCTGACTGCATCTTTTACTGCCGCTCTGTAGCGTGCTTGCCGAGACGGGCTGTGAAGGCCGGTCTCCAGACACTTGTTTTCCCTGGGTTTTCTGGGCAGTATGTAGTTCACCTGCCTGCTTGGGCTTTAGCTTTATTACAAGAATTGAGAATTGAGATTATAGGTTTTAGAGGCATTACTTTGGGTCGTCCCAGCTCATCTTTTTGTGAATATGGCAGTGAGCAGTTGGGGTGTTCTCAGTGCGGCCTGCAACAATGCCGGCTTTCTTTGCATGTCAGGCCCATTCTGCATCAGATAATAGTGCCTTCCTGCCGCTGAATAAAGATGTACTGAGTCTGCTGTTCTGCCTGCTCTTTGTTGCCCCTGTGTGCCTTTCTCATGAATGATTGCTCGTTGAAAATTTAAGTAGAGACAGTCAAAATAATACTTACAGTTTTAGGATTT
Organism: Netta rufina; assembly: GCF_964035555.1. Classification (NCBI taxonomy): domain Eukaryota; kingdom Metazoa; phylum Chordata; class Aves; order Anseriformes; family Anatidae; genus Netta; species Netta rufina. The sequence continues at coordinate 116,262,294 of NC_140124.1, forward strand.
CTCTGCAGTTCCGTGCCACAGTTTTCAGATTTGGGTGGAGGGAAAGCACTGGTGGTACGTGTTCTCTGAGCAGTAACGTTATAATCCTCTCCCAGCATTTTTCTGCCCAGAACTGTGGCCTCTGTAGCCCTTTTTGTGTAAGGTACTTCTCTGCCATTTTGTGTAGAGAAAACTACAAATGAAAAAGCATTTTCAAGAGCAGCACGTGTTGTCTGTGGTGAGGCCAGGAGCTTTGGGAATTACAGTTGCTCTGGTTTTTTAAAATTGGCTAGGAGAAGTTGGATCCAAGACTGGTACCTTGTAGTTAAAGGGAAGAGTAGTTAAAGATACCTAATAATTTCTGGGGTTTAGGTTTAACATTGTCATGTAACTGCAACAGTTGAGAACAGCATCCCATCCCTGCAGTGGGCCTTGTCAAGGTGGTTAGCATGGACATCTGTAGGAGTAAAGCAGCTGTTTTTCCTGCTGATTGTCAGAAAATAAGACCCATTTGCTGAGATAAAAATGAAATTTCTCTCATGGCAAATTTCAGCCTGAGTGGCTGCAATTTTGTTCCATTGGCAACCCCAATGTACTACAAAAATACATAGCTAAATTAAGATTTCCCAACATGTATAAATACATAAAATATGTTGGGAAATCTTAATTTGGCATATTTGTATATGTTGGGAAATCTGAATTAAAGATCTTCCGTCAATTTTGCTTATCTTATCTATGCTTTCAAATCCATCTCATATCCTGAAGATGTTATATTGATTTAGCTTTCGTTGTAGACCATTAATTTCAGAATCCAGCATCCTGAAGATAAATTGACTTCTGTAAACACAGTTCTGGTATAGTTGAAAGGATAAGGACGGACTTGCCTAGAGATAGTAAGAAAGGACTGGTAAGATGTCAATATTAGCGGAACTGCAGCCTATAGCAGAATGAAGGAGAGTAACCTGATATGCATGATCAGGGCCATAACTAACTTGGCAGATGCATTTCCTCCATCCCCACATGTGGGTACTGAGACTCAGTTGTGTATTTCCTTAGCAGTCTCTGTTGAGAAACACTTGCTCTGTTTTTCTGCTGACTGCACTGGGTCTGTGCAGAACAGCCTAATTGAGGGGCAGGGGGATTTGCTAGCAAGGAGTGGGGAGACCAATGCGTCGTAATGCTTTGCCAGCCTTTATTTTCCCTCCTTTTCTGTTACTGATGAAACGTTAGGAAAAACTACCATTTGATGGAAAGATCCAGGCAGTACAAAGGGAGTTGTAGCTCCTTTTTATTTCCTTAAGATGCAGTGTTGTAGTCCTCATGCATACCAAACTCTTCCAAATCAATACAAGTATACAGTACAAAGAGGTTTCTGGTGTCTACTTGTTTCCCTTCAGCACTTTCTGCGCAAATACGGTGACTTTACTACGAAAAAGCTGGTCTTTGGTTGTTGATGTTTTATTTATTAAGTATCAATTTGAGATGTCTGTCCTGTCCAGACATGTATTTGTTCAACATTCAAATGAAATCATCAGAAATTAAAATCTGTGCTTTTAATTTGTTTTTCTGTTAGCTGTCTCCTCTTTTTTTTTTTTCCTCTTAATTTTAAACAAGGAAAAATAAGATTAATGATTGTTTGTTTGTTTGTTGAAAACAGCATGAACTCAAATATCCAGTAGAGGCCATCCAATAAATTTAACAGACCAGTGCAGTAAGTAATGCCTGGAAGTCAGGGAAGAGGCTTATTACAGATTTTACAGGTTTTTAGAGTTTTATATAGACTTGTAAGAACTCCAGATTGATTTGATTGGACTTACTCCATTAACAAGCTATGGCTGATTGGTTCCATTGGAACAAGCTTTTCAGGTCTTGCCTAAATTCACCCTAATATTGCGCCTGCCTGGTTTTAGTTATTCAGTTGAACAATATATCATTTGTTTAGCGTCCATGTAATGTTTTTAGTAAATTGGCTGATGTGAGCAGAGTTACTTAATGATGAAGATATTGAAATTATAATTAGTTTTAATCTACTGTGCACTATCAAAACCTAAAGGACAAAACAAAGTCTTTTCTCAGAATTAATGTTGGTAGTTGCACTTAATAGTCACAATTTATAATCTGTTAAATTAATCATTTCTGTGTTTCATGTTAAATGAACATTTTCATTTTGAAAGGTGGATTGTTCCTCCATGTAGATGGTTTAGTGTTAACCCAAGTCACCTTATTCTTCAAAAATGTAATATTTTACAGTTGACTTTAGTTCTAGCAATTTTAACAAAAATGCGCTTTGCCTAGATAAGGGTTGGAGCTAGAGATAAAATGGTTGTTCAGGGTTATTACTGAAATTCCCTGTAGTCCCCAGCTGTGTTATAATTTCGTATTTAACACATGATAGCAGAGCAACATAAACTACATTAATGGCCCATAAATAAATTCAAAAAATCCATGTTTCTGTTGCTGTTGTTGTTAATGCCTGCTAGTGGGCACTGTCACTTAAGTTCTGCTAAGCTGTAAACGAAATTCTTTTTCAGCAATTTATAGCTTCCTTCAGCTTCTCATACAAATGTTTAGCCTCAGAGAGATTTGCTCACCAGGCATCTATGAGGCATCATGTTTTTCTATGAAGATTAAGGCAAATTCTTGTTAAAACGGTAAACCATAGCAAAAGCAGCTTGCTAAACAGTGGTGGAAGGATTTGTTTGCCTGCTCTTTGTTTGGTTTTTGGACTGGCATGCTTAATACTTTTTCTGGCATGTTACATGGAGTAATGGGGAGGGGGAGAGAGAAAAATCTTAAGTGTGCCACACATAGCATAACACTTGCCAAACTTGATAAGTGAACAGCCCCAGAGCTCAGTCTGATTTCCCCAGACACCAGTCAAGTACAAACGCTTTTATAGCTCTCACAGCCCAAGGCAGGCTGGAAAGAATTACCGCCCCTCCCAGTCCAAAGCCACTTGCGCAGTAAACAAAATAGTCGCTAAACAATTTGCTGCCCTTGATATTTTGCTGACCTGCACGACCTCTCGTTCCGCCGATGTGGCGGAGCTGCTCCTGCAGCAGCTCCCTGGTCCCCATGTCATTTCGCATTTTGTTCTCGAGCTGTGTGTCCCTGTGTCAAAGCGTTACCTCCTGCTCGGAGGAGAGGCTGAGATCACTTCTTGCGCCTGGGAAGACAGAGGTCTGTAAGGATTACAGGAGGAGCAGGAGTTTTGCTTATCACCGAGGCTCAGCTCTTGCCCTGTGCAGCTGCTGGGGCTCAGCCTGGTAGGGGCAGCAATTGCTCCCTCCTGTCTCTCCTTCTGCAGGGGTTGGGAAACATCTTCAGGTCCACCAGGGAGGGATGTTCCTATGGGTCACGCAGTAAGGCAGCACTAACAGGGGCAGCAAGAGATGTTACATCCAGTTCTCCTTCACTGGATATTTACTTCAGATCATGTTCTGTAGTAGGTGTGTCTGAAGCCAGCAATAATGTTATTTCTTATCCTTTGCTGAATTTATCATCTCCTTAGTCACTGTAAGGAGAGGAAATGGTCAAATCGTTACTACCTATGTACTGTGTTTATGAGGAGACAAGAAATGTAGACTTGGCTATTGGTCCAGTAAGTGAAATGTAATAAAATATTGTTGCAGGAACATAAATATGCCTTTTAAAATATATGGTAAATTTAATTTTGGAATGCAGCAATGTTTTACAGCCCTGCATTAAACAGAATTGAAACCATGTTTAGTTTTGATGAACCAGTCCTCTAATTCAAAGTTACACGTTTGTTGACAAGGCCTCGTTGAATGTATTTGAGACTCAAATGAAAAATGTACAGAAGAATGGCTTCTTTCTATAGGAACAAAACAACAACAACAAAAAAAGCCTTCTCCAGATCATGACCACAACCAAGAAAAGCATGAAATGCTATTAATAAATATTTTTTAGATCAGAGCTACTACCTGATTTAAAAGACGCTTAGGGAAAGATAAATCCTTTCCATTTCTATCTAGAGGAAGGACATTGCTTTCTTTTCTTAAAAATTCCTTTTTCCTGTCAGGTCAATGAGTATCACAGGCTCAACTACGCTTTTGTCCTGATGAGGCTACCAAGACAGAATGTTCCTGTTTGACAGGAGAGGAAGCATTTACATGAATCATACTCACTTATTTTATTTTTTTTAAATAGGAAGAAAAAGATTATTTTAAGTAGTTAAGTGGTGACAGGTTTTCAGGACAGTGTGGGTTGGTTTTGTCATCATTCATTTTTGCATTACTCAGTTTTATTTTCCAACTTTTCTTTACAGACCTTCGGTATTTCTATCCATATGTGGACAGAGGGACATAACCAAGATATGCTACTATATATATATAGTAGTGTCAAGAGAGATGTCCCTATCAGTAGTTTTACACACGTACCTTTCGTTTTGCTAGTATGCTTGTGCAGTCCTGTGGTGGATGGAGTAAACATCAATAGAACATGTTCCCTTTCACGTATTTGCATTTATAAGTAACTCACGTTGGATTAGCTATATTATTGGAACTGGTGATGTGTGGCTTTACAGCATCAACATTTTTTGGATTTTAAGGCCTCATTTCTAGTAAACACACAACCACTGGGAAGGAGTGCTATCCGACTAACCCTAGAAGATTCATCATGTTCCCCTAGACTGTTTTGTGCAGGGTACTGGTGTGGTAAGGGTCAGCTGGGTCAAAGGGAAGAGCGCTCACTTCAGTGATGCTTTCTGATTCCTGTGTGAAAGTTTTCTGGACTTAGGTCTCACCTGCTTGTTAGAATGGCTTTCAGAATTGTTTGTGAAACTTTTGTAAAAATGATGTGAGTTACATTCACTTGTCAGCTGTCATTACGTAAGAGCATCTGCAGTTGTGGTGGGGAAGACTCAGTTGACAGAACAGTGGAAAGAAAGGATGTGTCCCTTCTCTCCCAAAATACCTAATATGCCATAAGCTATCATAGGTGAGGAACAGCCATGTCCTAAGACACTGCTGTTTCTCTTGGCTCTGCTTCACTGAATCAAGATTTTGGGAAGACCATCTAAGTCTGTTACCTTTGGAGCTTGAGGTTTGTTTTTTTTTTATTCTCTCCCTTAAGCTTGGGAGAATAAGAGACATCTTACTGACACCTAAGAGACAAGGACCTACGTGGCAGTAGTATTGCCCTGAGCAACAAGGACGCGTTTTGTGGAAAGTACTGCTTGGAGACATCTAGGTAGAAAACACGAAGGCAGAGAATCAGGTTGTGCCATATGTAGAAGGCAGCTTAAGAAAAGGCATGATGGAGACAGGGTGTATTAAAGGAGGGGAGAGATAACATTTAAACAGCATAGCAATACTTAGCAAAAGAGCAGAAATCTATCAGAAGTGAACATAAGCTAAAGTTAAAGCAAAGCTACGCAGCTGTACATAAGAAAGCTGAATGTGATTTGTAGGTAGATTGAATGCAGTTGCCAATTTTTATCTCGAGGGCTTGTTGAGTACCACAGATTAAACACTATTGCATGGCTAAAATATCAGATGTGTCAAGTTATTCTGTTTCCTTGGTCTACAAAGAAAAAGTTACACTGTGGTATTGAAAACATACAGCAACAAAGGACTTGAACAAAAAGTAAACTTGCTTGTAGATTAGTACTTCTGATTAGTTAGTGATAGCAGTTTTTAGAAAATGATTAATTATGTTTACAATGGGCAAAATGCCAACAGTGGCACATTTAAAGTGGTATCTGCGCATTCTAAAAGAAAAACTAATGCTGTAGTGAATTTAATCAAAAAGTTATTTCTAAGAAACAGCAGCCGTATTGCATGCTTGTGAGCCAGAAGTATTTGTAATTTAACTCAAATGCCTTTCTCCATACACAAGTTACTCTATAATTCATCTGTGGCATAATTTATATGTTCCTTAGTGATTTTTCTGATATATGACAATAGTAAGCATGGAACTGTTGAGACCTTCACATTAATATTATTATCTTATGATATCATAGTCTGTTGTCTTTTGTAACATCTTGAAGTTCCATATACAGAATACAAAGATTACTGAAAAATTGATGTGATTTCTAAATAGAGTTCAATTTTCAATGGATCTTTGCTTTCTCTTGGCAGTATATCAAAGCAAAGTAATAATGTCTCAGTGCCAGTATTTTAAAATGTAGCTCAGATGTTTATTGTAAGGTCATCGCTGTTAAATTTCACGTGCTGCTTTCTGCTGCTGCCAGAGAGGCTGCTTTTAGTTTTCAGAAACCCATTTCTCATGGGGGAAGGTGAGCTTTAGATACCATAATTTTAGTCCTGAGAAGTAAATGAAAATAATGCATCCCTCATTTACCGGTGGTATTGTCCAACTTAGTAAGCATTATTTCAGACTCGAGAGTGCTCAGCTGAGATGGCTGCTCTAATAGATTATATTTCTTGCTTACATGTCTGGTTACCTCATCAGAGTGTTATGCACCAGCTGGGTGAGTGCTCTCCACTGGTCAGAAAAGCAGCCTGCAGGAAAGTCTGCAGTGCCATCCCTGTGAGCAGCCTGTCCAAACGAAGCCTTTCACCACGTGTTCTGGGTAGCACATTTCAGACAACTGCCAAGTACATCTGCAGGCTCTCTCTACTCATTGGGAAGATCATGTTGCGGGCAACTGCTCTTGCTTACCTTCCAGAATTCATCATCTTCAATATGACATTAAGTAGAACGATGTGGATTTGGCTCCATTCTCCAAAAAAATGTTATGCATATTAAGAGGAAGTAGATTGCAGTGGAGAGCACCTGCATTGAAGTTACCTGAAATTAATAGGAAAAAAAAATGGAGCCTTGTTTTTCTTTTGTTTTGTTTTTCAGGGTGGATGCTTATTTCATGTTTTTGTTTTCCAACTTCTTAAAACACAGCCCTAAAGCACAGTGAAATAGATCTTAAACAGCGTTGCACAATTTAACTCTAGTCTTTGCTTGCAAGATGGGGACTGGCCAGACTTGCATGCTGATGGCTGTTGATTGCCTCAAACATATGTGGGGGGGAAGAGAGTGATTTTCAGCTGCCACTGATGAACATCAGACTCCCAACATCTGATGACAGGTTGCTATTTCACACTCCACAGTTTTGTTTCAACAGAAATTCAGTATGTCGTCTCGCTGAATGACTTTGTCTTCTCCCAGTAGGTGAAACTATTGCGTTTATGGACCAAAAGCATTTTCATATGCATATAAAGGCACATCCTGGTTACAGTAAGTGTCTGAGATTTATTGGAGAGGAACAGCACTTCATGCACCAGGAGAAGAAAGAATTTAGCCATGAGCAATTTGAGTAGTCATTTAGATCAATCATGAATCTGCTTATTTTAGCTATCGTAGTGCAGCATTTCAGTAATCGTTGTACAAGATGTTTGTAATGATATCTATCATATCTTTAGGAAAACTAACAGTGCAGCAACTTCCTCATCAGTGGTCATTATTGTAGGACATACTGGGCAGTATTTCCTGAAGTCTGTGGTAATGCAGCATGGTTTTTTTTATTCCATTTGCAAACTGGTATTGTTTTGAGGGAGAGGAAGTGAAAAGAGATGTTTGTTCACATGACTGAATACCACAGGTGCCTTTTCTGGAAGCTCAAACATTTGAAGAATATTGAGAGAAATACAGATGGTAATTTGAAATAGCCATTGAAATATTGAAATGTTTACTGTACTGGGGCTTTTCCACTCAGATTGCTTTTGAAACAGAATATTTAGTATTCTGGTAAGTAAAATGAGGCAAGTTTTCCTATTAGAGTAAGACAGTATTTAGCTTCTACAAGCAAATTTAGTTTCAGTTTTGTGATGCATCAATTCTGCAAGTTACTACTGAACGAATGTTTCCATTATCCAGGTGCTTGAACCACGTTTGATTCATGTAAATATTTGAAATTATTACTATTTTTATCTAGTACCAAGGACTCTCAGTCGAGAAACAGTCCCATTATACCGATCACTGTACAGATAATCCCTGGGGACTTTGCATTCTTAGCATTTGGAGGGTGATGCTGCATAATCTGTACTAAGAAATTTAGAATGTCATGGCTAATAATTGAAAAATCAAGGCTGCACAGAGAACAATACCTCACTGCTACTCAACAAAATAGTCTTGACACAGACGGTAATAGGTTAATTGCCACATCTACAAATGAATCCTAATGATGACTCCCTTCAGGAATCATCATCACATGGAGGAATTTTCATTGTGATATTTATAACATTAATCTTTGGTCTCAAAGCTCATGGAACTGTTCACCCAGCAGAAGGGTTCAGAAAGGTAATATCCTGCTCCAGTCCTTAGGCCTTTCTAAAAGTAGGATTTTAGTTCTAGTACAATCAATGAAGCCCCTGCCATCTTCAGGCATTATTCCAATCTAACACAATTTGAATATCAAGTATCTTGTGTTTTGCACTCACAAGGCCCACAGGAAAGTCTAGACAAAAAAAGAAAAAAGAAAAAAGAAAAAAAAAAGCCGCATTTATCATAGGAAACATATCCTTAACGTCTGCTGTTCGTTTTCTTTTCTGTTCTGCTGTGGCTAGACTGAATCATGATTGTTAAATGAGAAGCTGTTCAGCCAGGTCTGTGTCTGCCTGTTCCCCAAGAAGGCTGTTACCTGGAATAAACTGCATAAATTTGCACAGCATTGTCTTGGCATAGGATCCTAAAGTATGTCTTAATTTTTCTATGGTTGTATTGAAAGTTGCTTCTTGAGTGAAGCCTGTCTGTATCCTTCTCATTAGTCTGCATTCTGTGTCCAAGGATTCTTTTATTTTTCTTCCTGGATTATCCCAGGTGCCATGTTGTGCTGCAGTTATGCTTGTCTGCATTTTGAGAAGAAAACAGTTTTTATACATGTTTTTTCCAAGCATAATACCTTCCTTATTCCTGTCAATTTAAATTTAAGTGGATTATTTGAGCCTCATAATTTTGTAATCCCTAGAACAAGGTGTGCAAAGAATCATAAATGTTTGTGAAATCAAATAGCGCCACTTGAATTTTGACTTAAACTATGTCAGCTGTACAGAAGTGACCTCACGTTGATCGAGTTACCACTATGTAGTGTAGTCAGATGTGATGATGCTTTTCTGCATGCAACCAGTGTTTCTCTAACTTACCTAGAGCCAGGTGAGCTTTCTGTTAAATGATAAGGTGATTTGGAAAGAGACTCAGGTCTGAAGTCCTGAGTCTGTAGTTATTTATCCTAAGAAATCATATTTCTCTTCCTCCTTGGTTTGCCTTTTGGGGTGATGAGATTCGTTAATGTTGCAATGATGTTTCATCTCACTGAGAATATGAGTTAGGTAATCAATCAAGAGGATAAAAGTAATTATTAATCATCCGAAGCATTTGCTGTGTTCCAGTCACTGAAGAGTATTCCAGCACTGGATTATTGTTATTTTTTTTTTCTGATCCTTGGGCACATTTTCATTCAAGAGGGGGCAGAAAGTTCTCTTTGCTCTATGTGTAGAACTGAATACAACTTTAAGGGTTCACTTTGATGATAAAACATTTCAGGTGAATTTCCATGTTTGGCAATGCTCAGAGATTTCCTACATCTTTATAATTCATTTAAATAGGAAGCACTGATAATAGTGCTTCTTTGTTAATTTTTAGGTATCTACATGCATTTATTCCATCTGACCAGGATGTGACATGCATTCAGAGGAAATGTAACCAGTTCCAGTGAAAAACCCAGATGATGGAAGTACTTTTGAGTATATGCAGTTAGACAAATTCCTGGCAGTTATCCTGGTATTTCCCCATCCAAAATTATTAATTAAATAATCAATCATTAGCATGCTACTTTTGCCATTTTAAGAATACCCATTTACATGTTACTTTCACACACATGCACACATCTTTCCAACAAGAGAGCCATGTTACCGTAGCTTTTTGTCTTCCACTTTGTTACAGAAAGTACTGCTGTGGCCTGTTCAAGTCACAAGATACTTTTTTTTTTGATTTTTAAGGGTAGATATCTGTTTATTATTATTATTAATAAATCTTCAGGTCTGAATAGATAACACTAAGCTGCCATGGCAACCAGTTTTCTGCCCGAGGCCTACTGGACATGATCCAGTGATAGTATAATCCCTGGGATTTATGATTTTTATTGCTATCTAACACATCAGTGTAAATAATGCTAGGCTGTCTCTGCTTCCATCCTATTTGGTAACTGTTCAGTTTCCTGTGCTTTTTTGTTGTAAAAGCAGTGTTCAAGCAAAATGGGTGCTTATCTCTTTGCTAAGATAATGAGCACCCATTCGTTACCACAGAGTCTCAAAATGGCTGAGGTGGGAAGGGCCCTCTGGAGGCCATCTGGTACAATCACCTCAAGCAGCAACACCGAGAGCATGTTGTCCAGGTGGCTTTCGAAGATCTCAAGGGATCTCCATCTGCACTCCCTCTGGGCATCATATGCCACTGCTAAGTTACCTGGACAGTAGAGAAGGTGCTTCCTGATGTTCAGAGGGAACCTCCTGTGTTCCAGCTTTTCTCCATTGCCTCTTGTCCTGGCATGACATTACAGGGTGGCATATGAAGAAGCCTATGAGTCTTCTATCGGATTTCTTCACTCTCAGATGTGTGCTGTTTTGTGAAGCTGAAAATCAGCTTTAGGGAAAATGTCCTTCTTCTTGTGGCATCTCTAGCAGCTCAGTGTGTCCAAGGAGGCGCATCCAGGTGGCCATGCATCTGTCCCTGTCCACTGAGCCACCTGGGAGGGACTGTAAAATGTGCTGTCAAGCAACAGGTGATATCCTGGGGTCCCTGTCAGAGTTATGAATAATAAACAGTCCCGCATCTGTTTCAAGAATCATTTTTTCATTGGAAATGGGATTATTGGCCGGATCACTGCCATTTTGCCAAAGCAGGGAATTCTGGTTGTAATACTGTGCAAATACAACACTTGTTTCTGCCAGGCTGCTCAGTAATTAAGGAGAAAAGAATAATTTTATTTTACTTTTTTTCACAGTAAGAAGTGAAATATACCCTAACTGTGATGTATGCATACTTCTCCCTTATGTTCTGTTGTTGTTTTTAAACTCCTTTGAAGTGTGGGGGCTTAAGCTACCACTGAAAACAGCTGACCTGTTGCATGAGTGAAACAGATCATCAGTTTGTTTGAAAGTATGCATGTGCCCATTTGATATATCAGCACATCCTGGATCTTTACAGGAACTCCAGAAGCCTGCATTTTTATTTAGTTTATTTTTTTTTTAAGGGCAGCCCTCCAGTGACAGCCTCTTCCCACCTAGGTGTGCTTGAACCCTGAGTTGCCAGCCTGAAATGAGAAAAGCTTCAACACCTCTTTACCTCCATCAGGAGCACAGTTGAATGAGGGGGCAGGAAAAATTGAGAGAGTTGGGGAGCAAAGTAAATAAGAAAAAAAGTTTCAAAAATTAAGAAAATTGAACACCTAGAGATAGGAAGAATGGAGAATAAAGAAATGCTAGGAAAAAAAAAGAAACTTGAAGCCTGGAAGGAGGTTAGAGCCAGGAGCAGTTAACAAAGAGAATATATAAAAGCGTCTCTCTCTCCTTATTGCTAAAGAAAAAAAAATGGTGTTTTCTTAAGACAGAACAAAAGGCAATGCTGCTTATCTAGTTTTTACTAGATATTTAATATTTAAGTCATTAATGTAGCAATAAAACTGCCCTGTAATTGCTATACCATAATTGTAGGTATTTGTTTCTTACACTGTTTAAGGTCACATAAAAATGAATAGAGGTAAAAATAGGTTTGTGCTAAGTGCCTGAATTTTGAAGCTGTTTTCTGCTAGCTATCTCTAAAGACAGGACTTTCCCTTTAGTCTCTCAGTTTGACTGTTCGGTAGATATTTTTTAATTACCAAATTGGATTTTAGCAGGTGTAGTCAGTTGATGCATTATGGGTATAAGAGATTAGTGTTTAATCCTTCTTTTTATTACTGTGTAGAATGGTATACTTGGGGAAGTATTAAAGGTGCATTGCATACTCCAGAGTACAGAAATGACATTTATTACCGAATTTTCTTTCAGTTAGCATCCTCTAGGAAAAAGCTCTAGCAGAACTCTGCAGGAGCCTACAGGCTCATCTATAGCAAAAGTTCGTTAAGCAATACAGAGTGGAGGAAAAGAGAAAGAAACCTTTTTGTGTTTTAAAACAAAAGCAGTTGTTGAAATAGAAGTACTTCCCCTCCCCAAAGATGCTTATTCTCTTTTTCTGTATTTTTTTTTTAAATAAAGACAAAAGGGGTGTCAAAGCGCAGAAGATCTTTGTGTCAGTGAGTGGTAGAGGCAAGAACTGAAAAGGATCAGTGAATCAGATATAATTTGGACTCAGTTTGAGATACCAGTTCTGTGTTTTGCTGATGGCTGGCATTCCCATTCTGAAAAGCTGCAGAGGCATTTCTATCGAATAGAAAGAACATTATCCCTGTTTTCATTCTGGTATGCCTATTATGACTTTGTTCTGTAAACAAAGAGGATTATGGGAACTGGAAACCGGATTTTATTAAAGAGCTGTGCAAGTCTTTCACTACAAATGTTAGAATTGGGCAGTTTTGTGATAACTACCTATGAAAGAAAATACTTTAAAAATAGCCCCCAGTGACTGAGTTGGTTGGGTTAATGAGGAAGCAGGCCTCTGATGTAGAACTGAGTATGCTCTGTGCTTTGACATTTCCCATTTGCACTTTGCAGTGCACGACTTTAAAAAAGAAAAAGGAAAAAAAGGCAATTGTACAAATTAAGAGTGAAAAATACATGCTGCAGAAATAGTTTCCACCCACCTGCCATTGTGTAGACTACTTTGCTTTGAAAGTGTGTTTTAGGAAATACATGTATTCTTTCTTCTGTCTAGAAGTAGTAGTCTGGAGAGTGGGGCAGGGAAAGGAATTGCACCGAATGATCATTCGTTGCAGTTACCAGCACAAATTATTTTTACCAGTGTATTGTACAACTTTTTGTACAACTTCTCATACAACTTAACAGCTTTTCCGCAGTACATGACTTACTACAAGCATCTTAATACCATAGAGTAAAGTCATATATTAATACTAGCTAGACTTTACCTATTGCCTGCTGCAGATCACTCTTCTGGAACTGCTTTCAGTTAATGAAATAAGCGTACAGTATGAATTAAACCATAACTGTTGCAAATCATTTTTCCTTTTAATTATTGTTTTCCTAACTGAATAGACAGATGATTAAGCAAACAGTACAGCATGGAAATGGGGAAAGTTAAGCTGCTAAGAGTCAGATCATGAAACAAGTAAAGTTGGTAAATTGCTTAAATGTATCCCCAGTTTCATCTCTGTTGAGACTTTTAAGTGCGATCAATTTTTTTCCTTTTTGTGAGTTTCTTTGTCTTCCCCTTGGCACCAGGCTGTAAAGCTTGTGAAGTCAAGTGAAAATGGGAATTAGAAGCAAATGGCCCAAATTTGGCCCTTAGTAAGTGGCAAAACTCCAGTTCATTTCCTGCCATCCACACAAGCAGCCTTCTGCTCACCATGGGTGAGAGTGGGAGAGTGCAGTGCTCAGCACGAGGGTGGAGGGTTGGAGATTTTCAGAAGCAATTACTGAATTAGCAGGCTTGCTTTTCGGAAGGTGGTAAGCAGCTGCCTTTTGACAGTCAGACTGTCTTTTGAAATGTCACAGGCTGGTTACCCCAAAAAGGCTCAAAATGAGTAGCTTTTTTGAGATTTTTCTGGATGATCTGAAGAATAGGATGATCTACAGTGCATGAAAGTAAAAGGACAAAGGAAAAGGGGATTAGAAAACAGACTAGAAGAACCTATTAGAAACAATGCTAGTGTATTAAGTATCTCTAAGGGATATAATGACAAATTCAATTATAATACAGTTAGAAAAATGCCATTGTCTAAAATAACCTGATTAAATTCTGCATTTATTTTGCATCAGTAACTTCTGTATCTAATTTTCTCAGCTTAGAGGTGAGAACAAGACATTTTCCTGATGGTTAGAGACCACTCGTGTCAAAAAATCAAAAATTAAATAACGTTTTTAAGCTGAACTCAAATCAGACACACTTTAAAAGTGCTATTAGTGTTGGAAAAAGCAAGTTAGAATGTAGTTCAGTTCTTTGGAATTATAATGGTCTGCCGTGACGTAAAAAACCCACTTCTCTGACTTTATATATAAACTTGAAGGTTATCTATAATTGTAGTAAGGAATTTCTCATGGGCATTTCACATGCCACTCTGGCAAGCCATGAGCTGAAATATGAGCATCTGCACTCTGTTAGTAGGACTAATAGATCACCTTACAGATAGAGGAGTAGCCAGTATGAATAAATTACTAATTTATATAAAGCGTTTTTTTTGTTGTTGTTGTTGTTCTTGTTGTTTATTGGAGTGTGGTTTTCTCTGGGTTTCTCTCTCTGCAAAAATAGGAAGGTTTGTTAAATATGGAATGTTCTTGAGAAGGTAGTGTTCAGATATTAAGCATGCAGATAGCTAAACAGTTGAAGCAGAATGTTTCCATAAAATTTCTCATACTGTCAAAGGTAAAAGTGATATCTGGCAGGTGGTTGTATGTAAGCTACTTTCTTATCCTATTTATTTTATCTGCTGCAGAGTGATCCTGAGTGAATTAAATATACCTGGTTTTTTCCATTTTATGATACCCACTTTTAACTGTATTGCTCGAGCGCATATGTTGTTAGCATTTGGAATTTGTTGCAATTTCCACAATGTCCTCTAAGTGAGCCTTAGCCTTGAGGTTGAAGCTTAGGCACAGAGAATAACTTTCAAGACAAGTAATATTGTTCCATCACATTTATGGAATGAAAATACACTTTTTTATTTATATGTATCTGAATTTTATCTAGAAATGAATTGGATATTTTCCACATGTAAAAATCCAAATGGCAAACTCAACGTAACTATCTCAGGGTAAAAACAAGTAACAAGAATTCTGTATTAAAACTCCGTATTGTACATGAATATTTGCATTTAAAAAATAATGTTAACATTATAGCACATTATTCAATTCTGTGCTCAGTCCTTGTGTCAAATAGTTTTTGCATTATTTTCCTAAGACAGCAGAAGAAAATTGTCAGAGAGTGGAAACCAACATGAGTAGCTTAAAAAAGGTTTTTGTTGTCTGAGAAATGATTCTAGGTAATTGAAGATTACTAGTAAGGTACATGAGGTTAGACATTTATTTTACAGATATTATGAATCATTCATCTCATTAGACATGAGTAAGAGTGGTGTAGCTCTCTAGTGCACTTTAAATGAATTTGCGTGTTTAGTTCTTAATTCTTTTTACAGTGCACGTTTATACATATGTTGTAATTACTTCCATGCAAAAGAGGAGTTAGCTTGAGGGCTTGTTTTAATACAACAGAGGTGTAGATTTTCTTCTAAGAATGCTGCAGTCAGAGAGGTTCTCTCTTTCTCTCTCTCTCTCTCTCTCTCTCTTTTTTTTTTTTTCTAAATGATTGTTTTTGTGCAGGAAAAGTCTCCCAAAGTAGGATAGCAATGACCTTTTCTCTGTAGGGTCTAATGATTAATAATATTCAAGTGCCAAAATGAGATAGATTTTTTATTCTGATTAAAGATTCTGTTTTTGTAAATCTTTGTGCATGGTCTCATTTTGTGCATGTGAATTAATTGCATTTACTGCCATGCTTCAAGGTAGGTGTCCTTATTATTCTTGTGATATGATTTAAGGTATTTTTTCTTTAAAACCGAAATGGTTATATTTCAGATCATGACCGAACAGTTCCTCATGTTTTCAGATAAGGCACTTAGGAATCTTTTAAAAAGCAGATACTTCTCAGAAGATGCCCAAGATACTCAGTAGGGAAATATCTTTTAAATCTGAGTTGTTTTTACAGATTGTGGGATATTTGCATCTAATCATTTATGCAAGTAGTGTTTTTAAGTAGTAAAATTAGGTATTTGATTACTCTTTTTACTGCATATAAAGTGACTGAATGCTGTATAATGTATCTGGTTAACCCTTTTTAAAATGAAAAGAATCCATACGATTGATTTGCCAACTTGAAGGGACTTTCGGAAAGCATGTCCCCCTTCAGTGTGGTTGTTAGCACATATATGACTCATGTAAATAGTCATTATTTTCAGTGACCAAAAAAAAAAAAAAATCCTCTAGCATTTTGGCAAAAAAATCTTTGATTAAAAACCTACAGTCAGAAATCCCTCTTTGTTTGTACCAGTTGAACACTGAAAAATGAGGCAAAGTGATCTAAATCAAATTTACAAGACTGATAACCATACAGTTGTGGGGAGAGTAGCTACTGTACAACCTGTACTCTGTCAAGGTAATTTAATTATGGATGGTTATACTTGAGTATAATTTGTTAACGTATGTTCCTTGTAAAGGGAGAATAATTCTCACAAAGCATTGGCAGTTTTTAACAGTTTTACCAGGATGCTGTCAAAGGAAAGGGGTTTTCGTTGAATTTCCTAATGTAGAGTTGCCTGGAGGAGGAATATCAGTGAAGTGGCTAGGAGCATGTTGGTTGTTGGTTGTTTTTGTTTTTCCCCTCTGTGCTAGAGTCTGTATGTAAGAAGATGGGGGGCAAGGGTGAGGTCCTATTCTTCATGAGTTTAAATATTCAAAAAAATAATATATTACGTTACTGTGTGGTACTTGAAAATAAATCTTTATAAAATGTTGTAGTATCTTTGTCTCAAGGACCATAATGACTGTAGCAATCCTTTTAAATTTCACCTTTATCAAAACCAGTGATGATCAAAGTTTGGATTAATATTCATTCTCTTTTCAACTTGGTTCTTCTCAGAAGTTAGTCTTGAGAAGAGCCAGAGGTGAATCTTACTCTGTCTTCATCCTTTTGGTCAAGACAGTCTTTTGAAGAGCAGGTTCAGAGAGCAGCCATAGCTGAGATTAGAGGCCAACAGAGGCACAGAACTATAGGTTATATGGCTCATTTTTTCTCCCTCCCCTTTGGCTTCCTAATGCAAATTGTTCCTAACTGAAAGTTTTGTTTGTCAACGGGGATTACGCTTGGCGGAAGCCCAACTTTCTCTTCAGCTTTCTTGGGGTGTGGGTGGTCTGTGCATCTGAACGAGCAGCGTACGAGCAGCGTTGTTCAGTTCTCCAGTCTCAATGGTTAACTTCTTAAAATATGAGACATAGTGACTTTTGAGTAAACTCTTAGTGGACATCTCTCTGGTTTTGTACTTACCGATACAGAATATACAGTTGTGAGGGCCAGCTAGTCAGAGTTACATCCTTAGGACAGTGGTAAGGATTTTGGGATGCTAGTACGTTCATTTTAACCAGTAACTTTATATCCTCGGTTTTGGGTCATGCATTTTCTCACTTAGCTGTTGCATTTCAGCATACCGTCATGGTAAGCTGATTCAAGTGATGAGGCTCAGTGCTAAAAAGAGACGGAGATGACGGCTATAGTCGACATCTTGGAGCTGGATCTTTTCTGCTTGTGAATTTTGTCCTCCTATATGAATCACAAATCAGAGGCTCTGTTATCTTCTCCAAGACTTGCAGACCTTTGTAAAATCTGTAGGAAAGGAAGTTGCACTTTATGGGCTGAGGAGGAACAAGCCTTAGTGAGCACTATCTATAAAAAAATTAAGCTGAGGGCTAAGTGTTTATTAACATTGCAGTGAAGCACTCCCACTGCTAATGAGGAAGACCTGAGGCAGCATCTACAAGGAGCCATACGAGGAGCCCTAGCAGTGATGCTTTATACCAAGGGAGGTGTGTTCTTCCTGGATTCTGTGCTTTGTGGCATGTGGTGTGTAAGGTCATCTCCCCAGGAAGAGGCAGGCATTTCCCAGAGGAAGCCTTTCAAACCATGTGAGATGTCTGGAAAGAGCAGTGTCCCTGCACAGCCCAGCAAGCTCAGTACTGGGAAGTACTGAGCAAGCTCAGTACTGGGAAGTACAAAAAAATGTTTTTATCATTTGTTTTGAGGGGTGCTGTACTTTGTCTCACTTTAGTACGTGCTAGACCCATTTTAAGAAGTATTTTATAAAATCTGTTCTGTCAAGAGGGGGCAAATGGAGGATTCCAGATAATTGAAAGGGTATAATAAAGAAACAAATTCAAAAGAAACAAAAAATATATGTCATCTGAACATCAGCTTGGTCCTTGAAGTTCAAAGAAGAAAAGATAGGATTACTTCTCAGTATCTTCCTGTAACCAGTGCATTACAGAAGAAAGCATATGATGCATGGCATTTAGTCGTGATTTTTCTTGAGAGGGACCTTTAGGTTTTGAAGCTAAATAGTTTGTGCATGGTTTAGCACAATATAAAAAGTCCAATAACTGAAATGAGGCATAAAGTCTCATTTCATCTTCACTATGTGCATTTCAGCACAACCTTCATAATGATGTTTTGAACTTCTGTTGCCCATACGATCAAAATATTTCACAATGCTTTGGAAACATTAAAGGATGATCATTGGCTTTAAAACCACACATCCGTTTTTTACCTACTATTATTTGCAGTAGCCCAGAAGGTAAGTGGTAGTCAAAGCAATTGGGTAAAAAAAGCAGTAACCTGTTCTGTGCTCTTCCCATCGTTACCTATACAATTAGTTTTGCTGACTTTTTGTTCCAGTGAGCATCTTTCAGATGGCACAAAAGGAACCAGGGCTAGGTTACCATTAAATAAAAAAACGGGTAATTCCTAAGTGGATGTGTGGATGTGCATGGTACATGAAGTAGTTCTCAAAAGAAAGAAAAATAAATAAATAAAACATAAATGTCAAGTCCTTAACTTAGATTTTCACTGTGAGGTAATTATTTACTGCTGCTTCTGTCTTATGGATGAGGACTGAGGAAAATTAAGCCAAGAGCTCATAAGTGATGTACCTGAGATATTGGAACTGAATCATGGGTTAAACAAGACATAGCGGGTAATCTCTTAACTGACTTGGAGGTTTCTGACTTACCGTCATTGTGAGAGAAAGCACTGGAAGTACAATTGTGTTTGTGATTATGGTTGCAGTGCAATTAAATCCATTGAGGATTTCTCAGCTTGTGATGATTTTGATGTGACTCGATCTTTTTGTGAGGCTTGAGGTGCAAATCCCTAGAGATGCTTGCTAGAAACAAACTGAAATGCAGTGTGGGATATGGAGGGAAATGTTTTCTTGTTTGAGGGAGCTTTAGGAGGCAGGCAGTGTATCTAGTGTTAAAAATTTTCTTTTTACCTTGTATTTCTCAGAAGAATATCGATGTTACATCACTGACTCCCTAAACCGTAAAACTCACAATTACATGTTTGCCATATTGTAATAGCAATTAGTTACTTTTTTCTGTTTCTGAATATTTGTTCTTAATTTTATATTCATTTTATATCACACACAGTTCAAATGGGCTGCTTTTTCATTTTTTTTGTTCTTCATTTTGTATGTGTGTTTTACAGTGAGGTTTCAAAGCTGTGATGGAAACAAAAAAATACACTTTGGAAGCAGTGAGCCAGAAGATTTTAGAATAGATGAAGACGGTGTGGTATACGCAGAGAGAAGCTTTCAACTTTCAGCAGAGCCTACAGAGTTTGTAGTGTCTGCTCAAGACAAGGAAACCCGGGAAGAATGGCAAATGAGGGTGAAGCTAACCCCTGAGCCAGCATTCACAGGGGCCACAGAAAAGGTAAAACAACCAAATGCCATCTGTATGAACGTATCCCCGGAAACAGGCTTAAAAATAGAGTTTTGATTCTGGCTGTCATGCACTTCTCCATGAGATATTCTACTAATGGGCAAGTACTGCATGTATAATCGTGAAGCTGGAGCCTTAGAAAGAGCTTTTCTATTGTTATTCTGTAGCTTTGCTAAGGCATGGAAAGGCATGTCTGTTTAAGTATGTAGAATTCATTTATGTTTGAGCTTTTTGTTTGTATAGTTTGAGATTTATACCTGAATTTAAGTCAGACGTGGTCATTTCTTTATTTTAAATTGCTTGAGAGTATTGCAGTATTTATTCAAGCAGTTAAATATAACCGCAAAATAAACAAATCTGTGCTACAGTGCATCAGTCAAGTTTATTAGATGGGAGCTGTAGATTTGCAGCAGTAGTAGGAAAGCATTTCTGGCAGGGAATATTGGCTTTGTCTTGTCCCTTCATAATCGAATTGGAGACTGTAAATTATTCATGATTCCAGCAGTACTTGGTAAGGAAGATAGTCTCCCTCTGCTGGAAGCTGCCATAGGATAAACCATGTACTGTAACAGAAATCACACCTATCAATATACAAATAACATAATGTATTTACTTTAGGAAAACAGTATTAGGCCTAGTATGTTTGTCTGTAATATTACTTGCTGCCTGCTGCTTCTTACCTTCTCTTATAAAGCGCTTAATTTACAAGTAAGGAACAAAATTATTCATGGATTAATATGCCTGTTATGGATACGCATTAAAGATTTAAGCATAATTTCAAAATAGATGGTGTGATTATGCAGGACGTTTTTCTGAAAACACTTTAAAAATCAAAGCTGTGTCATCATCTTTTTTTTTTTTTTGGCCAATTTGCTGATTGTTTTTAAACCTTTTTAAGGCACGTTTTTAACAAAGGAAATACTGTCATTTTGTCTGTCTAGTAAAAGAGCGGATAGATATGCAATGGCATGCACTGTTCTTTCCAAAGATCCAGTTCAGGCATCCCTAACATCAGTAGAATACAGAGTAGTCGAATTTGGCCTTCAGTTGGCATCTGTTTTTAGTCTGTGACACATTTGATTAGATTAATGAGAAAGGGAAGGGGTGGTAGGGGGAGAGATTTTCTCTTAAAAGATTGGGAAAATGTTTTTGTCTCCCTGTCTCCGCCCTTAAGCAAGCTAGCGTGGTTATATGTGTGGCATCCAAAGGCTGAAATGACTGCAGCTATAGAAGGGAATAGGCGAGGAATGTTGACACCCGGCAGAGATTAATGCCCAGTGTGTAAAGTGGGTCATCTACAGCATCCATCATGGCTGACATAGGTTTAAAATAATTACAGCATTAATTCTATGGGATTTAATAGGGTCATAAATATTTGAGACATTCCTTACCACTATGTATTAAACTTCTCTTGGAACTCAAATTATATTTTAGAACACCCAGATCTAAATTTAATGTACAGTAACACATTACCTGGACTGAAGTTCCAGCTAATGAGAAATACATAAAGGCATACTATTAAAGTCTGCAAAATATTAACTACTTTCCTGAAAGTGGAAAATAGTTTACACAATAGTGCCATGTTATAAATGGTTTATAATTTCATTTCTCCTGCAACATGAATGAGGAAAAAAGAAACAGAATTTTTAAAATTCTGTAGTACAGTAGTAAATAATAATGACTATTTTCATATGCCATTGTTAATGCAAATAAAACAGTTCTGTTAACGCAGATGAAAGACAGCCTTTCAGTTGATTGTGCAATTATATACAAATTATTTTATAACATCTACTAGCAATTCTCCTCCTAACATGTGCTTAATTTTACCATGTACCTGGGAAAGGACCAAAAGAAAACTGAAGAGATCATATTTCCATGGCAACAATATAAGCACAGCAGCCATCTGAAGAGACAGAAGAGAGACTGGGTTATCCCTCCAATCAACCTACCAGAAAATTCCAGAGGACCTTTCCCTCAAGAATTAGTTAGGGTAAGGAATTTAATAGATATGTGATTTCAGTGGCCCTTGGATAATTCTGGAAGAGACTTTGTGTGAATGATGTCTTGTCCATAGTCCAGATCTTTATCAGAGTGTTTTGGGCTGATTGCTTTTGCTACCTCTGTGCATAGCAGGCAAGGGGGCTGCTAGTTGTCCCTATGCTCCTGTACTGGTAGAAAGTGGCCTAGGTTCAGGTGGTAAGTAACCTGAGGCCTTCCTGCTGGTTGAGGAGGATCTCTGTAGGTCCAGGTCTCCAGTTAGCTGCACTGGAGTTTTCCAGTTGAGGAATTGTATGGAAGTTGGCAGGAGGAAACAGGATGTGATGGGGGTAAGGGATGCAGGCTGCTTCACAGGACTGCAGCACAGACTTGGCATTGCCAAAAGTCCAGCACAGGAGGGCTTCCATTCTGTACTGGTTGGTCATGATCTACTTCTACAAGGAATTGTTGAATTCAGCTGAGTATTGGCACAATGGGAATGGGTTGAAGCATTGCTCTGCTCTGTGAATGTGCTGCTACTGAATCACTCACTCATCACAGACAGACTGCCCTTTAGTTTTTCCTTAGAAGATGAAACTAAAGTTCAGACTTAAAACAAAACTAGTAAGTTTCTAAAGGGCTGTAGTATTGCCAGTAGCAGATGAGAGTCAGTAGTTTTGGTCCAGAAAGATAGAAGAGGGGAAAAATACAGAGTTTTTAAACAATAAATAGTTTCGTGATGGGATGTATGTTTGTCTTCCCTAGGATCTAAGCAATTCTGTTTAAGGTAAGCGTACTTGTGTGCTTTGTTTAGTACAATTCATCTCATTATGAGAAATAATCAAGGATATTTTCATGATCCTGGAAATCTATTGACCAGCTTTCTGACAAATGAAAGAGTGGAATTGAAAACCTCAGTTTTTATACTAACTTTATACTATTTCCAGAACAATTTATTCAGTTATTTTCACAAGCTTAGCTTAAAGACTAAAAAAAGGCAAAAGATGTGCTACTGTCTCAGCAGCAGTCCCATCCGTTGGTTGTTGGTTGTTAATGTAAATGTTCTCTTTTTGATACATAGATTAGGTCTGATCGTGATAAAAGCCTTTCGCTACGGTACAGCGTGACTGGCCCAGGAGCTGACCAGCCTCCAACAGGAATCTTCATCATCAACCCCATCTCAGGACAGCTGTCTGTGACAAAACCTTTAGATCGTGAGCAGATTGCTTCTTTTCATGTAAGAGTTTAATTCACCATAAATCAGATTATCAAATTGAAGATTAACATCTGCTTCAAACATGACTTGAGCAGCCGGCATTTAGTTTTCTATGAGATATGATTTGAAGAGTTTGTAGCAGATTTATATTTATTGTACTTAAGGCTAACTCTTACTATGTCTAAGCAGCTTAAATGCATTAACATACATAAACAGTGATTAAATGTATTTATATAAAGTAATTTTAAAAGATTGAAATATGGATACTGTAGCTTATATTTCAAATGCAGATCATTGATCACAGTCGCCTCCACTATTGTATATTTTTCAAAAGTTTACTTTTAATTTAGCAACTTAAATTAGGGTGACTGCTATTAGAATTGCAGCAGCTGTGATTTGAGAAATGGATAGGAAGAATAACCTACCAATTTTCATTTTCAGGGGCAAATCTAAGCATTTTAATTGAATTGTAAATTGGGTCTGTCAGCTTACGAAAATGATATTCTTTGCTCTAAAGAAATTGACGGAGTAGACCATGGATTCCAGTATTAGTCGAAAAGAAAGTGTTGAAGGAAGAGAGGAGACTGAGCTTTGACTTAGAGTTGTCTCTGCTGCTGAGAGACCACACTAGAATTGTTACTGAAGTCACTCAGGTCCTAGAGAAAGCTTCAAGCATGTTGTGAATTAAAACATTCCACGTCTGTCTCTCTGGGAAGCCATTCGAGTGCTACTCCTGAATGGAGGACATAGCAGGTGGCATTTGTGTATAGGGCCTGCCTCTTGTAAGTGCACAGCAACTTCAGCATCCACGAGATTTTACTGAGTTTGGCATTGGCAGTTTAAGGTTAACTGACTTAGGAATTTACATTTATATGAGGCATTTCCAGAGTAGTGAGTTATTCATGCCCCCTTGCTCTTTTCTAGTAGGTTTGTAGCCAGAAGGTAGATATATAATGGTTTTCAGCAGGACTGCTTACAGGAGGAAGTTGCTTTTTGCCTAGCAATTGCTAGGCTGTGGCCTAGATACATAGGTTTACATTTTCAGAAAGTACTGCGTTCCTTTTTTTTTTTTTTGGCTGTCCAATTTAAGATGATTTAGGTAAGTTTGGCTGTCAAAGGTAGTTACTCAGACACTTTTGACAATCAGAGTATTAAGTTTAAATGTCTTGGCATCTTTGAAACTCAGTCCATAAACTTTAGCTTAATTTTAGCCTGGACAGATTTTGTTGTGTTTACTGACAGTAATTTATCACAAATTTTACCTTGGTGTTCTAGGTAACACAAATAGATAACATCAGATAAAAATTTCTGAAAATTATCCCAGTGTCCATTCCATTTGGATTGCTAATGACATATCTTTTAAAGTTTTCATCTGCTAAATATAAATACGCGTGTTTTTAGAGAGTGTTTTCCAACAGTGATTATTAAAAACAGAATTATATTTGACTGTAGCATTGGTATTAATCAAAATTGTATGATTCAAAACTATTCTCAGCAAATCAAAGAAGAAAGTATGTAAACTTAAAATAGTTTGTTGTCTTTTTTTTTTCTTTTGTTGCCTGAACAGCAGTTCCATTATCATACAAGTTTTCAGGTTGCTTAGTATGGGGAAGCAGTGGCAGATAAAGTACATTGAGCTAAAATTGTCTGGTCTGTAATTTAATGCCACTGTTAGTGGCATCTGTTTATGCTTGTATGTTGTGCAAATTCTAACATTTTTCTGATATTTTTTGCAGCTGAGAGCGCATGCAGTGGATGTAAATGGAAACCAAGTGGAAAATCCTATTGACATTGTCATTAATGTCATTGATATGAATGACAATAGACCTGAGTTTTTGCACCAGGTTTGGAATGGGACAGTCCCTGAAGGGTCAAAGCCAGGTAAGATGGGGGCTTTCTAAGCTGGGGGGAAAAAGGTATGCAGTTACCCCCTTCATCATCTTCAAAACGCATCTTCAAACTGCAATGCTGTCAAAGGTGTCTTAAAAATGTGATGAGCAAAATCTCATATACTGTCTCACTGTTTCACCTTACTTTTAACTCACTTCATAGCATGTTAGGATTAATTTCAAAGAAGGAAAATATATATGAACTAAAACAGAGGGATTTAAGAATATTACTTTCAGGTTTCCGTTTTTGAAAGTCCTATTTATAATGTTGCAGTTCTTCCAGTTATATTCATAATAGCAATTGACATTCATTTAGTTAACATCAGAGGGTTTAAAAGTCTTCCAACATACCAACAGATCCAGCTTTAGTTCCAAATCTCAGAGACTTGGAAATACAGGGATTTGAAATCAAACACTTTCATTTGAATTCTTGAGAAAATCCTAAACGTTGTTCACATCTCATTAAAATTCTAATCAGCTCATATTTAAGTTTGCACTATGGCTGAAACTACTTCCTTAATTTGTCAGTAGTGCAAAATGAAATTATTAGAAGGGTTAGCACAAGAAATACATTTTCTCACTTCACAGTATTGACTTGGCATTTGAATTGGAAAGAACATGCATCTCAAAGACCTTTGAAAAAGTATTATTTACACTGATTTTCAACCACTATCAGTATGTGCACCAATTCTGAAAATTAAGTATATTTCCTTTGGCCCAATTAATAATATTTTAATCTAAACATTGAGAAGCTGTGTTGTTACAGAAATATTATTTATGGCAGAACTGTAGGATTTCACTGTTTATGGAGCTTCTTTGGTTATAAACAAACCTGATATTTTATAAACAAAAAGTATTTTTATCTCCTCTTATGTATTTTAATTACTCTGTTGGTGAGTCTTGGGTTTAATCAGTTTGTTTTAAGTAAGAGAAGGAATGTACAGAGTTTACCAAAAGAAATATATACTTTGACCATTGCTTGTAAGTGATCTCATGTAATCTGAGTAAACTGTTTATATAAAATCAATTATTTATTCTGCTGCTAGGAACCTATGTGATGACTGTTACTGCCATCGATGCCGACGATCCCAATGCACAGAACGGGATGCTGAGATACAGGATCTTGTCACAGGCCCCAAGCAGTCCCTCTCCCAATATGTTTACAATCAACAATGAGACTGGTGACATTATCACCGTAGCAGCTGGGCTTGACAGAGAGGTATGGCAAATCTTAATCCCATAGGCTAGGTTGTGTAGAGTGTGTGTAGATGCACAGGTTTTGCTTGTAATTTGCAAATACTCCCCTCCACCTCGAACTTTCTCCCTTTTATCACCCATTTGACACTAGTTATTATACTAGGTCCAGAGCATTTAAATAAATAAATAAATAAAAGAACAATTAGCATCCAGATGAAAATTAGACCCAGATACTTGGTATTTATAGTCACTCTCAAGCCCATTGGGTTTGGGAAAGAATCTCATCTCAAAAGCCTGATTGCTTTTGAGTAATGGGTATGCACTAAAGAAGAGCAGTGCAGATAAGGCTTCAGGTGCTCAGCTTGGGTGCTGAAACGGAAGGTATTCCTCATCTCTAGCTCTGTCCTCTTTACTGAGCTCTGTAGGCAAAGAGTAGATGGAAAACTGAATCGGATGTGGAATAGATGGAAAACTGAATTGGATGTGTTTCATTTATCTTAGAAGCTACAGGAGAGGAGCTCGTGTCCTCCTCTTCTCTCTCTCTGCTCTCTCTGCTCTTCCTAGCTCTTCACAGAGAGGTGTGATTTTAAATCTCCTGGTTGTTGTATTGATAAATGTGCAGTAATTCCCTGATCAGAACTTTGCTGGTGAAAATAAACCAGGAAAACATCACTGATTTTAAAATTTCAAATGTAGATGTCTCTAAGAAGTAAATCAGCCTGTTTTTGAAATTATATAGAAAAAGGCTTATCTCAAGGCCTGGATACATGTTCAAAACCTTAAGGAAAAAAAAATCTGACTGTCAGTAATTCCCTGCCACATCTTGGGCAAGTCCCATTCTGTCCAGGCAGATCTTCACTGGAGAGGGAGAGTGCCAGATCCTCTGCTGTGGTTCACCCATCTGTGAGGTGGGAATAAAAATATTTCCCTCCCAACTTCAGATCTGACACATGGACTAACTATGTTTTTGAACCACTTTAAACTTCACAGGAGATAAGCATTATTTTATAAACAAACTATAAAATCCAAACAAATCTTAATTCAACACATCTTGTTTCCACTTCTGTTTTACTAACCTCATTTTAGCTTATTAAATCTGAAGGATTTGGGGGATTTTTTAAACTGAATTTGCAGTTTGGCTTTCAGCTGTTTGCTTATACTTAGTTAAAATGGAGAACAAAAGGATGTTCTGGGTAGGCTATTAATATTCTGCTGCATTTTGCAGTATGAAAGTGCCAATCAGAATATTTGAAAAGCTAAACAGACTGTCAGATATTGCAGTTAATTTTTAAAATTTTATTAACATTGATTCTGTTAAAGATGTTTTTGAAAAGGAAGGATTTGAGGAAAGGAAAACCATGAACTTTACAGTATTGCACTATTAAGTTAAAAGAATGATGGGTGGTTTTGCCCTTGCTTTTAAAATCCTCTGGTCATCTTTGGCAGGTGAACTTTCAGAAGGACATAGTGATAACTGAGTTTTATTGCTTAGCGACTGGCTATACTGGAGAGATTTAACTCAAAAGGAACCAGCTGTCTTTGCAGCTTAGACCCTCATGTTAACAGTTGCCGAAGAGTTGTCATTTGCCATCAGTCTTCCCAATGGATCACTGTACTGATACCCAAATGAGTATTTATAAACATTTCTTGCACGTGTTGAATATTAATGATTAATATTAAAGCATTCAAATATCAAATTAGACTAATATAAGATAAAATTATTTCCTTCCCAAGCCATTGCTTTGCTTCCTTCATTTCCTGAGTTTTGTGAAAGTCAATTTAATTAAAACAACAAGGAGACTAGACAGCCAGATCTGAATCAGGCAGGTCTTCCGACATTGCTCCGGGGAATGTCATGTTGCGCTCAGGTTTCGATGCAGAGGTAGTGTCCATGAGCCTCCACTGGGCTACCAAAATCTTTCCTGTTCTCTAAGTCTTGATCTCCTTTGTTCTCTAATTAGGCTCACTGAATACTAGACACGATTTTAGATTGTGACATTTATGTGAGCATATGTGTTGTAGGCATTCAAAAAATTCATTTGTACAGAGAGGTGGTGGATGCCCCATCCCTGGAGGTGTTCAAGACGAGGTTGAATGAGGTCCTGGGCAACCTGATCTAGAGGGTGGCATCCCTGCCCCTGGCCAGGGGAATTGGAACCAGATGTTCTTTAATGTCCCTTCCAGCCTAAGCTGTTCTATGATTCTATTAAAAAAAAAAAAAAAAAGTGGTTCTTTTGATAGGATTTCAAATAGAACAGAATTGAACAGAATAGAATAATTCAGTTGGAACCTACAAAGATCTTCTAGTGTAACTGCCTGGCATCTTAAAGTCTAACCAGAAATTAAAGGATATTAACTTCTAATAGTCTGCTGGTATTTTAAGTTTTCACATACAATGCATTGTCCATATGAACATGCACAGGAGCAGAGTTGCTTAGTTAAGGGACAGAGTAGAAATCTTTCATTTGCTCTCCCAGATGTTGCTCTTTCACGAGTTCCAGCTGGTCTCATTTCTTCCAATATTGCTGTGGAAGAATCTACAGTGTTAAAACATCTGTGGAAGAATCCACTACAGCATTAAAACATCTGCCTTACTGCTGGAGGTGCAGTAGAAGTCAGGCATGGTACTTAAATTTACACACAGGCATTCCTGTCTCACGTGAGGTTAATTCAGTGAAGTGCTCTTTTTATTTGGCCTGTGTTGAAGTGGAAAGATTTGACCTGATGAGGTCTGTGTTCTTTCTTGAAGCTGCCAGTTCGTCTTTGGATGTGTTGCTGCAAAGTCTCTGTGCAGGCTGCTGACACATGCTCAACGGCTTACTTCTGGCTGCTTCTCAACCCTCAGTAAAAAGAGGAGAGCAACTTCCCCTAATTTCCCTGTGTTTGTAAAAGTTCTGTGCTAGTTGATTTTCCTGAAATATCAGCCCCAGCGGCTGATCTTCTGTATGCGAGTGCTGGAAGGGGGAAAAAAAAACACAACATATAAGTACTGGCTTTGGGGGCACTTTGGTGAGAATTTCCCATGCGCTTCTTCTGTTGGAATTAAATAAGAAGGTTGTGTGAAAGTTGAGTCTCCGTGTAATAATAATGGAGTTTCCTTAATGAAATTTGCTGCTTGGGATCAATGTGCTAAGACCCAGATGAATCAGAAGCACCTGCTGTTTCAATAACACAGAGTCATCTGGCTGCAAGATTTGCTTCAATACTGCTCTAGATTTTATTGCTTCACAATAAGTATTTTTTTTTTCCTGGGTGGAAGCAGTGAAAGTATTTCTTCGATTCCCTCCTGACTGCTTTTCATGTTGTTGTCATGAAGGAAACCTTTAGAATGTTTATTTAAGGCTTTTGAAGGCCACTTTGCAAGTATATTTTCCAAAGAAGTATTTGTATACAAATGCACTATTAAATGTTTATATTACATTTCTCTGTAAATAATATTAGTGTTGCTTTTTTTAAAGAACTGTGAGATTCATATACAGTAATATGCATTTGGAGTGTGTTGTAGGGATTCCATTGTGAAAGAGGACGTACATAAATTATCTTCAGTGACAGATAAAGATTTATACTTGTTTCAACTTGTTTTAAAAACTTCTCTTTATTCAATGGCTCATATTTGCTGCTTGGAAGCATGCATACCCTTTGCATCTCTCATATCTGTAGCAGTGTCTGGCCAAAATTTGAAAGAAAGACATTATTAATGTCACTGTCCTTGCTTATTTTTAGTATCAGTATCCACAGTCCTATCTTGTAAATTATTTCCATGAAAAATAATATGTCGTATAGCCCAGTCTTCAAATTATGGGGGAAATTGTCAGCAAATGAAAAACTATGCTTTTTTATTTCTGTTTTCCTAAAAAGTTTCTGCCTGCGTTAGTAAACCATTCATGAAAGTGGTGTTTTCAAATAATAGCAATTTAAGTTTGTGGGGTTTCTTTTGGAAAAGAACTGAATTTAGGATGATAACACGCAGCTCTTTATGAAAAACAATAAAGTATACATAACATTTGCATTTCACGGTAGAAACTGTTGAAGAGTTAAAAGCAACTTCTGAGCAACTACACAGAGTTTCTAATTTTATTATTTATTTATTTATTTTAATTCTTATTTTTAGCTACAACCGCTTCAGCTCCGTGTTACAAAGCCAGCCAGTCTGAGGCCAGCTCTCAGCGGGGCATTTCTTTTTCACAGAAAAGGAGGCCTGTGCTCTGGCGAGCATCCAGCCCTGCCTGGAGAGCGGGGCTCCCCCGGCTCGCAGGGCCGGTAGTAAGGCTGCAGGCAGGGAGGAGGAGGTGGCAGCCATCTTCTGCGGGGTGTTTAACCTTTATGGAAGTAGTCCGTTGGGTTGCTCCCTCCCCTTTCCTCCTTGCTGGTCTCTGTTAGCCCTGACACCATTGGTTTCCATAGCAATCCCCAGGCGTTGCAACTGCAGTTGTATGCTTAGGCCTGGCTGAAACAAAGCCTTGGCAGTTGTGGTGGCTTGGCCAACAAACATTCCTTGGCTCAGTCCTCTCGAATGCTTTTGAAGACTTACCCTGTTATCCCAATAAACTGCTCTGTTTTTTCCCACATTGGAAAAGCGTTGTTAGGCCTGCGATAACGGCTTCAACTGTATAAAGTATTTTTGATTTCGAAAGTAGGTGGAAAGCAGTCTGCCCTCATCTCAGTGGTATTTGAAAAATGTTGAGCAGTGGTGTTCAACAGAGTTAGATGCAACCTGGTGCTGTATTTCCGTGGTACACTTTGCTCCTGTCATTTCAAGTGATGCTAACTGGGATAAACAGTATGATAAGCTCAGTGCATAGCGAAGTGGAATTTCAGAAACACCTGCTGTCCTACAAATAATGTCAGTTTTGTCTAAAACTTATGTTGATGTCATTTTGTGTTTTAGAAAGTACAACAATATACATTAATAATTCAAGCTACGGACATGGAAGGAAACCCAACATATGGTCTTTCAAACACAGCAACTGCTGTCATCACTGTGACAGATGTCAATGACAATCCTCCCGAGTTCACTGCTATGACTGTAAGTATGGGGTAGGACTAACTGGAGGATGTGCATATTTATACCCATTCCCCAATTTTCTCATTATATTCACAGACTGTAAATATTTATCACTTATTAAATAGCATACTGGCAGGTAGAACTTAAATATGTGCAGAATATGCCCATCAGATACGGTATTCTGCTTAGGCCAAGTTGACTGGGGAGTCAAACCATAAGTTTTCTGGGTGGCCTCAGGTAAAAATTCATTAGATAAGCTGTCAGAGCTTTGGTGACATGAGATGCACTCCCTAGCATTAAACGAGGTGGGTACAAGCCTGTTCACTATAGTGTGCCTCTTGCCTGCTTTTGCCAGCATGGTGAAGGGCTTTGTTCTTTTTGCAGTTCTATGGCGAAGTACCGGAAAACAGAGTCGATGTTATAGTAGCTAACCTAACAGTAACAGATAAAGATCAGCCACACACGCCTGCATGGAATGCGATGTACCGAATGACCGGAGGAGACCCAGAAGGTCTATTTACTATCCTGACTGATCCAAATAGCAATGATGGGTTGGTAACTGTTGTGAAGGTAAGAGATGCCTGCAATTCAGTGAGTTAAGCAGAGATCAAATAAGTGGGAGAACACTGAAAATAAATGTGACTTCCTGAGGCCAGCACAAGTCTTGAAAGTAAAATGAATGGGCACTGTCTGTCTTGTGGAAGTAAGCCATTAATCTCCTGGAGCATTTCCTTGCTTATGCTATCAGTAGTATTCTAAGTGATCAGTTTTAAAAAGCAGGTTAGGTTGTTGAAAATGACAGATTTTGAAGCTTTATTTGCCAAAAGATAGGAATTAGTCTGTGAAAAAGCATCTGCTTAGCATTCATTGCTAGTCTGAAGGAACAGCTTCCTACCTCTTGGCCTCCATTAGTAGTCACGCTTGTTGTCTGCTAGTATTATGTCAACATGTTCCTGTTAAGGAACAGATACAAATTAAAAAGTCAAGGCACAATCAGAGAGGGAAAAGTGATAGGTGGGAGGCTACTTGCAAGAGGCTTTTAAAGACTGGCTATTTTTAAAACCTCTTTTAAATACCTTTTATGGAATAACCCGTCTATGCTCCTTCTGTAGCCAACACAGCTCTGTGTTGAGGGGTGACTTATTTAAGTGATAATAACAGTGCTGTTCTATAATTAAACATGCCAAGCAGTAGCCACCTTTCCTCATGGCTCTCTGATAAGTGTCTCTTCTCTGAGCTGGCCCGTTCTGCTTTTGGTCCATCCACTTATGAAGTGTGAGATGTCAGTGTTCCCATTTGGAAATTAAAGCATTCACTTTTTATTCATTCTTCTTCTGTTTTTTTTTTTTTTTTTTTTTTTTTTTTTTTTTTTAATCATGTCAGTATCTAGGTGAGAAAAAGATAGAATTTTTGTACAGCTAGAGTGATAATTCACACTACGAAGAACTGTCTTCTGTTCTATAACTGCACTTCCCCAGGGGTACCAATTCTTATATTACAGTCTTCCAGCAAAAATTACATGAGTGTCTGTGCTTTGTAATTAGGCACATGAGCATCTTTCTCAGGTCTAGGAATAGTGTCAAACTAGAAGCCCCTGGAAAAGTGAATCTAAAAAATGCTCAGATTAAACAAGTAACATAAAGAGAAGTAAACCTAAGCTTCCAAGTCTCTAATGTGTTTGACATAGCTGTGCGCACTGAGAGTTTGTTAAAAATAAATTTGAATCCCCTCTATTGCCAGAGTATCTCAGTGCTTTGCCACGTCTGACCTGGTTTAACAACAGAATAGCAGCATGTGGGAGCCTAATTTGGAAAAGGAACTTATTCCTACAAATGCAAGGGAACGATGGGTCTTTTCAGAAGGGGGTCAGATGCACCATATGAAATCAGAGCCTTTTAAATAGCATGGGAAATTCTGCTTCAGGTGGTGAATTGCAGTTCTGCAGTCTAGCCAGCAGCACTACTTTAAGCAGAAAGACACAGAAAGAGTAGCTTGAGGTGCAGTGAGTTGATCTGTCAACCTGTAATGAAGATTGGGTTGTCTGTTGTCACTGACTTCACACTGTTACATGCCTATTACCCCTGTAAGGTACAGGGCTCCTTCAAGTCTAGAATCAGTGTGAGCAATTCAGTGCATAGCACTGATGAGAATCAGGTCTTGAGAAATGCCTCAGCCATATGCAGCAGGACAAAGGAGCTCTAGTCTCAAACTGTTCCTGCTCCTCCTTAAGTTGGACTTCTGAATTACTGAGAACGTCCCCAGACTGAAGGGTGTCTGGACTGTGAAAACGGGAGCTGTAGGAATACCAGCAATGGGGTTAGCTGGGGTTACAGAGAGTCTTTCTACTAAAATACAAGGACGTGGGAATCCCTCATCTAGGGGGCTACTTATGATCATGATCTTGTTTAGGAAACCTTTGTTCTCGTAACATAGAAAGGCAGATCTCTCCCAGCCTTTCTCTTTTTGGGGAGTTTCTCAGAAGTTGTATCTGCTCAAATGAGTGCCTGGCACAAAGCTGGGAGTTCCAACATAATAGTCTGATGAAAATGTTTCCGCTGTTGTAACCAGTGGCTGTACCTGAGCAAATTAAATTTTGCCAAGGTTTCTATCAGTAGTAATAGTACAAATGATGATCCCAACCCAATCACATGTTGAGGTATTATGTTAATCATATTCTCTTTCATCTCTTTGCTTGTTTTTCAGAAAAGCAGTAGAAGTAATGTTTAAAAATGTGCTTTAAAGTAAAAATGTTTTTCTGTGGCCATCACTATTGTGGGCAAATGTTAAGACTTCCCGCTCTTTACTTTTCACAGCCTATTGACTTCGAGAAAAACAGAATGTTCGTACTTACTGTAGCTGCGGAAAATCAAGTGCCTTTGGCTAAGGGGATTCAGCATCCTCCTCAGTCAACAGCAACTGTTTCGATTACGGTCATCGATGTGAATGAGAGTCCATATTTTGTTCCAAACCCCAAGCTTGTACGTCAAGAAGAAGGGCTGCTTGCTGGTAGCATGTTGACAACTTTCACAGCTCAGGACCCAGATCGTTACATGCAGCAAACCTCTCTAAGGTCTATATAAATATATTATGGTTACTTAGCAGTTCAGATGCAATATCCTTGTAGAGTGGGTGGGGAACAAAGAGACTGTGTAAGTGACTCTGTGTACCATGGCACACATATATACCAATACCTCCTTTAGATCTTTTGCAACATTCTCCAAAGTGAATTTTGGCTGTAGAGAAAAAGTGACCTGAACAGCATTCATAGATTTGTAAATGAGATCATCTTCTAAAGTAAAGTGTTACTTCATCAAGGTAAAATGAAGTCATGTGTTAAGCAATACATGGTAGCCTAGTGAGTTCAGTTAGAGCAGACACAGACTTGTGTGTGTGAACTAAAGGCATTTGCAATTTAAATTAACCAATAATTTTGGTGCTGTAGCAAAAAGATGTCTGACTGAGGACCAAATCTTAAGGAGGTTGTTTTTTTTTTTTTTTTTTTTAATTTTCCAGCAATACACAGTACTGTTGTTGT
This sequence comes from Netta rufina, assembly GCF_964035555.1. Taxonomy (NCBI): domain Eukaryota; kingdom Metazoa; phylum Chordata; class Aves; order Anseriformes; family Anatidae; genus Netta; species Netta rufina. The sequence continues at coordinate 116,296,723 of NC_140124.1, forward strand.
CCATCTGTGAACTCTTGTACTGATAGCTGTGATTGTAATTTGTTCATAATTTGCCTAATGTCTGAAGATAATCTAAATTAGAAAAGTGAAGAGGATAAAACAAAATCATGGAAGTCTTAAGCATGCTTTTGCATACCTCATTTAAACACGGTCACTGGCTGCAAAGCTGAGGCACAGTGACTAGCCTTGGGTCAGGACTCACTTTCCTAGCTTATTCAGTTTATTAGCTCATGTAGATAAAACTCCAGAACTTCTTTCTCACTTTCCTTCCACAGAAAGGAAGGCTCCAAGGGTGTTAGAATTTTATTTTCGCTTAATGTTGGTTAGCTGTAGGCTATATTTTGCTCATTTCTGGACATAAGCACTGCATAGACATGATAGCATGAAGACTCTAAGGATATATACATTTTTAATGAGCTAAGATAGCTTTCACTTGATTAATGTCAAAGGACAAATTTGCCAGATAGAAGGATGATTTTGAAAGACATTCTTCTTTCAAATGAACATCAGAAACATGCAATAAAATCTGTGCCTCTGTAGAAAATTAAGTTTGAGTGATACTGAAAGCGTGAGAATAATATGAGTTAGTGCTGTTAAATGCTCTTTATATGTTCTTACTTCTCCGCATCTCTCCTGCTTTCAGTGCTCTGATAACGTAAAAGTTGACATCAACAGCTCTGTAGGTATAGAACAAGCAAGAGGGATCCCGAGTTAAATATTTTAATTGAGTCTGAATATGGATGTTATTTAGTTTATGGTAATTGTATGGTTTACTCAAGTTACATGGTAATTTGCATGGCGGGGCACTTGAAAACAGTCTAATGTTTAGATTCTTGAATATGCATTTTCAAGAATTTTAGCAACAAAGCTTAATAAATGGAAATTTGTAAAGTATTGACTCCAAATTACAAAAGTGTGTTCAGAATACAAATTAAATTGTCTGTTGTCTAGGTTGTCAATATTTGTGTTGGCAGATAAATGACACATCTTGTGTTCAAATGCACAGGTACTCAAAACTTTCAGATCCTGCAAATTGGCTGAAAATTGACCCCATCAATGGACAAATAACAACTACAGCAGTTTTGGACAGAGAGTCAATATATGTGCAAAACAATGTGTATAATGCAACTTTTCTTGCCTCTGATAATGGTATGTATCAGCATTGTATTTTTTTTTTTGAAATGTGGTTGAATGTCGTTGTATTTTACTGGAGCAAAAAACTTAGATATCCAGTCAGAAGCCTATGAAAGTAAAAGAATTTTTATATTTCCCAGCCACTCAGGAAGTAGCTGAACAATAAGCCACTGAGTTTGGAGGACACCGTATTTGTTACATTACTTAAACTACATTAAACTGAAAAATAAGTCTACACAAGACTGTGCTAGGCTGAACAAATGCACAGCAGGAGTGGATGATGACTTTATGGGGAGTAGCATGTTGAAGAGGTGGCATGGATTATATTTTTCCATATTCCGACTACAGAAGCGTAGAGGGAAAAGTGTGTTTTCATTGGCAGTTTAATGAAGTTTTCTGCTCAGAAATTAGTCCCTTAAAATAGGCTAGAATGCTGTGCTGTTTATAGACAATATCAGAAAGATGGACAGGTGTGTTCAGCAACATTTTCACATTAGAAGGGTAAGCTGAAACACTAAAGCTATTTACCTTGGAGAGAAGACAAATGGTAAAATTATACAAACTATTACAGTATAACAAAGCTAGGTCAGCTATTTCTATCCTTTTGGCCCTGATCTGGAGAATAAAAGTAAATGGAACTGGAAGGAGATTATATGGGGACAGAGGGAGGAATGAAAACCATTGCTAATTATACTGAGAAATTCAGTGCCACATGTTCTCATAAATGTGTGACTTTAGCAAGGTTTAAGGAAGGATCACACATTCAATATAGATAACGGGAATTTCTGGAAGTATGAATCTGCATGCTGAAAGTAAGTATTAGAAAGAATTGAAGTAGCATGCTTGTGGTGAAAGTTGATCATAAGTTTTCCAAGTTATGAAAGAATTTCTGCAAGGGAGAACTAAAGAATCCAAATTCTGTACCTTTTCCTCTGAAGTGTTTCATGTAGACCTTCGCTGGAAAAGGTCTGATCGAGTAAAGTGATGAAGTCTTCCTGATCCATGGATCAGCAGTTATGAGTTGAATTTTGTTGAGTAGGACAGTTTTCAGAAGGCAGATTATATGAGAATTTATGTGTTTGTAGGAACAGTGACAGTGTTAGATTGGCTTGGAAAAAACAAAATTCCAGAACAGCAGTGAATGTGTGTATGTGGTAATTGAGCTGGTTGGTACGAGCTCATTTAAGTAACTTTACAACTGGAAACACGCTCTGTACATTTTTTGTTTTCTCCTAAGGAATTCCTCCGATGAGTGGAACTGGCACACTTCAAATACATTTGCTGGACATCAATGATAATGCTCCCCAAGTGAACCCAAAAGAAGCCACAACATGTGAAACGCTGCAGCCTAATGCTATTAACATCACTGCTGTAGACCCTGACATTGATCCAAATGCGGGACCATTTGCCTTTGAGCTGCCTGATACACCTCCTAGTATTAAGAGGAATTGGACCATTGTTCGAATCAGTGGTAATTAACATTACAGAAATTATAATCACGTTAAAGGAAATTGCATGTTGTTTTCTGTGTTTTACTTCGGTATGACTTCACAATATACGTTAATCTGGTAAACATGAATAGGAAAGCACCTCAGTACAAGTTCCCTAAAGAACAAGAAATCTTAAGAAAGAAGTCCACAGTAAAAAGGAGATCTTTTGTCCTGAGTGTCTTGTAGTCAGTGGGCTATGTGTTGTGTTGATGCAAAGCTCAAAGATGAGCCATTTTATGCCATTTCTGTCTTCTGTAAACCTAGTGCCTTATTTCACCCACAGGTGATCATGCTCAGCTCTCTTTAAGGATCAGGTTTCTGGAGGCTGGTATCTATGATGTCCCCATAGTAATTACAGATTCTGGAAATCCACATGCATCTAGCACTTCTGTGCTGAAAGTCAAAGTTTGCCAGTGCGACATAAATGGGGATTGTACTGACGTTGACCGGATTGTTGGCGCAGGACTGGGCACTGGTGCCATCATTGCAATTCTGCTTTGTATCATCATCTTGCTCAGTAAGTAGATGAATTCCTTAATACTGACTCTTATTATACCATACTGTCATTTTATGTTTTAGTCCGATGTACCTTGACAAAGACCAAAAAGGGATTAATGACTCAAATACAAGAATTGTTACTGCTTAGGTTAATGTCTTGGACAAGTATGAAAACTTTGATGAATTAGGAGTCTGCGAGACGTATCATAACTAGCACTTGCATGCATACTTGGCAGTCAAGAGCACAGTCCCCGCACTGGGCTTATGAAAGAGGTTTTTCATCTGTGCCCAAGGGTACATGTTACGTTACATCAGTGAGTGACCAGGATGACGATATGATCAGCCCTCAGACATCTAGTCTCTGGTACTGTTGGTAGTCTGTGATTTGACACAACCCGCAGTGGGTTACACAGCCTCTCAGGAATGCACTGGTGTTATTACTATTATGTGTCAGATTAATTTAAGTAGGCTATTTTATGATTTTGGAAAGTAATGCATCACAGCCCAACATATAAGGCCCAGCAAGCAAGCAGCCATGCAGGAACAGAAATCTGTGTGTTTGTTTAAGTACTACACAAAGCTGTGCTCGTATTTTATTTTTGTGTTGAGTGCATTCAATAAGGGAAGTGACTAAACATCACGACTAAGTATCTGTCCAGTGTAGTCAATTAGATGCCAGCTCTCCTACACATTACGGTTAACTGATTTCTGACTGTGGTGCAACATAAGGGAGGAATTTATCTGTTCAGAGTATACTGTGCACTAGCACAGGGCGTACAAAACGAGAGGATTGGAGGGGGGGAGTTAGGGTATTCTTTGGGTCTGGCAAAGCACAGCTCTGTATAATGATTTTCCTGATAACCTAACGTTTTAAGAGTGCCTTGTATTGGGTTAACAGAGCCTTATTGAAACTACCAAATCTTTTAGGATATTCTCCTTACCTTTTAAGATACTCTTCATATATTTACATTCTAGATGAATTGAAATTTCTTTCCATGAAGGTGGTTGTAATTGGAAACAAACCTACTGTATGTAGAGATTCATTTACTCAAATTTATTCTATTGTGTTTCTCATTCTGCTTTCTTTAACAGCTTTGGTGTGTAAACAAACAGTCTAACTGAAAATTTATTGAGAATAAATGATTAAAAATGTATAGTTCCAAATGCCACTGTATTTTCCTCGACCATAATTCTTACTGCTTCTGAGCTTACATAAAGAATTAAGCAACAGTTATGGTTCATTCTGGTGGGCTGCTGGCTCATCTGCCCAAATGGTCTAAAGCTTAGTGATACTCAGTTATCAGAAGTACTTAAGCTATGTGAAGTGCCCTATATTCTTCAGACATAGTAGAAAAAAATAAAAGTAGTATAGTCTTCTAGAAGTTCTGTTACTACTAGAGAGATTCTCTCTGAATTCAGTGGTTTGTGAAGCTTGTTTTTTTTTTTACTTCCTTTTATGACAAGTTTGTTTGGCAGGTGTTTTTGACATAGGGAAGGAATATGTGATTGACCGATTTCCAAATCAAGTTGCTTACAGTAGCTTAAGTTTAAACATCTCTTCCTTAAACTTCATTCTTTAAAATTTAAAAATAAAAATCCATCCTGTATTATTGAAATGTGTTGTTGAGAACAGTCAAAAACAGTAGTAGTAGTGTGGTTTAAATTTGCACATTTTTCCATGGCTGTGCTTCAGAATCAGAGTGTGTTTTTGTGTCTTCCCTTTTTGCCACATAGTTTTAGTTTTAATGTTCGTGGTATGGATGAAGCGCCGTGATAAGGAACGTCAGGCCAAGCAGCTCTTGATTGATCCAGAAGATGATGTGAGGGACAACATTTTGAAATACGATGAAGAAGGTGGTGGAGAAGAAGATCAGGTGAGAAATGATGAATGTTTTTTACGTATAGGTTCATGCTTCACTCTGCACTTTATTTTGTTTCCATTGACGGATTGTAATAAGTAGCTAATTTGCGCATTAAACATCAAAGACAAGTAGTATTTTAAAAGCATGACATAAAACATTTTTCTCATGTCATTTTTGGAGTTCCAGAGGTAGGAATTGCCTGTCTTTTGGGTAATATTGTAAAACTAGTGTATTGCCCACTTACACGCTGTAAAAGAGTCATGGTATTTTGGCCATATTCCAACTAAGGCAGTTATATTTAAATGACAATTAAAATTTCCTCAGATTGCAGTCTGTAAACCTTCTTCATTCTTTGTCGGGGATCCTTTTGTACAGAATCACTAGTGCAGAGTGTCTAATATAATAGTCTGTTCCATATGTGACCTTTCTTTAGTCCTGGGTGAATGCCTTTCTGTATGTATGGTAATGTTGGCTATTGACAGATTGGCTGATTTCAGCTTGGAAAGTATTTATGTTTCAAGTAGCTGTCACTGCACATCTGTGTCTATTCAAATACCTTTCCAGGCAGGTGCCATATGCATTTACTCTCGCATCACCTCTGTTTGAACCACTGTTGATATGTTGGAGAACTAGGAGTGATGTGTGTATGCTAAGAAAAACTTTTTTCCTCTCTCTCTGAGTTAGTGAATTTCCAAGCAGTGTGGTTTCTTTCCTTCAGAGGAGGTTTATTAAGTGTTTTATGAGCATGACAAATAGTAGATTTCTGCATGTTATTAGTGGTAAAAGTAAGTGTAACAATTACGAAGGGAACAGTGCATATAATACAGCCTAAGAAATTTTCCAGTAAAAAGCCTTGAAAAATTAAGTATAATTCTTCCACATAACCTGAGTCACATCCATCCAGTGCTTCAGTTTTCTGAAAAGTGTCTCCCTTCACTGATACACACATGTATAGCTTCTCTTTTCTCCTTTGTTTGTTTGTCTGAAATTGGTGTTCTCCTTACAACTTCCAGGCTTCCTGCATTTCCCCAGGTACTGTTCCTACTTCCTGGATTTTCTGCATAGTAAACTGCATTCTAAGTTTAACTGCAGTTTAACTGCATTCTAAGCAGTTAGCAAAGGAAACTTCAGCTTACGCAGTTTTTGAAAATCATTTATGTTAACAAATTAAAGGCAACCCTGTGAGACTGCGTGTATTCCAGTTGTTTGCATACGGTTTGAGTACAAGAACTGTACCCAGTTTGCGCATCTGTTCCCGCACAGAAGAGTTACAAGATGAAAAAGAATTAAGAAAATTCAGACCTGTGAGAACTAATTTTCCAGTTCACATCTCCAGCTCTTGTCCACACACAATTTCCTGGAGTATCTGCTTAGAAATTTTCATGTGGTTATGTTTTTAGTTATTGACCACACGGTCCTCAGGACAGAGTCAGCAGTTTTCAGAGCGTATACTGTTCATTAGGAAGATACAGGTTATGCTTTAAGAGTGCTGGGAGAAGTTGTGTTGCAGATCAGAAATCTGAAGACTTGTAGCAACAGCACAGAGAAGGGAAAAATACTTAATAGTTTAGAAATAGTGCTCAAGTCTCTCCTCCATCCATTGTGCACTGTGCTCCTCTGAAGTGAATGTGCTGTCTCCATGAGAGAATTAGTCAAGGGAACACAGCAGGAGATAACGTGTGAACGCAGTAAAGATTTAGCAGGGTATAAACCGTCCATAAATGCAGCCTTTCGCAGCTATGAATGAGCATAGTGCATGCAGGAAGAACTGTCAATGGGTGGAGAAGCAATAAAGTGGTAAAAAAATGGGAAATGGGAAATGAGAAGTATTTCCTCTCAAAATGAGGTGATGAAGTACCTAGACAAGAGGAAGTTTAAGGACTTCATAAAAATAGAAGGATTTTTAGCCACAAAACCTCTGCTTGCTTTCTTTAGATAATTTTTAAAGCTGTTCTTGCAAATTATCATAGCTATCAGCCACATAGTTCAAGTACACTGGTCCCTATCCTGATCCACTGAGCAGTAGAATGTTAGTGTCTGAGGAGCTAAAAAAGCCTTTGTACACTCAAACGTAAGAGATGTCACAGGAACAGAAAGTAAGAGTACCCACAAAATGTAGCACGCTTTTATAACCACTTATGTTTTAAGACAATTGTGTAGGCAAAAAATGGATAAGCTTCTCTCAAAGCTCAAAAATTAGGAATTTATTCCTGTGGGTGAATAGAGAGCACAAACTTTTCATAGGCACCTAATTTTCTATCTACAGTAGATGATGGGCAATATATTCTTTTCAGGGAGCTGCTTTAACTTTATTTTGGTTTGACATTTTGCAATGTAAAATTTAGATTAATTTGGTTTTGCACATAATTTTATATGAAATTTAAGTACTAAGTATATTGTATATTAAACTGAGTGTATCAACAAGTTCCTTACAAGTAATAATCTCATTTTTTCTTAGCAAAATTGTGTACAAGGAAAGCTGTATGTAGAACACTGCAGACAGTAGGCATTGGCTATCAAGACCTTTGCATTTTTGTCAAAGTTAAAATATGTGTTAAAGTGTCAAAGCTAAGTGTTCCCAAAAAAGCATATAAGACTTACATCAAAATCTATTTTCAGAATGAGGCCTCATAGGGCTACTGTTCTATTAAAATCAAGAAAAATTGCTTCACGTCAACCTTGCATCCACAAGGCATCAGCAAATGACAGAGTAAAATGCTCTGTCAATATTAACTTTTTTTGGTGCGCTGTTCCCAAAACCATCAGCACTGATTGAACAAGCAGCTCTGGTGGAAGGCATTGCCTAGGGTGACTCAGGAGCACAGGGTCTTATCATGCAGCAAAACAAAAGGGTATGCTCAAAGCTTCTTGTGAGTCTTAGTGAAAGCAAAGAATATGTTAAGTTCTGATATTTTCATAATCTTTACCTCTTAAAATTCCTTTTACTGTTTATAACAAGCAAATTACTTAGACCTTTTCAAAACCAGCTCCTTTTCTGAATGAATATGTGAAGATGATTATACATTACATAGTGTGGCTTCACCATCATCTTCTTTATGCCACATGTTTAGGTGACTGGAAGACAGTTTGTTAATGCCCCAAGATAAGTGATAAACTTAAGACTCTCAGAATCATAAACCAAATTACTTTTAGACTTCTGGTTTTGCTTAGAGGGTTTTTTTTGTTTGTTTGTTTGTCTTGTTTGTTTGTTTTTTTTTAAGGAAGTTATACTTTTTATATAGGTTTTTGAACTATCACGACAGACTGAGAAACTCCTAAAGCATGCTCAGCATGTACCTTTCAAACACTTTGTCCATGCAATCAGAACAGTGTATCCAGTAACAAATTTGATGAGTTCCAAATTCCAGCTTGTTCCTCTGAGTCGTAGCTGCTGTCAGAAGCAAAGTGGAATTCCTGCTTGTGTTTTTTGTGTGCTTTTTCTTTTTCGTTTTCCCTTAAGCTAGAATTCTGAAGAAATTCTGATACAAAGTTTGTCATAAAAGATCCACTTACTCTGTCTTTGAAAGTCTCATGTTAATCTGATCTGAGGCCTTCTTAGCCTGTTTTTCTCACTGACAAGCTGAATGGTTGTAAAGAAAATTGATGTTCTGGAATGATTCGTTGTCTTCCTCGAGCCTGGAATGATCTATACAGTGTTATGCGATTTCCACCACAGTTGAGAAAAATGCTTTTAATTCCCTAAGCCAGAAAAGCTCTACAGCTGTCTGTCAGAACTGATGGTAGCCTACTCCCCACTGCACCGCTGCAGAGCAATGTCAAAAATAGTTGTTTTCTGGACTTCTTTCACCTAAAATTCTGTTTCTTGGAAATGTGGATTGAAAAATTGTCTCTGACAGCTGTATAGCACACATTCTGTTCCAGACAAGAACATTTTTTCCTGGTACCAGGAAAGATCACTTTTGTAACAGCTGAAAGGAGGTGGGAGGGGGGGCAGACCAGGGAGGAATGAGAGGGAGAAAAAATGCTTCAGAAAGTCTGTGATTCTTCCCAGGATTTTGTTTAATATTTTCCAGTTCTAACAATCTGGCTACCTGACTACTATAGGAGCTAGACTGTGAGTGGCTTTGAGTCATCACCACTCCACAGGAGTCAGTGGGACTGGTTTTCCTGTTGTTTGGGGGGAGGGTTTGTGTTTTTAATTCCATCCGAATGTTTAACCCAGCAATTTGGGGTGGGGGCATTGCAGTTTGCTATATTCTGAAATGGATAGATACATCAAGTGTAAGTACACCTTCAGAAGCTGGGAGTGACAGTCTTGATTATTAATGGGCCACACGATTTGGAGCCTGTAGTTGTTAGCAAACGGGAAGTGTGAGAGACGAACAACTTATATTCTCCCCCTGACACGATGTGCACTCTACTAGTGACACTATTGTCAGTTCAAAATACCAAAACCTTATGTTGTCTGAGTGTTAAAGCACTTAGCCCATGTCTGCTGCAGAGTTCACGAGGATAGCAGATCACAACCCATAAACATCACTAATTCATTTTACCACGTCTCAGGCCGTTTATGTGATTTACGTGGAGGCAGCTGGTGCTCAACTGGGGATGCTTACTGCTTATGTCAGCCTGATAACTCACATGCATTTTTCTTCCATTTAACTGTTTTTGTATATATCTTTTGTAGTAAATTACAGAATGTGCTCCTCACATTTCCTTTAAGCCCGTTTCTGTGGTGTTTCCTGAATTTTAGTAGTACTTGGTTATGCAAGCGGTCCTGTTGAAGCAAGTTGCCAGAGCAAGTGGTATGCCTTGAAACTGTTGCAGATCAGCTGTTCTGAATGGGTATTTTAATCCGACCATCACACCTCTTTAGTACAAGAGTTTCTAAAACAGTAATTTTACTATTATTCAAAGTATTTTTCTTAGTAAGAGCTCTGCTTGCTTCTTCCTAAATTGCCTTTCCTTACAGTCTGTTCAGACATGAGTCAATATTTTGCTTTTTGTCATGTTTTATTTCACCTTATATATAGAGAGAAATAAAATAGCAATAGTTATTTTAAAGATGATAATAGCATGAATACGTAATGGACTATTTTTATGTGTGAATGGATTAAATTCAAACAGGGATTGCTGACATGTAAAAAAGATAGTTTTGTTCTAGCATTTGTGAGTCATTGATAAAAACAAATTGAATAATCCATTGGACTTTGTTGGATTTTTGTTGGTAGGTGGTGCTAGTTTTTCCTTTTCTTATTGTAACTTTCTAGATTCTTGCATCTTACAATTACATTAGCTTTGTATGCTGGATCTTGCCACAACCTATTGTAAAAACGACAATATTTCTGAACTACTCAATCAATGTTATAAATCCATATGACTGTATTTTATTTTTACCATCCTGAGTGTTCAGATCATTTACACTCACTTCTTAACCTTTATTTTGCATTACAATAAGATTGGAAAATATTTTATGATAATGAAAGAAATAACTGTTGTTAAGATATCCCTAGGCATCTGCAATATTATAATTAGGAGGAAGTTATTTTGAGAATAGTGTTTGCTTAGTAAGACATTGAGTTTATTTTTTTTGAATGACTGACTCATGCAGTGCTCCTGTGGAGGAATTATTATCATTCCTTGGTGAATCTTTATCTCATCATAGGAAAAGAAATGTTTCCATAATGCCATTACAAAATTGTTTTTTATTTTATTTTATCCTACCTATAACCTGCGCCTGTTACTGTGTTTTATCTGCAGCTCAAGTTTAACTTCCACCTTCTTTATTATTAAAAAAGACAAGCGAGCTTCTTGGTTACCTTAAAAATGATTAACTTGTAATGCTCCAGATGTGTCTGTAATAAAAACAAATAGGAAAAGCACTACGGCAGAAAGTAATCAAAAAATGAATTGCAAATAAAGAACAACTGTTAGCGCAGGCATTTTAACCAGTCTTCCACTTGCAGTCTGCATCTAGTCAGACCTGTGTGCTTTGCCTTTCTGGAAGTCCTGTTATTTCAGCAGATGTAAGATTTAGGGGGTTTGGAGCATTTTGCAGAACTCAGGCAATATTGCCTTAGGACCACGTTTGGTGGTTTTGGAGTAGGATGGTTACATGTAGCAAGATTGTTTTTTACTTCCTTTTATTTGTTTTTAAAAGACCTTTAAAGGTGGAACGCTTACCTGTATAAAATACTGCCTCCCTTCTTCCTTCCACCCCAATTCTGTACTGGAGTAGACAGAAATTGTCTTTGCAACACAGAGGATAAGCAGAATGTGTGTTTTATCTGTTGGTACTTCAAGTCATAGTTTCCTCTGTTCCCCTAACACAATAATAAAATTGAGTTTATGCTAACGTATCATCCTGTAAAATGGATGCATGAAATGAAAACTTCTGATAATGTAAAGCAGCATTTTTACATGTGGTTAGACCACTACAGCTGGTTTTGTCCAGTGAATGTCACTCACAGCTGTCATAGTCAAAGTAAGTGAACCTAGTGACAATTAAATTGATGATTTCTTCCATGGGGATACGGGGATGGATATGATGTCTTGGGAGGGGGATCAATCTCATATATGCATAAAAAAAATATGGTTTTATTAAATTTGAATCTGTTGTTTGGAATTCTTCTTTAAGTTTCAGTGAGTATTCATATTGAGCAGGTCTAGTTAGCATAATACACTTTAAGCTTTTGCCATAAACTTCTAAAATTTAAACATAATCGAAACAGCTAATCCAGGAAGGAGGGGAAAAAAAAAAAGTTAACTAGAAACTTATGACTAATTCAATTTCCTGGATAATCTCTCTTTTTTTTTTTTTTTTTTTTTTTTTTCCCCTCTTCTCTTTCCAGAGATTGTAGACTCTGGTAACAGTCAGGAAGTGAGGTACTTCTTTTAAGGTATCTCTCTCCTACGGCCATAGCTGATGACTGCTGCATGAGGGATTATTACTCAAGCATTGTTAAATGAATAGCTGCCTTGCACAAGAGGAAGTTGTTTAAGGAGAACGACTTTGAAGACTGCATTTTCTTTTTCTTTGTAAATCAGTGATTACCGGGAATATAAAATTAGATTTTCAATTGCATTTTCTTCTATTCTGGACATTTCTTCTGTTCAAGTTGAAATACTTGGACTATGCTTCCAGTTACTGTGTAAAGGTTTTAAAGAAAAGCTTTTAGAAGTTTTGGACCCTTCTGTCTACACATCTGGTAAGGTTGTTAGTCTGTAGGGCTTAGCTAGCTGGTTTTGATATTTAGTACTGTCTCTTGTCTGCCTTGGATCTCACATTTCAGGAATACAAGATCAGAGCTAGTAATGGTATAAGTCTCTGCTTAAAGCTGTCTAAACCAAGTGAATAGTTAATAAGGTCAGTATTTATAATTGGGCTGGTTTTGGGGTAGGGGAGATTTGAGAGATTAATTATATTGATGCATATTGATATATAGATAGATATTGATTGATATATATTATATAATTTTATCAGTAAATTTCATCAGAAGTTGTAACTTCTGATAAAATGCTCTTTTAGCACATCTTGATGTTAGTTCCTTTCTATAAACCAAAAGCAAATCAAAACAAGAAGGTTTTCTGCTTCAGTACAGATGATGGGATTTATTTCAGCAAGAAGTAAAATAGTGATGCCAGAGATGGACAGGTTTTAGCTATGTTCCAACAGAGAGAATCTAGTATTAGCTGCTTCTTTCCATCAACAAACTGAGCTTATCCAGAAGTTTGAAGAAAAAAAAATCAAACCCTCTGAATGAATTTGCTCAAATTCAAACTGAAGGAAGGGAAAGATATTCTAAAATTAATGAAGTTAGGGCTAAACAACAGAAGCAAGTAAATAAATGCCTTTGACAAAAGTTGGCAGCCATATGAACTGGATGCTGTCAGACTTTGCTCAGGTATGTTTCCAACAGAGGGCCTAATCTCCTTCCTCAGTCCCTCAACGGATTTAAATGATGAGCAGGTTGTATGGAAGAAGGCAGGAGCTAAGACAAAACAGTGTTGACTTGTGATCTTGAAATAAGAGTAGAAATAATGACCCATTGCTCCAGGCTAGCTGTCCCAACTTAACCCACCATGTTTTGTTTTCTCTCTGATACAGCACAGTTTTCCTTTAAGCTGTCACTTCTGCAGTTAACTATGTTAAACTCAGCTTGAGACAAACCTGAAAGTCTGTTCAGGAGCTTTAGAAAATACAGGAAAAGTTTTCCTATTTATCTAGCAGTGAATGCAACATTGAGCAAAGAAATGGAATTTCAGCAGTCCTAAATAGCTTACGCCCTGGCTCTTTTGAAACATATTTCTTTCTTTTTCTTTGCAGTAATTGAGTAGAGTTGACTTCAGACAGAATGTTGAAACAGCTGGAGACATTGCACGATGCTGTGTTTGTACAGCATTAAGCCAGTTTGGGGAGATGGTGGATGACTTGCCATACCTGACTGATGTACAGTTGGTATTGATTTTAATGATACAAGAGAATTGAGAGTCTGTCGTAATAAGCAGAATGGATCTTTTCTTCCTGTCCAGACACTAATAGACCTGCAGAATAAATTTCCTCTGATAGAAGTCTGGAAGGCAGTGCCATAAATTACCCTAGAAAGGAAATCCAAAGTGGGAGTCCACATAAGGAGACATTCTGCACCACTGTTGCCTTGAGGATGGCAATCTTTGCTGTCTTTGTAGCTATAAAGCCTGGAGATGTCTCAAACTGCATATATACAGGAGAATGGCCTTAGATGTGGAAGGTTCTGTCAGATTTGTTTAGTACTGTTTAGAAACTTGTTTAGTTTCTGTATGACCACTAATCAGAGAGAGAGCTGTTTGCATACTGGAATGGGTGAAAAAGAAAACATCTAATCGTTATAAAACTGAAATGACCAGAGGCTCTCCTGGTTTTAATGTATTTTTCTTTGACCATACCAGTTTAAATTCATCCATATAAAAATGCCTAGTATTAAAAAAATAAAAAATAAAAAAAAATCAATCAATTATCCCCATTCGTGTTTTGGACCTTTATCTTTAGGGAGGATATGAAAAGCACTCGCTACGTATTTATAAATTCTAAAAAGTACATTCTTCTCTCTTCGATAGTATTTTCTGATAGTGTGTTTCTAAACTGTTTTGATTTATTTTACATAATAAAAAGGGAAAAGGTAAGGAGTTCTGTTTACTTTTCTCCAATCCATACTGCTTCATGGAAATCACTTACCCTGTTTGGTGCATGACGAACTGAAGGGTTGAAGTTGCAGTTCTGCCCCAAGGAATTTGTAATTTAATTAAAATATATAAAGCTGTTTTCTCAGATCTCAGTGAAGTTGTTCCACCTTTTTGAATATATATGTGTGTGCAGTCAGCTGAGGACCTGAGTAACAAATTAGAAGTTGTAGTGATTTAATCGTTAAAGTGCACCCAACAAGCTACCCTTCACTGCTGTCAACAGACCTCTCCTCCTTTTGAAAAGTCTGGTTTTGGGGGTCATGGTAGGTAATACTCTCAAAAGGACCTACATCCCATGAAGCGACAGCAGAAGCATGTACTTGCATTTCTTCCTTAGGAGTCACTTAGGAACCAATAAAAACGTAATTCTCTGCACAGTTTCCAGCAAAATGAGATTACAAATATGATTTTTACCAGGAAATCACTGATGAAAAATAGAAACTGAAGACAGGATAGCTTATTTAGAGTGCCCCTCAACTGCTTGGGTTATATGTGGGGCAAGGTGTCAGGCATACAGTTGAGTTGGCATGAGCCCCAGTCTACTGGGTAGCTCGTGGATGGCTTTAGTTTAAGCCTTTGAGCCCAGTTCCTTGTTCGGCATTTTTACCGGTGCCTTGTGCAAAAGCGTCTTTGATCGTGACTACCTTCTAGACATGACAACAGTGAGGTGAATTACAATGCTGAAGTGCATCACACTGTGCAAAAAGTATTCAGACATACCTATCTTAAACGCATAAACATTCTAATTAAAAATTTTATATACATACATATTGCTTATTGAAATTCATACTGCTATGCTAGCTTCATCAGTCTGCCAGAGTCTGAAACTGCAGCATCAAGTACTTAATGAACAGATCCACAAGTAATCTGTAGAAAATGCTTAGAATTAAGACCAAATCTGAGGAGCTTTGTACTTCTTATGACATTTTTCCCCCTTTGGCTTTCATATTATGGAAGCCACATGAAATCAGCAAGGAGTCTTAAACTCATTCTTTGAATGTATTACAAAAACGCTTCAGAGCAGTGCGCTTGCATCTTTCTCAGAATAAGAATGTCTGGCATTTATTTGCTTAGAAAAATAAGAGTTGGATTTGGCATCTTTGCTCTGTGCAGTAAATCAGCATTACTAGGCAAAGTGTTTAGTCTCTTAATAGTACTACTCAAATCCTTCCTTCTCAATGGAAAATTTATGAGAAGCTCTACAAATCTGATGGAATAGAATCAAAACAGTAGGTTCAGGGAGTATAAATCAAATAACATCCTGTTGGTATGCAAATAACAATGTTTTAGACTTACTCTCAGTGTTACAATCCTGAAAATAGAACTTGTGGTGAAATGATTCCTTGTATTTTCTTTTTTTTTTTTTTTTTTTTTTTTTTTTTCATGTTTCCCCTGACAGATATTGTTTAAAATTCTCCTAATGTACTCTCTTTGCTTCATATTTTGCAGGATTATGACTTGAGCCAGCTCCAACAGCCTGACACTGTGGAACCAGATGCCATCAAACCTGTTGGAATCAGACGTCTTGATGAAAGGCCAATCCATGCAGAACCTCAGTATCCGGTCAGATCAGCTGCTCCTCATCCTGGGGACATTGGGGACTTCATTAATGAGGTAAAGGAAAGAAAGGGTTTACTCCTAAGATAAGATAAGCTTTTATATTTTGTTAATTGTGCTCTGCACGAGTAGCTGTTATGTTTGAACATGATAACTTTTTAAAACTTACTTAAACAATTAAAATTGTCTTGCTAGATTTAAGTAAATATGTTCTTTTGAAGTGTGGGCAAATTTAATTAACTCATTCAAACAGAAAGAGAAGATACATCAATTAACTTCTGTATATTTGTATTAATTACATTCATAATACGTTATCAGCTGCAACCACAGTATCTCCAAGCAGGATTATTCTGTGGGTTCCGAGTAATAAATAGACTAACAAAATTATAGTTTAGCCTAAATTCATTTATTAATTCAGAGTAATTTAATAATGGAGGAAGTTCATACTCATTTTCCTTGTACATTACCCTTTGAATCTAGATTAACAGTGGAAGTTCTGTACCTTCAATAAGACCAAAAGAATTCGATCAGATACGATTAGTGAGCAGGGCAGCTAAATTAAATGTTATGTAAGTGTTTTTAATACTTGTCACAGAGCTTTAAAAGTCTCTGTGTTACCTTTGATTCTTCAAATTAATAAAGATAAATGTTAGATTCAGATTATACAGATTGCTCACAGTTGTAAAAGAAATGCTACTACAAATATTTGTTTCATTATTTTAATTACTGGTCATTCTTAAATCATTGGTTTTGTGAAACTTGAGATAGTAGAGTTCATTTCTTGTTCTCATTAATTGCAGGAAAACAAATATTTAGATTATTTTTAAGTTGTAAATTATCGTTTAATAATTCTGTATTCTGTAGATGAGTAGTAGTAGTTAATTATGCTAATTTTCACGTATCTTCTTCGGCAGTTACAGCTGGGCAAGTATTGTAGAGAACTGTTTTTGCAAACATGTTTATTCTTGTTTGTGTTAAAGAAAAATCAGGCTAATACACTTTCTTCTGTGTTAGTAAAGCTGCAGAAAATTGAGTTTGCTCCTAATAAGGTATACAGCGAAGCAATTTTAAAGTATCTACAGGGAGATAACCAGCAGAAAGCTATTCCAGTTAAATGTGTTTTTAAAAGTATCCGGGTTTGTGGAAGACTTGTATTAGAAAGAAGTGGCTCAACAAAGAGGATTTTGCATGCCTTTTACTTCTAAATACAACAATTATTATTGGCTTCTGGAAAACAGTGGACACATGGGAGAATAAGAAACCTCAGTTGCTGACCAAGACAATGTACACACCAGAACTTCCTTGTGCCTATCTTCTTCCAGATGATCATTTTCCCATCCTATACTTACATGAGTGTGACCAGGCAAGTAGGGGGGAAGAACACTAACCTCAATATCCCGAAGAACACACCTCAATATCTTGATTTTCCTTTTCCATGCAGCAGAGTTCACTCTTACAGAGCCTAGACAAGGAATGAGAGTAATTCTGGAAAGCCAGAAAAGGGGCAGAGGTTTGTCCAACCTCCTGTGACTTATAAATTACTCAGCAAACTTTTCTTGCAATGCTGCTTCTCAGTATGTTGTCAGTTCTGAAGAATCTAGCATCAATGTGTACATGGAGATGTAGAAACAGTAGGTGCTGTCCTGATTTAACTCAGTATGTTTATAATCACAGTACTGACAAGCTGAGAATCATTTTCTTACGTTCTTCTTTTGTATTAGGTCAATACCTTTCTTTGTGTTTCCTTTTGCCCATCACCTAAAAGAGAAGGCTTCTTCGAGCTACTCTTATATAATAAAATAACGTAAATAATATCATTGACTCTAAAATAAAATTAACCCTATAATTATATATAAAATTAAAGAAAGCATGGCAATTTTCTTATCTTCAAGTTAGCTGTGAGTTAATTATATCCTCTGATTGGAAGGAACTATCTGAGGCATATTCTATGTTTCAACCATTATATATTTAGCTTATGTATATCATAAGGTATTTCTTTCTTAGGATTTCAGTTTCATTTTACTATGGGGCATTCCACCTAACTCACTCTGAAGCAGACAGTTGCAGCCAAGGTTTCTTCATGCTCAGTTTTGCCAGAAGCCCCAGCAAAATTAAGATTTTATTTCCTCACAACAGTTTTATCTTAATTTGTGTTATATTAAAATTTCCTGTGGCAAATGTGATTCTAAGAAGTCTATTGGGAGAAAAAAAAATCTGGCATTTTACTATAGTAGTTACTATTACAATTAACATTCCAAATTACCAGTGTCTGGAGCATAAACATTCAGGCTGCACAGGTTTTCAACCTCCCTTCAGACAATTCCACCTGCAGCTCATTGTCAGCAACCCTTGCAAGATATACCCAACGTGGTAATTCAGTAGGGAAAAAAACAAAACAAAACAAAAAAAGGTAATTCTTCTGTTTTACATAGAGTAAATTAAAGAAATACCTTTGGTAAAACCTGTGCCAGACATTTCTTAGGACAGCTCAGACAGAAGTTGTGCCAAGCTATGAAAACAAAATAGCAAGATAAGAAAGGGCAAGTTCATTACCTCTGCATCCAAATTTAACATGATTAGGCAAAAAGCTTACTTCTTCTGTAACTACCAGTCGCGCCATAATTTTTTCCTTGGTCAGCCATAACCCATACCATGTGCAAAACTAGCCCAGTTGCTAACTGAACAGAGAGAGGCTTCCTTTCAGTTGCCAGTACCTCGGTAACGAAGTCTGCATTTGCCCCATTGGCTTGAAAAGATTACAAGGCTTTGTGGAGATCAGTCCAGTCTTTTGGAGGACTTGGCTCTGTTCCCAGAGTAGCTGATCAGTCTGATCCTTTGGGATGCTGGCCCACGTGTGGGAATTAATTTAGTCTGTTGAATGCTATGCTCACCAGTAACTCAGACACAGAGCTAGTATTGTTCAGATTGGCCACTGAATTACTCCAGCTTCTGACAAAAAAGAACCATAGTCATTCATTTCAGATGCTAGAGGGTTTAGCTACCATCACCTGAGAAAGCATGGGGTGTTTTTTTCCTCTTACTTCTATTACACAGTCATAGAAACAAAATGTGAAAAAGACCTAGTGAGTCATTTTGTTTCTTTCCCTTCGGAAGTACTTAATTTGTTTTTGTAGTATATTACTTTCTAGCTGTCATCAGTTGTATTAAATCTACTTAACTCAATGAGAAGTATGTAAGTATAAGTATTTTGTAGTGTTCTAATGACTTCTCAGTTGAAAAACAAGTTACAAGTATGATAAAACTTTGAATTATTTTTATAACACTTATAAAGTTAAGATAACACATACAGAGCTATGAAATTTCCAAAATAAGAACGTTCCAAAGGTGCCTTTATAATCAAAATATGTTTTGCAGGCATAAGCTAAATGACCTCGGGGACTTTCTTGTTTTGTCTATTTCAATGGATAGATGAATCTCTAATTTAAGGGGGGAGGGAAAAACCTTCTTTTCTTCCAGTTCAGTGTACAAACAAGTCAGGGAAATAAGTCATGTGTTATTAAGAATCCTCTGTAGACTTTTTTTTCCATTTTGAGCTTTTTAAAACATAACCTACAGAGTGTGGAGCATAATTAATGCTTAGAAGAGTCGGGATTTGCAGGACAGTATCAATCAGACCTGTTTGCAGAAGCTTTGTTAAACCTGTTTTCAAAAACCACCTATGCTGTCCTTAGAAATCTTAAACAAATTATGTTGTGGTGCAGAGTTTGTGGCTAAGAATATATTTATAATCAATAGAGGACATAGCCTGAGGTAAATTAAATTTAAATTACAAACTAAAGGTCTCATCCCATGAGGACATGGAGGACCCTCAATTCATTCTTAGTAAATGGTTATTGATACAGTGCACCTCTAAGCAGAGTAAAAGTCGCTGTATGTTTTCTGTTTTCTCTTGTCAAGTGAAAAACATATTGAATCAGTCTTTCATATTTCCTGGTAAGGCTCTATTCTTCTATTCTCATCAAAAGTTAGTTGAACCCGATTAAGTAGTAGGATTAATGAAAATAGAAGTGCTAGATCTCTGATTTTGTAAAGTTTCATGTTAGTTTGAGATTTTGTGGGTTCTTTTTTCCCTTGATTTGAGACAAATTAAGAATGCTGCACATACCAAGCAAGCATAATTTAAGGTTACCATTGTTCCTCAGTCAAGACACTGCTGTAGTCTTTCCTATTCCTCTGCAAAATGTGTAAAGGAGGAAGAGGAAAAAGTGAGGTTGCTACTCAGTCTGTTCTAGGTCTCAAGCTCTCCTTTGTATTGTCACGGCATTACTGGTTTTCACATCAGCTGTTCTTGTGTCTGCTTTTGTGCATTGCAAGTATAACAAATGCAAAGAAATGTGACTTGATCCTCCTGAAAGATGGAGAACTAAGCATGTGTCTCAGCAATTCAGCTGTTGAATAATCTGCTCTTTATAATAAAAGTTTTGGGTTTTCAGATCAGGAACTTGTATTCTAAATAAATACAAGAAATCCACTGTTCTGAGATTCTTGAGCACATCTGGGAAAGACTGAGGGATTTTTTTTTGAGAAGTGGTTGACAATGCCATTTCAGTAAAATGAGAAGTTCTTGGCAACCATTTTTTGCCTTCTCAGTCGTGCCAATACAGCACGTTGTGGTACCACCTGTTGAAAGGGAAGCAGAAAGGTGGCAATACTGAAACCACAGGGAGCTTCATAAGTCGATTTCATTGCCTAAGGTAACATTGAGCATCTCCAGCTTCAGACATGCTGTAGAACCCAGCAGTGGAGCAAAGCAGTGCACTGAGTAGGTTCAGAGAGTATGCTTAGGAGAGAGGAATGTAAAAAAACACCACTACGGTATTCCTTCACTATCTTACCGTGTAACTTCCCATACAAATATGGCAGAGAACTTGGTTGTCTTTTGAAGAGTTAAAGACTAAGTTCAGTTGTTATACTGTGAGTCTGAGGAATTTTTGGCCAAAAGATAGGGGCAACTATCATTGTAACTTGGGCTGTGGAGTTGAGTCAGTACTTCCATAGCACGGCCCGTAGCTCTCTGAAGAAAATGGGTTACACAGTAAGAGCAACCTTTGAAACAGTGCATTTGTCAGTGGGGTACTATCTCGTAAGTCAGTAGCTCAAAACCAGTTTTAATTTTAAATGCTATCATAATCCTGGCAGCAAATTGCAAAAAGCCAACATTCCCTGTGGAAAGAAAAGGCAGAAGGATGTTGCCTACCTTCTTGGTGTGGATGGCTGACAGGCATGAGAATTTCTGCAGTCACATAGGAAAATACTTTGTTCACTGATTTTAATAAATTAGAATCCAATGTTTAGCTGGCTGTTCCTAGGCAGAATATCAGGGAAATAATATTTCCTCTCCAAACCACCTTTGTAAATGACTTTTCACACACAGACACCTGAGATTCATACTGCAGCACTCCTTAAGCTCAAGCTTATTCTCCTTCCCTGTCACCTGTGTTCGAAAAGCATGGGACTCCATCACCCCAACCAAGCTAAAGGGAAGGTACAAATATTGCAAGGCCAGCTAGTGCCTGAGAAGTTTAGTTGCATTTCTGCTTCAGCAGCAGAAACGGAGAGAAAGCCTTAGAACTATTTCAAGCTTTGAAGCTGAACAGGGGAAGAATGCTTGCTTGCTGTTGCATTTTAGGAATCTTGAATTATTTGTCCATACTGTGGCCATCACGATGGAAAAAATCCAAAGAGAAAGATAATGAGTATCGTGAATTACGTTTATCAGATAATTCAAAATTATCCTTCTTGTGCAGGCTATTGATAGCCTGCTTGATGTTGTTATATGTGTGAAATGATCATTTTAAGTCCAAAGTATGTTCTTGAATGGAGGTTGCTAGCTTGATAAATATGCTGGGCCTTTCCAGCATTGATTTGCAAAATTAGTACATTTTTCACGCTTCTAAATTATTTTAGGTGATAGAAATGAGGATTCTCTTATTAATACTATATGCTTTAATTAATGGTATTATTTTAGCATATATCTAGGAAGAAAAACAGCTATTTCCATTACATCACTTTCAGACTAAACAGTTCGTGATTGAGAGAAAAACATCCTTTTTTTTAATGAAAATGTTAAATAATTAAAAGGATGCGCATTAATCCTTCAAAAAATGAATGTAAGAATGTGTTTCTTTAAAGAAATAGACAACCATTAAAAATTGAAAAGAAAATTGGCACAAATAGCACTGGTTAAAATTATTTTAACAGTGAGCAACATAGAGTCTTATCTAAGTCTTCAAGAATTTTGGCAGTCATACTATTCCTCATTGGTGTCTGCCAGAGTAGATCATCTTGAAAGTGCAGAAGATCTTGAAGAATCATTGCTAATCCTGTGGAAGAAACTGTGACGTTGAAAAATCCAAAACACAAGAGAGCTTGCTTTCACTTTTAACTTCAGGCTGCAGCCCATTATATTCAACTTGTAACTTCCCAGAATAAATGTCTCTCGCCACAGAGCAATTGCTGCATATACTAAAATTAAATTTATTGTTTAGGTTTGCACCTATGTAAGAAAACAGGGAAAAGTATCTTCTTTAGAAGAAGTGTCATTCTTTCCCTACTTGTCCCTTGTTAATTTATTTTGGTTTTAGTTTAGGTTATTCAGCCATAGAGAGTAGAAGTTTAAAATTACTGAAGACCCAGTATTTGTGCGTTGATAACATGACTGCTTTGAAACAAAGAAACAGAAATGGTTTTAGTGATGTATTTGGCTTTGATGTCTTTTCTTGTGTGTGTTTTATGAAGAGCAGATAGAATCTTATGGGTGGCAAAACACATACGGCTTAAGCCAACATATTGTATCTTTTTCACACAGCAGTCTACAGAGGTACATTAATTTTGCAGAACTGACTAAATATGGCTTTTGGCACACACAGATGGACCTGCAGGCCAGCGATGTCAGTGGATATGTTATTGGCCATGTGAGATGGCTGTTAAAGCAAATCTTTGCAAACATGCATATTTTTCCTATCCCATCTGTCTGTTTAACCAGTCCCATATTGCTCATGCCTCAGGTTGTGAGCTGTGTAGCTCTGAAAGTGTATATTTATTAGCATTGTTTCCTTGTGTAGTAATGTTCTCTTACAGTTTTGTTAGAGCTGCATGTACAGTTACATTCAAAATGTCCAGTGCTTAATGCTGGAAACCCGTCAGTGAATCCTGTTCTGCTTGACATGAACCACAGACAAACAAGAACTTGGTTTTCTCAGGCGGTGGTTGGTAGATAACTGCACTGCGATGTTCCAGTTACTTGCTGCCTCTCTCTGATACAGAGCTTACTTCTTTCTTTTCTCCCTTTCATGATTACAGGGACTTAAAGCAGCCGACAATGACCCTACAGCCCCACCATATGACTCCCTCTTAGTCTTTGACTATGAAGGAAGTGGCTCCACTGCTGGATCCTTGAGCTCTCTTAACTCCTCAAGTAGTGGTGGTGAGCAAGACTATGACTACCTAAATGACTGGGGCCCACGTTTCAAGAAACTTGCTGATATGTACGGTGGAGGTGATGACTGAACTTCAAAGTGAACTTTGTTTTTGGACAAGTACAAACATTTCAACTGATATTCCCCAAAAGCATACAGAAGCTAGGCTTTAACTTTGTAGTCTACTAGCACAAGTGCTTGCTGAAGGCTTTGGCATAGGCTGCAAACCAATTTGGGCTCCGTGGAATATCAGTGATCCAATGCTGTTTGGAAAAAAATATTGAGCTCAGTTACACTTGAATTTTACAGTACAGAAGCACTGGGATTTTATGTGCCTTTTTGTACCTTTTTCAGATCGGAATTAGTTTTATGTTTAAGGCTTTAATGGTACTGATTTATGAAATGATGCATTAAAGAGACAAAATATGTTGGGGTGGGGAGGAGTAAGGTGAATCACAATATGCTTCAACATGCTTTTGTTACATCGCATTGCTTTTATTAAAATAAGGAGATTAAAACTTAAAAAAAAAAATCCTCGTGGAACAATTTTATTATTTGGGAGAGAAGACCATGAGGTGGAACAATGTACATTACTTCTAGTTTTAGATGTTAGGGGATTTTTTTCACTAAAATTCTAAAACTTATGCAGCTGGTTGCAAATAAAGGGAGTTTTCATATCACCAGTTTGTAGCAGAATTGATTTTTTTTTCCTTACGCTAGAATGTTAGACACATTTCGGTCTTAATCCATGTACACTTTTTTTCTTTTTTTTTTTTTTTTTTAATTTCTAGTACTTTTTCCCACTTCACTGTAAAAATGGTATGTGTACATAATGTTTTATTGGCATAGTCTGTGGAGAAGTGCAGAAACTTCAGAACATGTGTATGTATTATTTGGACTATGGATTCAGGTTTTTGCATGTTTATATCTTTCGTTATGGATAAAGTATTTACAAAACAAGTTGAAAACAAGTGACATTGATTCAATTGTTGAACTGTAGTTAGAGTACTCAATATTTTTTTTATTTTTATTTTTATTATTTTTTTTGTTTGTTTGGGGAGGGAGAAAAGTTCTTAGCACAAAAGTTTTACATAATTTGTACCAAAAAAGGGGGGAGGGGAGTTGGCCTAATACTGGTGGCACGAGTAAATATACAGTATGTTTTGGGGGTGGGGAGGGAAGGGGGAAGGAGCTTTCAAACTGGAGAGACTTCTGAGAACAGCTTTGCCTCTGTATTGTGTACCAGAATATGAATGATACACCTCTGACCCCAACGTTCTGAATAAAATGCTAATTTTGGATCTGGTGCTTGGTTTGGCTTTTTTTTTTTTTTTTTTTTTTTCCCTACCTGGGCAGCCCTGACTATAGTAAATAAAACATACACAAAGCACATTAGAATTGTGTGAGATGTGCATTTCTTTAGCATGTAATACTGCTGGACTACAAATAAGCTGCATACAGGAGAAAGTTTGGCACAAAATTGGAAGGCAGGTTCTCAGATGAAGCCAAGTGATCTGTGCCATTTCTGGTAATTCAAAACTTTCAGATCCATCTAGATGACTAACTTTAATGTATATTATCTAAATAACAAAGCTTGCATCATTTTTGTCTCATTTCTCGATTGACAGTTTAATGATTTTATGATTATGCTGCTGGTTGCATAAACAAATAAATTAGAGGTCCTGGCAGTCATCTGCTACCTGAACTTTCTCATGCTGAAGTAAAGGCAAATCCCCTGTTAACTTCTGTGCAGGTCACAGCATGTCCTTCAAGGAGAATGCTTGCAGTCATGGAACTTTATCATAAAGTCCTTTTAGGAGATTAGTCATCACTAGTCATGTTTCTAACCTGTTAAAATGATATATTTGCAAACAAAGCAAGCACAGTAGGTGCAGCAATTCTGCCTTCATTCACTTGCAACAATCTGCTCAGGTTTAATGTCTACATTTACGCTCGTTAAGGGCCTAATTGTGAACAGTGTGAAGCCCAAACTCAGCAGAAACACCACATTTCCACAGGCTGTTGAGAGAATTGGAGCAGCGGGAAGGGATCCAGGCCCCAGGAGTAGTGCAGCAGCCTTCTGCGCTGGGAAGGCTTGGAAGGCAGTTGGTCTGTGGGTGATGCTCTTCAGCATGATGCCACTTCAGTGCTTTCTCAGCACTCCAACCCTCATTTACATAATGTGACTGTGATTTCCAGAGGTGAATCCTGAAATATGAGTCAGAGTGCATTATATACTGCATATGACGATAATTACAAAGCGTGGTATCTCTTCCTCACTGAGCTTTTCATAGGAATGTTTCCTTTCTTTCTCTTATTCCTGATGATGCCAGTGAATGTGCTTAGGGACAGCAGTCCTCTCAGATTGGAATACATCCCTTTAGTGTCTGCATACCTGGCTATTACTTACCTCATGCATTAGCTTGATGCTGAAAAAAAAAGTATTTTTTCAGTAACGTGTCAAAATTATCAATGAGCTTCTTTAAGCTATTTCCATATTAATTAGTGGTGTGGGGAAAAAAATAGAGTGGGATGCATAATTGAAAATCTGACTATGCGTAGTTAAGTAAGGAAAATTTTATAAAAGGCAGGATTTAAATTGTGAATTCATGTTAAGCAAAAAGCCACGTTTAGCATGTTGTTTTTTTTTTTTTCCATATTCTGTAATTTATACAAAAATGTATTTTAAGCATAATAATTCTGTTGGTTTTGGTATTTGGAACCAAAAAATTGGAAATGCTAGACGAACTTAATTGAGATTGAATGCTAAAAGATAAGGAGGCAGAAAGGTCTGTGAAAGACTTCCAGTTTTTACTATAGCCCATTATTTTGTTTAAATGCAGTAGATGTCATTTTTTGTGAATACTCAGCTCTTTTGGACAGCAATAGGAGCTCATGCATTTTGAGTATTAATATATCCATTTATCTCTGTCTTGATCAGACAAGCTTACAACTCTGTCTACAGCAGCTTTGCAATTCTAGCAGTGGTTCTCAAACCTAGCGTTAGGTCAGCGTTAGATCTGCTAAACAGAATGAAGAATGAAATAATTATGAAATAATAGAATAGAATGAAATCATTTTTTGTATCTCATACGTTTACAAGGAAAAATAAAATGTTTGAACTGACCCTCGTTCATTGAGCTTCAGGTTTGTTGCTATTACAGAAATGTGGAAACAGGTTTAGTCTAATATGCTCAGAGGGCTACACTGAGAGGAAGAGGATGGCCAACCTGTGACCCTGCAGTTGTCTGGGGAAATTCTGGCTGCCTTGAGCGGTAATATGTACTGTTTCTGCCTTGTAGACGCTGTATCCAAGGGAAGTTATTGGCAAGAAGTAAAGCTGCAGAAGATTTTCCATCTCAGTTTTTCCAGTTTCTATTTCCTTTCAAGGATAGTCCCTTGTAGACTATGTTCTTCTGAACTTTGGGTCTGTAAAGAGGAGGAGGAGAAAGGTCTTTGTTGGGAATGAATGTCTTAAATGGACACAGAAGACCTCAGATACAAGTAGAACTAGCTTCCTGTGTTTCTTCAGGGATTCCCAAGTACTGGTGACGGATGTTAATACACATCCCACAACAGTCTAAACCATGTTTACACTTCCTTCAAGTAGCTGAACTAAGTAGTACTTGAGTTTTCAACTGGTGATTTTATTGGTGTTGATGCCCGCTCTGGCTGTGCTGTAGCACTGTTACAAGCTGGCTGTAAAACTCACTGTGATCTTTCTGAATTACAAAAGACCCACATAAATCAGTTTGATAAGGCAGACAATAAGCACTGCCTTCTTCCATTACTCCATGTTATTTTGTCTTTCTTGACTCTGCTATATAAAATGTTTATAAATTCATGTAAATTTTAAATGTAAGATGTTTAATTTAGTGTCTGAATTGCACTGCTTTGCAGACAGACAATGTTTCTCAGTTGCAAACAAAAACATTTTAGACAGCCACTTACTTTCTTTTGGTGCCAAATTAGCAAAGTTTGCTTTAAAAACCACGTGAAGACTGCTTCTTGGGAGTTCTGCTTTTTGGTACGTATCATTTCTGGAACCCTACCAAGTTCCTCATGCTGAAGAGGGTTTCTATTTACTCCGCCTTGGCCCCATTCACCTTAACACACAAGGTAAAGTGTTTTCTGATAAGGGATGGGACACAAATTGCCAAAAGGGTCTCTCAAATCTGTCAGTAGTCGTTCAAGATGTCACAGGTGAGCTACTGCCTGTTCTTATCTTAGACAGCTACTCCCAGCTTCCTTAGGAGCCTTCCTTCTAGCAGAAGTAGCATGTTTTTAACAAATTCACTTTTCTGGGTCAGGAATGTGAAAGCGGAGTACCTGCCTGCTGTTACCTCAGTCAATATTAATTATTCAAATAAGATGCTGCAGTCACTTAAATGCATTAATACACAATCCACAACGGTATGTTTTATACACATGGTTTTCCTCATTCAGCCAGAGATGGTCTACATTCATACAATGCCCTTTTTTCATTTCTTTTAAGTAAGCTTTTCTTCTTTTTATTTACTCTAGCAAGGATCTTTCCTAGGAGTTTCTCTAAAGCATGGGATAATTGCTCTTTGCTTAATATATGCCACAGGAAAAAAAAAAAAAAAAAAAAAAAAAAAAACAGGAATAATGAGTTCATCGATAATGATGAATTTTCCATGTAATAACAAAGCCCAGATGGGAAACAGAAAAGGATGAGAATGGCTAAAGTAAAACACGCTAAGCACTTCCATGGATTCAAGGTACTTTTGTTGAATACAGGCAGGGAAAGAGTATCATCCCCTTTGATCAACCAACATAAGGTCCTCTCCAACCACCCTGCTGCTCTTGGAATGGCCAAGCTGCTGTTTCCAGTGTAATGGAGAACCTGCAGATGCCTCTTCTCTGGAGCTCCCAGTGTAATGTTGCTTCTTTCATTCTGGGGTATGTTTCACCACATTTCACCTGATTTTCCCACTCAATTCAGCAAGATAATTAAGCAGTGCCAAAACTCACTCAAATCAGACTGCATATTCTTCAACTGGCAGCCTCACAGAATCAAGGCTTTGGTCTTGTTTTGGTTTGGTGGTTTTGCTGTAGATGTCAGGATCTGTTCTCAATGTAGCAATAGCTGGGAGGACTAGTCTCCTTTTGGAATGTTAGTATCCCCTGAAACCGCTGGGGATTTCTAAGACATCTAAAACTGTAGCAATTGCCAGTAGTGTAGTAGATAAATATGTTTGCATGGTCTTGATTTTTCTGTCACAGAATGGCAAACACTAATATGACAACGGGAGGTTGCAGTCCCCATGGAGCTCTTTGGAAAGATTAATCAGGGTGAGGTGGTGGGCATGTGCTCTCTGAACTGTTCTCTGTGCAGTTCTAGCTGTAGAGATTGCATATATATGTGTGCGTGTGTGATGAACAGATGCTGCTCAGATTTAGGTGTAGTCACAGCTCTCTTTCCCCTCTTCCCTGAGTACATGCAAGCCACCCACATACGACCCCCAAAACATAAAGCATAAATGGAGCTCCTGGACACCCATGTCTCATCTCTTTCCTCCTCAGCATTCCCTTATCACCTTTATAATCAGACACTACCTGGAGAAGAAATGCCCATTATTTTCTCATTGCTTTTATCTTTCTTCTAATGTGCTCCCTCCCTCTCCCTGGTCCTCCTATTTTTTTATATGAAGTATTTAGGATAATTGGTTTGGTTCATGAATTACCATTGTTGCTTGCTGCTATTCCCCACTCCTAGTGTATCTAGTATATTTATAAAGTCCTTTTGGTTTTCATTAACAAATTCTGCTTTTCTAGCTCTCTTGACAAGCCTGAGAGAATAATTTTGTATTCTCCTTTCCCCCTTTCAGTTTCTGTAACCAGATCTTTTGCTGCTCTTTTCAGACCTTTGATCCACCCCCTGTAGCTAAAATAAATGGTCAAACTCTTCTTCGTTTAAGCAGGTGTCTTTCTTTCTTTCTTTCTTTCTTTCTTTCTTTCTTTCTTTCTTTCTTGGGCAAACATTCCTGTTGACTTCATATTTTTCTTCATGGCACCCAGAAAAAAAAAAAAAAAAAAGGATTTTGCATTGTTCATAATAGCTTATATTTATGACTATTTCAAAAATATATTTCTTTTGAGAGGCTTTCTTTTAATACACTGATGCATTTGTAAACCTCATGATGGTATGCATTTATGCAATTTACTGAAACCACCTCCAAGTGGTTCACACTCTCCTGCAGAGTCTAAAAACTGGTTCTGAAAGCAACATATTTTGCTCTGGGTATGAATAATAAATAGCAGCATTGTGCAAATTACTTTTATACTTCTGCTTCTGAAGATAAAATTTGTTGATGTAGTATGCGTGGATAAAGACAGACAGATCTGTGGGCCCACCCCTTCTGTGTTCCTTGTTACTGAAGTTTGATTATTATATTACATTTGTTATCTGCAGTACTGCAGGGTGAGCTTATAAAAACCCAGCTGTCTCTGTGCTCCATAAATCAAAAGTAATGGCCAGATAATCAAAATTATGTTCCAATTCTAGAACATTCATTACTGGTGGCATTGTATAAAGCAGATATAAAAACAAGCGGAGTTTTTGTGCTAGGATGATTACAGGGAATTACACTAAAAACATAGAATCATTGCTGGTATGTTTTGACTTCAAGTTGAGGAGAAGTTTGCTCAGCAAGGTTATTTTAAGATAAACTGAGAAATAAACAAAAAATGAATTATTTACCTAACCTAGTCAGGAAACAATATTCAGTGCCCTATCTTTTTTGAGAACTTATTTTTCCTCATTTGGGCAGAAAGAAGTCAATCAAGAAAAATGACCAGAAAAGAGTAAAACCAACACTTAAAAACTCATTGCAAATTGGGAGAGGCAACTTCAAAGACCTGTTATGCTGTTGTGTCTCATAACAGAAGAATTCCAGGCTATTGCCTCATTTCTTGATCTTCCCATTTTTTATGTGGAAAGCATTTGTGCTGACTAGTGCCTGAATAATCTGCCTGCAGAGCGTCTGAATCCAAGCTCTAACTTTGAGTTAGTTGCTTTGGCATTTCCTATTGTTCTCTGTTGGTAGGGCTAATTAAATGTTTGCTCTTCTTGAAAAAAAGATGTTACAGCCTAAACTACTGTTTGGGGTGTAAAAAACTCTCCAGTCCATGCTCAGGAACAAAGAATTGTCCCTTGGTATTTTATATATTGAGTGAATGCCCTGCCCACTGTGTTGAAAATGCCCATGAAAATGTTTGGAACATTCTAGATTTTATCCCAATGGAAATAGATCATAAATGCTTTGTGTTTATCCCAATTATCATAAATGTTTTGTGTTTATTCACAAAAATAAATTGTTTTCTGGACTGTGCTAGACCAGGGTTTTTTACAGTGCCTTCCCATTTAGCCTGCAACTTCTCAAAGGCAAGATAATGATGGCAATAAGGTTTTGATATGGGACAAGGACCACAAAGAAACATTTTGAGAACAACCTTCAAGGGACTGGAAGACAGTTCTTTTCTGAATAGCAGTCCCTCAGGTCAAGTTCTCATGAAAAATTTTGCCACTCAGTAGTGTCAACATGTCTACTGGAGGAATGCATGATGTCAGTGTGGCAGAATAAAGCCCTTCAAACGAGTTTCAGATACAAAGCTCCTGAGTCAATAGAGATGCACCCATGATTATTGTGGATGCCCTCAAAGCAGCATTCAGCTCAGAAAAACATTTATGGCTGTAATATTCCTGCAGCCATGTATGATGTTACAAAAAGGTAAACGGCCTTGAATATCCAGTAATATAAGCTTGATTACATTTGTTTTGGAAAATATAGACTGATATAACAATTCCAAGTGCTTATGAGTTGTCAATTGGCTTCTTTTTGAGAAATGTCCTTTAATGACTTTACGTTTATTATGACTCATTGTATTCAGTGAGGTACTATGTTTGCTGAGCTCTGACACATGCTGTAATGCCGGGTGACCCTGTTCAAATGAGCTTTTACAGGAATGTATTTCAGAAATGTATTTTTAAAAGAATTTTGATGGTGATTTTGTTGGTTGATGGTCTCAAAGAGCATTAGGCACTCAGACACCTGGTAGGTCACAGGAATACAAGATCAGCTGCCATTCTAGAGGATACAGCAAAGACCACTTCGTGAGACTGGATTTCAGAATTGCTCCAGCCATATGAAGAGTAGTAAAAAAGCATATGGTAAAACAGGGCTGGGTCACAAGCTATGTGCTGCGTACGTATTTATTGTAGGTCTGTGGGCCACAGGCCGTAATCATTCAGCTGCAGAGTGACAGTGAGTTTACAAGGACAGGATTCATAATCAGAGCAGAATACAGCATCAGGCTTCCCTGAAGATCAACACAAGGTTACTTGTCCCTCCCAGTTCACATGAATATGTTGTACATACACATATTAAGGCATCGTGCTACAGAGGACTTTTTCTCCGTTACTGAAAATTACTGCGAGTCCTACGCATGCTGATTTTTGTTGCTTGGATAAAATACTGTGGGGACACCACCAACACAAAAATTTAAAAAAAAAAAAAAAAAAAAAAAAAAAAAAGGAAGAAAGAAAAAAAAAAGTGTTTGTGAATGTGCGTTTAATAGAGACTATAATGAAATAAGAATAAAAGGAGGGCAAGTTATAAAGGTACCCCATCAACATCACTATTTAAATTTGCCCATTGTAGACAATTAAAGAGATGCTTCATGACAGCAACATCTTGCCCTGAACTTTTTTAAAATTCTAAACATGCAACAAAAGGGGTATCAATTTGGAACCAGAGAAGCAGGGAAGGAATGGGCACTTCTTCTGTGTTCATGAAGATCTGGGACTTGTGACCCCCCTCAGTGAAAATGAAATTGGTAATGTCAACCCATCTCTGGCAGACAGCACCTCGCATTGATTTTATACATAATTCACCACAATTGACAGCCTTTTCAGGACAAGCTGGAGACTGATATGTTACGGAGGCTAAATTGCTTCTCCCTTCTGCAAAAGAGGGTCCCTTGAGGCCAAGATTTATGTTTAACAGTGTGACAGTTGGGACTGTGAAGAAGCAGGACCACATTATGGCTGATGTGAGAATACTCTCAGTGCAGTAGAGGCACACTAAAAAACCTCCTGCGCTGAAATTGTTTTTGTCACGAGGTATCCAACAACCCCTTTTTCTCCCTCTGTCTTGCCCCAAACTGTAGTAAAAGAAATTAGAGTACCTTACCCATATTTAGTTTTGCATATGGAGTACCAGATGTATTGTCTGTGCAATTGGCTTGCGTGCCAGCCTTGGTAAATGCAATCAGCAGAAGAGAAAAGCTGGTGGGAAAACAGTGCAACTTCCTTACTGCTAATCCCCACCCCCATTCACACCACAGAAATCTGTGTATTGGCCCCTCCAGGGGTAGGAAAATGTGAAATTGTTTGGGAACAATAATAGTTGAAACCCAATGTTCTATCTTATTTTTGTTTGGATTTTGTTTATATGAGTCACTGATGAACAGAGTCTGTATTCATTGATAGTATGCAAAATTCAGTATATGTAGGGAACTATTATTGCAGCGTAATCAGATAATTAGATGTTTTGTCACTGTCTTACGCTGTTTAGTATGAAGTACTTTGAATGACAATATGGCAGCTCTTTCCAGCAGACTTCACAGGCTGCTTGCAAGCTGCAAGTTAACTTTAATTGGGTGTCCTGAGATTTACTACAAGGAAGGTAACAACTTCAGTACAGTAGCAAGAAGCTGGGATCTTTGCACTGTCGGAAGTGTTGTAAATAAACACTAATTTTCCAGTGGTCCCAGTCTTTCTTCAGTGATCAGGTCTACCAAATGAGGTATAAATTGATCCCATAATTTCTGCAGGCTTGGTGATATGCTAATGTATAAGTGACCCAGCTGGCTTTGTGGGGGAGGATTGAAAGGGGGAGGGTTAAGGGGGCAATACAGGAAAACTTCCTGTAGAAATAACATGAAATTCATTGAAACAGCAATGAGTTGTTTGCCTTTTTATTTATCTTTTATGATAGCAAATAGAAATGATTTGGTTTGCCAGTCAGAGCTAGAAATGGAGAAGGAGAAATAAAATAACAAAACCTGAGTGTAATTTTGAGTCAAATGATGTTTGGATCAAGCTCAATGCAATTTATTTTTATATACTGTCCTCCATACAGAGTATTACAAAGCAGTTTACAGGGAAAGTCAATCATCAGAAGCTAAAGGGAAAAGAAGGTTTTAAAAGCAAGAGTAATTCAGTAGCTGGGAGGAATCTTTTTTTTAAAAAAAAAAAACAATTATTGAAAGTTCTGAGAGAAAGGATAAAAGTTCTGGGTAAAACCCCATCTCTTCTGTCTTTTGGTGCCCAAAGTACTGTATCACTTGTGTCAGAAAATGGCATGTTATTTCCAATTGCACTGCCTCTGAATGGTCCCTCTGGTCAGAGGCACACCCTGGTGTCACGCAGCCTCAGACCTGGTCCCATTCAGCTCCAAATAGCAGCCACATGGACTACTTGCCTTAGTTAGTAAAGAGTAATGCTGAGATACAACATCTTGCATTAACTACAAGTTCTTCCCTGTATTGTAACAACTGGAATCTTCAAAATACAATCAACTTGGGCCACTCTGAGGTTGAGTTTAAAAAGGTCAGAACATAATGCTGGGATAGCACTCTGATTATGTGTACACACAAACATAACATAGTCTTATATTTCATATTTTGGGTCAGATTCCCCTATCTCTTGTTTGAGACCATTCAGGCTAGGCTAATATAGACTACTGAGCCGTTGATTTATTTCACTTGCTTAATATTTACAAGTATCAATTAGTAGTGCTGTTAATTAGTAGTGTGGTTTTAGTGGGATTGTAGAAGGGTCACGATGGTAACTGACTCCAGCCGCAGAACAATGGTACTCAGGTAGTTGGCACTCACAGCAAAGGTTGACTGCCCCTCCAAACACCCATGGGCACCCCAAATCACAAGGTGCTTTCCAGACCTTCAGAACATTCCAGGAAAAGAAAGGAGAAAATATAATAAATCACCTGATGGCTCTTCTTTAACTGCCCAATTGAGAATGTGCTTCCTTAAAAGAGCAAATGAATCCCAGCTGCACAGTATGATGTTCCCCTGAGAAGTCTTTGTCTTACAGTGTCACACTGACTGCTCAGCCTGGAACACACCTCAAGAAACAGGGAAATAACAGGGAAATGGATATGAATCTTTTTTTTTTTTTTTTTTTTTTTTTTTTTTTTTTTTTTTTTTTTCCTTGCATTGGGCATGGAATAGCCCCAAAGCTCCCAAGCAGCACTTTAGTGAACCACAAATCACTAAAATTCCCAGCTTAAAAGCTTAACCACACCAATCATCTGTTCCTGGTCAAATTCTTTACATTATTCCAGTGTATGTGTGTGAAGTGTTCTGTCACAGAGAGTGTCAGCCCGGCAAGGAGATGATCCCACCAGAGCCTGAAAGCTGTTCAGTCGCTTTCAGGAAGGGAAAGGAGCAGGGGTCAGTTACGAACAGCAGGGGTCAGTTACGAACCCACTGTTAGCAGAGAAGGAAAGGGACGAGGGATAAAGCTATACAGGCTGCTGGGTGCTGCCTCTCAGGTAACACTTGTCAGGAGAGGAAGCAGCCCTCCACACTGCACCCTGGCGAGGTGCTGTGGTTCAGAATACGAGCTGGACTGTGCTTTATTCTCACTGACTGGAAGCACGTGGCAGAATATTGTGATTGAAAACTATTGGTTTAGTTCACAGAAGAGGCAAAAGGGTGTAAAATGCCTTTTCTTTAACGTGGGTGATACAAAATGCTTTTGTCATGTATTCATTAAGGGTGTCATTTCAACAAGTGCTGACTTTAGGAGATGCTATGCCTCAAGCTCCATTCAAGAATCTTTTTAAAGATTATTGTCATTCCATTCATCACTTCTGAAATGACAACCTCTAGCCACACAGTTTTTACGCAAATGTAACTTCACAGGCCTTGCTATTAATGCTTATTACTGCAAGGCAAAAATTGAGCCAATGACTGTCCATGAAAGACAACAACAGTAACCCAAAACAGGGGAATCTGCCCCAGTATATGAAATATTGAATAGTAGAGTATATTATATATGTTTGTGTGTGTGTACACATTTGTATAACCAGAATACTATCACAGCATTCTGTTCTAACCTTATTATAAATCTCAAAATGGACCAATTTGAATGTATTTGGAGGATTTCAGGTTTCACAAAACATGGGAACAGATGACCTCTCACCTGTGGAGAGGCCCCTGGTGGAGCAGGCTGTCCCCCTGCAGCCCATGGGTCCCACATGGAGCAGATCTCCACGCTGCAGCCCGTGGAGGAGCCCCCAGTGGAGTAGGTGGATGTGGCCTGGAGGAGGCTGCGGCCCATGGAGAGCCCCCACAGGAGCAGGCCCCGGGCCGGAGCAGCCCATGGAGAGGAGCCCACGCAGGAGCAGGGAGTCTGGGGGGGAGCTGCCGCCCACCCGTTGGGGACCCGTGCTGGAGCAGTTTGCTCCTGGGGGATGGATGGACCCCATGGTATGGAGCCGTGTGGGAGCAGTGCTTGAAGAGCTGCTGCCTGTGGGCAGGCCCCGCAGGCTCAGTTCAGGAAGGACGGCATCCTGTGGGAGGGACCCCACGGGGAGCAGGGGCAGAGAGGGACCATGAAAGAATGGCAGAGATGAAGCATTAGGGACTGGCTGCAGCCTCC
Organism: Netta rufina; assembly: GCF_964035555.1. Taxonomy (NCBI): domain Eukaryota; kingdom Metazoa; phylum Chordata; class Aves; order Anseriformes; family Anatidae; genus Netta; species Netta rufina. Next base: position 116,332,598 of record NC_140124.1, read on the forward strand.
ATTCCCCATTCCCCGGCATCGCTTGGGGGGAGGAGGTGGAAGAGTCTGGAATAAAGGAGTGAAGCTGAGACTGGGAAGGAGGGGGTGGAAGGAAGGTGTTTGAGCTTAGTTTTTGTTTCTCACTATCCTACCCTATTTTTAATTGGCAATAAATTCAATTTGCAAATCTGTTTTGCCCATGGCAGTAATTTGTAAATGATCTCCCTGTCCTTATCTTGACCCACAAGTTGTTTGTTTTTTTTTTTTTTTTTCTTACTTTCTTCCCCTGTCTTGCTGAGGAGGGGAACTGAAAGAGCAGCTGGGTGGGGGTGTGGCAGCCAGCCAAGGTTAACCCACCACAAAAGGCACAGCACCAACACTATTTGAGTGGCAGCATCGCTGCATTGCTACATTTTCAAAGCATGTATAGAAACACAGACACACACTCTCAGGCTGGCCTCTTAGTTTTTTTTTTTTTTTTTTTTTTTTTTTTTTTTTTGTTGGTTTTTTTTTTTTTTTTTTCATTTCAATGCACTGTGAACAGTGAAATATCCTAGGAATTTTGCAACCTCGAGGATTTGAGAGAAGCCAAACAAAAAAAAAAAAAAAAAAGCAAACAAAAACAAAAGGAAGCTGATGAAACAGAATCAGGGGACTGAATAAGTGTAAAAAACAGCAAGTGGTTTAGATCTGCAGTGAGGAAAACAAGCCTCTGGTTCAAAAACAACTGCTTTCTTGTCCATTTACAGGATAATCAATATCTCATCCTAAAACATCTGTGAGCAGATATAAAATAGAAAGAATACTTTATTGTAGAAAAGATTTGCTGACCCAAGTTCCATCAGAAATGGAAGCATAAATAACTACAGAATATTGATAATGATTCTTAGGGAAAAAGAGCTGAATAAACAGCACTGAATAAAATGTGAAATTGCATTTTTTCTTTCTGTTTTCTTGTAAACCTCTGTGCTAGCAGACATGAACAGTGTCTGCCTCTAGCACTCGATCAGAATTCTCAGTCAGCCTTTTTTTATTTTCCTCCCTTATTTTAAGCATAATTATCAGATTGATAAATATGTGCGTCAAACATAATGTTAGCAGAGCCTGTATTCTGAATTACTGTGGGATTGGTGCTTTTAAGGAGCAGAAACAATTTAAAACCAGAAAATGAACATGTTTCACTGAAGAGATTATCTTTTTTTCAGCTAATAATAGTTCATATCAGATACCATTTCGTGCAAGATAGAGACCAACTTGCACACTCTCCATAAAAGAGAGTGGAACATGTTCCCTACAGCACTCACGTATTATGAAATCAATTTTGCCTTAAAGGACACTTTTCAGAGTAGTTTCAATCCTAAAGTAGTACATTGCTGTGCTACTTATATATTCATATCACAGTGAGCTGTAAAAGGATGCCACAGCGTTCCCATTTCAGACCCTATGTAAAATTAGGATTAAACTCACAGTAATCTTAAAGGAGAGTGGATTGTTCATATCTGGAGAATTTTTATGTTGAAAGTCCCAGTGGGACCCTGTAATACATGCACAAGTTCAAGCAAGCACCTAACTCTCAGCGGGTCTAGGCACCATCTCCTTGTAGCTAGAGTGCTGGTCAGTCTGCTTTTCTGCTCCATGAGATGGCGATTATTTTCCACACCAACACTCCTAAAAAATACCTTCTTCTCCTTGGTATCACAGGTAATCATGAAGGAAACTGTGGCACCTTTAGCTAGAATTCAGCCTCTAAAGAGGAAAAGATGTACTGTCTTAAACAACATGCTTCCTTCAAGGCCCTCAAATCCTGTACGCAGCCTGACACTGGACACCACAGTGAGGAAGCTGGGTGGCAGTCAGCCCAGAAGCAGCTAGCTGTGTCCCTGGGGTAGTGTTACTTCCCCCATGTTTTCCTGCTGTCGGACTGGCAGGGACAGCAGCTGCTCAGCAGTGCCTTCACAGAATCACAGATTGGATGAGTTTGGTGGGGGTCACTTGGACCAACCCTCTGCCCGAGCAGGGCCACGCAGAGCAGGTTGCCCAGGCCCATGCATGGGTGGTTTCTGAAGGTCTCCAAGAAGGATACCCCACAACCCCTCTGGGCAACCTGTGCCAGTGCTCCTTCCAGCCCTCTTGGTGCCAGCCAAAGTTAACCCACCACAAAAGCACAGCACAGAGCTGGCAACTCAGCTGACAGGGATGTGTGCTGCAAAGTGCTCCTAGGTGGTGAGAGTGCTGCAGTGAAGTGTTTACTCTAACAGAAGGCTTCCTAATAAACATGAGAACAAGTTTCTCAAAGGGACCTGTGTGGCTACTCACAGGTTCCTTCTGAGTCTCAAAACCAACTGGTATTAAGCAGCTTGCTGTAAGGAGTAAGGCTTTTTCAACCCACACCCTTCACAGAGCTATTATGCTCACATATTATATCTAGAGGATTAAAATGGTCCAGCTACAAGGTCTTAGGCAGGCCTGAATTGCAAAACTTGAAAAAAAATAAAATGCTTTTTGGCTTTGCAAAACTCACACACAGGACTGTCTTTTGGAAGATTTCAGTTTCATCCTTGGGTGGGTAAAGATATTTCAGCAAAGGGATACTGTGCCTTCTAAGCCACTGGGAAAACTGCACGCTTGTGTACATGATTTAAAGCGTTGTAGTGTGTAACAGAAACAAGGAGTATATACAACAATGCTGTCCCTGCTCCAAAAAATTTTTTTCAATCTATGTAGGTTACATTCAGAAGTTGTACAGACTTCTGCTGCCTGTGCAACCATACAGAATATGTCACTGCACATGTTTTCCAATTACCAAACTTCTGTGGGAACAGAAGGTCAGCAGACCATTCTAGATAAATATTTTTGTCACCTCGTGCCTGATAACTAAGCTTGCCAAAGGGTAAACAGCCATGATTTCATCATCAATCTTGCAATGACAAGGTTCTCAAGTGCATGGAGTTCGTGGCATGCTGCTTCAATGACTGGGGCAGAAGAAGAGCATTGACAAATGGAGGACAGGGTGATATTCTGATTGATCATGGGGGATTAGGTAGACAGAGAAGATAGTAACATAGGAAATTTTTGGTGAGACCTGAGAACTCTTTTGTTTTAGGTGTGGTCTTTATTGTGTTTCCACAGTCCCACTGCAAGGGTGTTGTTGATTAGATGCAAAGATGAAGATGCAGAATTTGGAAAGAAATGTTTATGATTCTGTTGCAGCTCTAGGAAAAAGTGAGGATGGAGGAGAGTTTGAACACTACAGAAAGACTTTAAAGTCCTTTAGAAAGGAGTCATTCCAAATACAACAATAAACTAATTAAATGCTATTAGAAATACAGTGAAACTACCACCGAACACTGCCTCCCACAGGCATCCCACTGTCTTAAATAGGCACTTAAATAATCCCCATGTGGCTTTTGATACAATTTTGTCTGACCTTTATTTAAAGACCACCAACAGGGCAATTGATTATGGTTGGTCAACCTGTTTGAATTGGCTCTAACCTAGAGTCAGTTCTCTTTATTTCTCTGCCCACTTTCTTCTTCCTCAGTTTTAAATACACTTATCCTTTTTTTTTTTTTTTTCTTTTATCAAAATCTGCTGCACATTTCTGTCCACCTGTGGCTATGGATCTCTTGTTTTGTTCTTCCCAAAGCTTTTGTAGCCAGCTTCTGATATTTAGGGTTTGAGGGATTTTATTTTTTTTTTTCTTTTAGCAAATCAGCTTTTAAAAACAACATCTTATACTCTCTTAATAATTAATCTAATACCTATTCAAAAACTACAGGTCTGGATTCCATCCTTTGTATAGTAACAGCAACATTCAACATATGTTGGGAGGGGGGATTTCTTTTCATACTCTCTTCCTCTAACACTGTCTCCCTATCTGGACCAACAGTTGAGTCTCTGTACTGAGATTGATAGAGATAAGGAATTTCGTTCTTGAATGCCAAGCTCTGCCTTTTAAAGTCTGCAAGATCCATGAATAAGGGTTGCAGGATTGGATGAGTCAAACTAATACCTTGACATAACTATGCATGACCAACACTGTCATTTTCTTCCTGGGCTTCCCCATCTTTAAGGAAAAAAAACGATGGTCTTTCACTCCAGTATCAGACACTCTGAGATCCTTAACAAACTACTGCTGACAACCATAGCCACCACACACTAAAAGATCTGTCAAATAGTAAGAGGTTTTGGAGTAGCATTTCTTCAGTTCTAATTTGTACCCTTAAAGAAGAGGAATATACACAGAACATGAAATGAAAATTTGGAAGGTACATTTTTTTCCTCCCACATTTAACATATGTCTTAACCATGCATAAGACTTTTCCAGAGTAGAGGGAATGAGAGAGAGGAGGAGGAGCAGGGAGAAGGCAAAATTGTCTTCCTTTCTAAGATGCAATCTGAAGTGATTATAGAAATAGTCATGTTAGCTATACATATTTTTGAAGATAAAGCTTGTTCGTATCAATCAAAACAGAGCAGCAGCACCAAAGTGAATTTGCTTCAAGTAGTTCTGCTTTACAGAATCTGATGGAGCACTTTGATAACTTTACTCAGCTGTAGATGGGCCCTAATGTCACAGACACAGCTGGTTTCCTACTCAGCTATCACACACGACAGTGAGGAGCTCTCCTCCACTGCAGGCATCTATAACATCAGTAACAGGGGTCTTCCAAGGTCCACAGCTCTCCTCCAGGCCCATGGCCTCTCCCATTTTAACTCCATCTTACTAAATTGGAAAATGAGCTGTTCCTAAGGTTTCTCTTTTAAACTTAACTAACTGGTGATTCTAAACTAATAGCACCTTGGGATTGAGCCTGTTGCAGGGACGTGGTGCAGATATAGCAATAGAAGGGGGAAGCAAAAGGTGGAACCAGGGTGAGAACTGGCTGAGGAGGTAAAAGCACTGGAAGTAGAGCTGTGGAAAAAAAATAAATTCCAGTCTGCTGCTTTCTGGGCTGATTTTAACCTGTTGTACCTACTGCAGCAACTGTTAGATATCCTAGACTGTTTCCACTGCTGCCAACATTAACAATTCCATTGCTTCCAGTGTGAGTACAGCTGGGTTGATACTGAGTACAGATCTTATCCCAGAATGTAACACTTTGAAACACTTAATTTTGGTTATATATATATATATATATGTTTTGTGGATATACAGTTTTTATTTACATCTTTTTTTGTGTTGGAATTGCCTAAAACTGAAGCATTGCTAGTTTCTGGTAAGAGACTAATGACTACCTTCTTTTTAGGTCACTGATAAAACATCCACAGAATTTGGTATCATTTCTCTGCCTTTAATAAAACAGAATATAGAAATGATGAAATATTTTAAAATTTGCTTTAAAAAAATGTGGTTATTGCAGGTTTGGGGGCAAAGGTTTTGGCAAGTTCTGATTATATATGAATTGTTTCATGCTTCTTTAAGTAGTACGAGGAAATGAAGCCATAGTTATATACAGTTTTTATCCATAGATGTTGATGGTGAACAGTCGATAGTTGCCATAGACAATAGTTTGTTTATATGTATGTGACAAATGTTAACTGGAACCAGCTTCTCTGTACCACCATAAGCAATACTGGTCATTCTCCAAGGTTTGAATATTTAACAGCTTGGTAATGGGGCTCGTGTGGAGCCATACTACCTTAGATTGACTCTTTCTTGGCTTGGAGGTGATAGATTGCAGCCTTGTGATGCAGAATCCACCCTCTCTGGAGCACAGCTAAAATTTCGTGAGTTATGGGCCATTGTCACTTGTGATGGAGAGTGGCAAGCTCAGATGGCCACATAAATGCAGCGGGCAGAAACAATGGCACAGAGAGTCTGTCAGCTGATAGGGAGCTCTGAAACAACTCCAGATACTGTGTGTAAACTCACTCCTAACCACACAAAGCTAGAAATCAAAGACTAACCTTGGAGAGAGCATGGGACATGGTCAAAGTGGGACTTTCAGGCACAGGAATGACAGCAGGGTTTCTTTTCCAAAAAGTACCATAAATTCTGTAGATGTAGCATGGCATCAGCAGCAGTGAGGTACACATCCAAGAGTGTGTTCAACACCAAATTTAGCAAAAGAAACTTCTGCATGCCGTGCAGCCACACTCTGACAGACTGCCTATACCTTCCCACCTGAAAGCTGCTCTTTGGAGTGTTGTTTTATCACCTCCTCCCAGCAGCTGTGTAAATCCTACAGTCTGCCATTCCAGAGCAGGCAAAAGGACCAGAAGAAGAGGCGGTGTGGAGCACACTAGTCATTCAGTGGATAAATGTGTCAGCAGTGGAGTGCATTGAAAATTATCTGTCTGGAAAGAGTCCTAAGAAAAATAGAGCTACTCAGGTGGTCTGCAGCTCCTCACAAAGCACTTTAGCAACACAAAGAAGTTGCATCTTTGGGCTGCAGACTTGGGAATGAAGCACGCTCAGGACAAAAGGTTATGAGAGGCAGTGAGGTTGTTTCCAGCCTCAGTGTGAAATACATCACCTGGTTTTAGCAGGGAGACAGTGAGAGCTAGTTTGTAACAGGCCTTTCTTGACACTCAGAGATAGACCCCCGACTGTGACTGCTATTCTAAGATGCTGTAACACATACTAATAAATCTTAAGTATGGCAAAGCTACATTAATCCGTACTGCTTGTGTCATCCATACAATGGCCACTCGCAAGGCCACAGAAATTGCAGCAAACACGACAGACTTGGCAAATTGTTCAAATTTAACAGCCACATATTCTTAAATCTCAGACATAGACAAAAATGCATATATGGTGAAAAGAAAACAGGTTGCACTAAAAAGTGGTCATCAGCCTCTCTAGGAGCAATCTAGGCTAAATCCAGGATTCAGGTGGAATAATCTTAACTAAGGTCAACAGATAAATTCACATATAGCGCTTTTGCTAGATATATCAAACTTCTCTGTACTCCTAAGCAATGTTTATGGACATTCTTATTACAGTAACAGAAGGCTCAAAGCCTTCAAGAATAACAAAAAAATATGTTTTAGCATAAAAATCACACATGATTTGTAGTGATTGCCTAATTACCTGAGTGTCAGGATGGGAATATCTGTGAAGAATATAATTTGCTCAGACTAGATGGCTAGAAAGATTTGGCAGAGGTAAGAGGACCTTGCTGACTGTCCCTGCTTTTGGTAAGTTTAAAGTGAGAGATGTATTAGGTCTTAGAACTTATCACATGTTGTTAATGTCATTGCAACAAAAATGAAGGCAGAAGGAAAGGCAGTCTTTACATCACTTTCTCAGACACCTACCCAATTAAAACTGGAGTAGTTATAAAATCATCAGACGTTCACCCTAACAGCTGTAGACACTTGGAAAAAAAAATTCATTGTAATCCTAGTACTTTAATCATTCTATTGATCTCTCTTTATCTATGTCATTATTGTATTTTGGACTCACTTTCTCTCTCTCTCTCTCTCTCTCTCTCTCTCTCTCTCTGTGTGTATTTTAGACTCCATTTTGTCTCTTTTTTTTTTGTTTTGTTTTTAAATTCAGCCTGTAAAGTTACCTCATTCAGCCTTTGCATGAAAGACAGAGGTCCAAGGCTGTGCTCTTTTGTACAGCTACAGACTCCCCATGCAACATCAAAATGGACATCACCTTATTGTCCACATCATCTGTGGGCAGTAGGATGCAGAAATATCCCCTGACTTAAAGGGTGTTGTCTCTAAGTTTACACAGGATGAAACTGAAGATCAAAATAAATAGATAAGTTCTATCTAATATTTCTGAGGAAAAAAAAATAAAAATAATATATATATATATAAATTTAATTACAGAAATGACATCACAGAAATGAAGATGGCAAGTGAATAACTGGAAGAAATTGTTTTAGTCCAACAGATTTATATTTCTAGCTAAGAACTATTTTGCATTTTTGGCATAAGGAATTTTTTGTTAAATATCCATATCACCTATTTCTTTGGTTAAGATCTGAGACCTAGCAGTACATATTTGTGGCAATTTTAATAAATCCTGCAACATACCACAAAAGATCAAAAAAAAAACATGTAAAATAATTTAGTTCTGTCATTTATATGTCATGTAGAAGACATGAGAAAACAAAGCCATCTTAAGACTAGTTCTCCTCCTCCTCCTAATGCACCAAACAGGGCCTAAAATGATTCTTTCTAAATTCTGTTAAAAAGCCTCATTACCTTTATTAAGTTGCACCAAGTTCCCACTGCGGTAGTCGCTGAAATGTCAATATTTACACTTGCCTCCAAGAAACATCAAACTCTCACAGCGTTCCCCTTTTGATAATACAAAAACTAGTTCTCCTTGGTTAACACCACATGGTAAGTACAGGGAATAGCAGTCACAGTAGTTATAACAAAACGTTTTATGAAATCCAGGCACTGAAATCCACAGTGCCTTTCTCTTCAGAGGCACTCGAAATGCACTAGGTCTACAGTGGCACAGTAAGTAACTCCTGTGCCAACCTCCATTAGATAAAATAATTAAGTCTACATCAATTATTTGGAATGACAGACTATTGTCACAGGATCAGAGTTGTGTGCTTTGAAGAAGAAAGAATCCGAGTTGCACCCTACCATTTATTTTCCATAAATGCTTTGGCTTTGCCGTGCTCTTCTTGCATCTGCAGGAGCCCATTATCCTGGAGAATATTCTGTTCCATTGATAATTACGTCTTAATTATTTCTGTCCTTTGAGTAGCCTCTACTTTGAGGATTTTTCATTATGTGGTGCAATTTTCATCACTGAGGCTCCTTCAACTTTCACTAGGAGTGGATTTTTATATTAACCCTTGCAAGTACCCCACAATACTGCCTAGGACTGAACAATCTGGTAGGGTTTTGTTGACTGCAATAGGATGATCACTGCGCAGAGCCACTGCTTGGGAACCAAATGATTTGTATTTAAGCAGTCAGCGGGGACAATAGAAATCCCAGAGCTCAGAAGAAATGAGTAGATTTAGGCTTTTCCCACATGCTGTGTTCTCAATAATATGAGCTTTCACTAAATAAAATAAATAAATAAAAACTTTTAGCCCTTCCAATTGCAAAAATACTCCTCGCTATGTAAATCCCATCACTGCTGTTTTGTTGAGTCTGCAGCCGGGCAGACTGAAACAATGGCACCCAAAGAACCCACAATTCCCCTGTTGCATCTTAATGGGCTGTTTCTTAACTTCAAAGCTGACCATTTAAATGCTAACATTATTAGGCAAGTAATCCAAAACATAAGCACCCAGCTTGAATCATTAGCATTTAATTACCTAACATTTTCTCTTGTTTAATCTACAATGCTGTGCAAACTGGTCTTAATTTTTGTTTTAAACAGCGGAGCACTCACGTTTATGTCTCCCTATGTGCAGTCAGAGACTCGTGAAGGAAAAAAAATAAATAACAAAGCTTGCAAATACTTGGGTCTTTCTATGCCTAGAACAATGCAGTTTTACTCTAAAGTTTTCTCAGAATTCATTAGATTTATTTAGGTTGTTTCTATCGACTAGGATCCATGTTACCTGCTCTGAGGTGTGTTGTTGAAAAGTGAAGATTTAGCTGCTAATGAAAGAGTTCAGTCGTTTCCCCTCCTCTTTCCTTGAGCAAATGGCAAAAAAGCAGTTTCTGTTGCTTTTTCAAGGTAGCGTAAAGGTCACTGACAATAGCTCCCCTATAGATGCCAATGTGTGACATTTTGCCTGAATAAAACAGAAACATGATAAGCTAAAAAGAAAAATAAAAAAATTCAAATTCCTTTCCAGATAAAGCTGTTTATCAAACGTGACTTATTCCTTAAAATGAAATACAGCATTTAACTCTTCTCTCTTCTGAATCTTAACTGGAGCTTAGAGCATGTCTCCTGAATGTAAAGGACTATAAAAAGATAAAATAACATTGTCCAAATAAAATACATAGAAAGAAACATGGAAGGAGACAATCTAATGTCTATAAACTGAAGATTTAAGTAAATAGGTGATTCAAAGTTGCAGTTTTCAACAGCTGAAAGTAGAAGTCTGGAACAGCAGCCTGGAAATTCCATCTAAACCCACAGGTAGCTACCAAAGAATAATCTCTAAATTCCTTTTTTATTAGTGAGAATCTCCTTGTTGTGCATGTCAGAGGTGGTGGTAAACCCCCAGCAATGCTGTAAGCTCATACATTAATGCTAGGAACAGTGGCACCTGCAGTGAAGAGTCAAGGCTTGTCCCAAATAATAGTTCAGTTATGCTTGGGGAAAGATTCACATTTAAAGCACTCCTACTAAAAAGCGTTCTTATTTAATATGTTATTAAAAGCACAGAACCTATGCCTCTTTAATTCAGTTATACTTCAGAGTCTAAAACCTCGATAAGTATTGCCAGGAACATAAGCAATTACCAACCTTGTAAACAAGCAAACAAACAAAAAAAACACAGATAAAAAAGAGGAGGTGGCAATAGCAGAAGATGAAGAAAATGGCAAAACCAAGCAGTTATGGTGTATTTTTGATATTTTATCCTTTCAATGTTCTTCGCTGAGGTCTGGTCTTCATTGCTAAATAAGGGGTGTTTCTACGTTGAGCTAAGAAGCATCAGCACCTGTCCCAAAGAACGAGCATAATGAAAACAGCATACTAAAGTTTCAGGGTAATTTCACAGAGATCAACGTCATTCCCCACTTGAGGTTAAACTTGGAGTAAATTTAAATGGAAGGAAATATAACACAACTTGCCCTCACTGCATTTTTTACCTCAGGATAGCTCGTCTGTATTTGCTTCCCTGCCGTTAGAAATGCTGCCTTTTTGGCTATGAAGAGAAGCCCTGAAGTAGATGGACTTATCAAGCCTATGCATGCAACATGGCAAAGCTGCCATAAGGCATTTTTAGCAAAATTATTGCATGTAGCGAATTGAGAGCTGTGTGGTATATTTGTAGGCCTTATGTAGGATATGTCAGTGTTTTAAAAACATTTCTTAATTTCTGTCCAGTTTATTGGTCTAATAGTTCAGCTTGCAATGTAATAAATTGATCAGATACAGACTTTCTATTTTAGTGTTCATACTCCCTATAGTCAATACAATCAATACAGTCCCTATATTGTCTTCTATCAAGTCACTCCAGGTGGTAGTCCCTTTCCCTATTTCTAGGCATTGCTCTCCAAAACAACGTGTGTGATTCTTTAGGTAAAACATGTACTGAGCTTTGCAAACTTACCTCAAGTTCTGTTGATTTCATAAGGGTTCAGCCATTTTCATTACACTGACACCTTCAATCTACTCTTTTCTAAATACAGTCAATGGAATTTTATGAAACATTTTATAAAAGTTATAGAGTAATATAATGTTTTAATGCAGTAACAGAGGGTACCAGCAGACAGTAACATATGTAAATTGCTGTAAGGATTGTGTACAACAAAACACTCTTTAGGAGGTGCAGACACTCTATGTAGTTCTGCTCCCGTTTCTATTAATGCTCAGGAAAAAATAAATAAATAAATAAATCTCTCCCTTTCATTATTTCCAACTTGGCCTGCTGCAGCTGGTGGCAGCTGTTTGGGGACTTTTTTCTACCACTCAGATAATTTTGTTTGGCATTGATGCCTGAGTAGCTGCTGCAAACCATCTTGGAAACTCCTACAGAGTGTGTCTACATTATGGTTTTTTGTTGAGTATTTTTTGTTTTCCTTTGGAGAAGTTATTACCAAGTGCACTGTTTACTGTTTGTTGTCAATATCACAGGGGAACCAGAATGCAAAAAAAGAGGGCTGTAATAGCCACAGGGTAGCATACTGGGGGCTAGCAGAGGAGAAATGCTAATTCCCCTTGCCATTTCCTGGCCCAGATGGTCAGGACTTCAACACACAGTGGTTTGAAATGCTATTATGAGTACACGCTAATATCGATTCTACAGAGAAGACTTTGGCAAATCTATTACCAGCTCTTTTAAATTGCACCTCACTAACAATTTAGGGTAGCTGTTCATCCAGAGAAAATACAGCTCTGGGCTTGCTGAACACTTCTCTGAGTTGACATGAGGTGGGAAAAACTTTACAAAGTCACATTAGTGTTTTTTTCTTGGCAAGAATATACTGCAGAACTCTTCTGCAGAAATCACTTGCTCAAGTAGCAACCCTGTCCTTCTCTCCCATACATATTGGGCTCATTGACTCAGCGAGAAAGCACTTGTGGCTTATGGCAACCCATCCACTGTGGACTTTCAGCTCCAAATAGAAGGGACCACGTGTTGATACTCCAGTTTTCTCCAGCAATCCAGACTTTCCTCTCCAGTGGATAGATGAGCATGTTGAACTATGAAGCGGGTGCCACTGAGGCAGAAGGAATGTTCTCTGAGGCCTGCTGGTGGACAGCTGGAGGGCAGGGTGAGTAACGGGAGCCACTGTTTTCCCACCCCCACCCTCCCAGTAAAACTAGTCCAAGTTCATCTACTGAACCTTCCCAAAGCTATGGGGATGCCAACCATGAGCTTGTTCTTTTGTGTTTGCAACAGTTGTTGATACTGGGGAACAGTGAAGAAAGCAAATCAGCTAGAATACAGTAAAGGAGGCCTGCAAAACCAAGAGAAGGTTTGGACTCCTGCCAAGCATTAGTTATCCCACATACTCAGACTAGGGAGAAGAATTTGAAGACAATCAGCAAATTTTTCTCTATTCAAAAGCTAGGATGAGCCAGCGTCTGCTGCTGTTTAACACAGTGTTAAACTGTAACCTTTATATTGTAAAGGAGATCATGAAAGCATGATCTTAAACTATGAAGGCCTTCAAATTTAGAAGCAAGCACAATGATCTAAAGCTACCCCTTTTATTTTGGAATGAGTCTTTTTCAGTTCCTTGGGATTCAATTTTACTTAATAATACAAGCTATATACTTGCAGCTCTGGGATTATTCTGTCTGGGAAGTATTTTCTTGCAATGCAATCACTTCTTATTGCTTTCAAACTTTGTATCTGTGGTTTGGTTGTCCCTAAATGCCATTCACTCATAAGGCCATTGCTACATAGCCTGTGTTCTTCTGTGTAGCAATCTCTGTGCCCGTTATCACCGATATTTTTGTAGCACTCATCATTTCACCAGCCCTAGATTATCCTGAGCTTTTGTCTGAGTGTGTAATTTTCCTACGTCAAAGGCTTGTTGTTTTCCATTTATTGCCCTTATAGTACATTTTGGGGTTGTGTTTTTTTGCTCTAGAGCCTTGGGAACAAAGACATATATAACAAAGAGTTGTTTGCCTGCAACAGGCAGGTCATTGAGGAGAAACATATCCTTTTATGAGGGAGCACTGCATTGCGGTCATCATGCTACCCTGTTCAGAATAAATCAGAGAGCAAAGTGTGTAATTAGGAGCACTGTGTGTATTCACATGGCTGTGTGTAGAAACTGATGCTGGAAAGCCTTGCAGAATGTGTAGAGTAGGAGCGTGCTCTCCTTTTCAGATTTACTTTTCTTACTTGGTAGGAATGGATTTGCCTGGCTTCAGACAAAAATTAAGCAGAGCAAGCCTCAGAAGGGGCTGAGCACAAAAGCAGCATCTCTGGCTGGACAAGGGGCTGTGGAGGTAAATACACCTCTGATCTGGAGTAGTAGGCCATGACAGACAGGGTGGCTTTGCACAGAGATAGCTGGGCATGGCACTACAGAAGAAGGCAGAGAAGAGGTAAAGGTGGGAACAGCGTTTGCTTCCCCCATGTCAACACCTGCCTGTTCTGTAAGGCCTCACTTGTCTGTCCTGCCCTGCCCTACTGACGATGTGTGCCTCTGCTGCTGACACACTGAGCCAAGTCAGTCCTCAGGCACAGAGCTGTCCTGCTGTTGAATGTGAAGGTCTGTTTCTCCTCCATCCTTGCTTATAGCTCCACACTTGCATTATAAAGGATCAAGCCTTTCAGACCATGTTTTTGCTGCCATTCTCATTTTCACCGCCCCTCCTTCACCATATTGCATCATGGCAGCATACCATGCACAAGAGCATTATCTTTTTCTGTGCTGCGTAAGGCATTATTATTATTATTATTATTATTATTATTACTTTATTCCTGTGCTTAAAGTTCTGCTGAAGCTTTTGCTTGTTGTACTTATACATCAGCCAATGTATTGACAGGATATGGGTGGTGTGGGATAATTTTAAGATCAACAGCAATTCTAAATTACTCCTGTTTTTAAGATATGTTTTCACCATATGGCAAAGCTAACATGCAAGGTTACCACTGAAAATAGGAGGAAACTGTGCTATTCTTTCTTGTTATCACTCTTCCCATCCCCATCTTCTGTCTTGTCCCTTCCCATCTCTGTCCCCAAGCATGAGCTATCACTTCTGTTTCCTTTACAATGGCTCATGAGATATTAGATGAAATTGCTTCATCTCATCCCCTTTTTGCCTTCTTATGGGTTGCTGTGGCTTGCTGTGTGACTCACAGGAGCATGAGAAAGTGAACAGTGGAAGGGCATGGCTAGGAGCAGGAGTGGTGGGGATATTGGGGATTGAGGCTGGACCTGTTCCTTCAGCAGCACTAAGCTATTACTTTGTCTCAAGCTGTATCATAAAACTGGGCCCTAATCATGCCCATGCACCGGACAGAAATAATGCCATTAATTTTGTTTATTCTTTAGTTTGAACATTTCATAGAACAACAGAGTCACTGAATCAGCTGGGTTGGAACAGACCTTGGGGGGCTTCTAGTCTGCTCAGGGCAGGGTCAAAGGGACCATTAAAGGTCTGGATAAGGTCCTCAAAGGTCTGATTGCTTTACTGGCCCTGAATATTTGCCAATGGCCTTCAGACAAAACCCCCAAACCCTGGATTTAGTTGTAACATTTACCTGCTGACAACATGAAGAGTATAAAATGATCTAGATTGACAAGAAAGGAGCTAAGTGAATTCACCCTCCCTGCCGGCCCATGAAAGACATCCTCTGTGTAAGTGGCCTCATATTCTGCTTCTGAACCTGCAGGTTTGCAGAACATCTCTCTTGGTACACTGGTTTGTTCTTCAGGGTGTCCCTGGAACACTGTTTACCACAGTAACACCTGACAGGTTCAGCTGAGAGTAAATAGAAAGATGTTATTGCCTCATAAATAGATGAGGCAGGGGATGTCAGGAAGGAAAATATTATCTCCATTTTATAAAGAAAATCTTTAGTGAATCTTTTTTCCCCTCCAGAGTCCCAGAGAGCATGTGCAACAGTGTAGCAATGAGGACACCAACCTCCTGAGGCTCAGCCCAGTGCTTTTCCTGCAAAATGATTTTTCTTCAAAGCTGTCATCTATGAGGATTTTGCTAGCTGCTTACAGCTCTAAGATTTGTTGGGGACTTTTGCCTAAGCTCATTCTCTTTCTTGAATACCAGAATGCATTTATTTCCTTGATCTGCTATCACAAAATTTCTTTTTAAACAGAGCTTACTGTTCAATCTTATGTCAGACTTTGCATTTTTTCTTGTGCCATACACAGATTTTTCTTTGTCTGGTGTGCCTCCATGCACTTTATGGAGATTATAGCTGCTCTGGTGCGTGCGATCACTGCCTTAGTCTCCTCACTTTTAAAACCATCTGTAATTCCATTACAAATTATTCCCTCTACAAAATGTTTCAACATCGATATGAAAGATATTTGAAAGGCTGTTGCAGAGCAATCAGATGCTTTGCTTTTTTTTTTTTTTTTTTTTTTTTTCCCCAACTGTTGAACACATGGTGCCCACATACATAGTTTTCATATGGGTGCAACAATCTTCTAATATTTTCATTGCAACATTCATTTTGTGCACTCTCTGCAAGTTCAAAGGTGAATGAATTATGTTAATCCCATTCTCCTTCACAGTGTGAGCTCAGCTTTTCAGCTTTTCTCCACTGGAACCTTTTTTTTTTTTAATCTTGTGCTGATGTGCACTGAAATATTCTGTCTGGCTTGCTCAGTGTTTCCTGAGACTTCCTTATAGTTTTAACTGCTTGGGTGGACAATTTCACCCACTCACGGTTATTACTCTCACCATTTGAAATCTGTCTTCCTTTGCCTTTTCTCATTTACATTTACTTTGCAACCAGTATATGAAAAGACTCTTGACCTTTGCTGTCTGCCAAGATTCATAGGCCTCGGAGTTCTATGTTAGGGGTAAAAATGGGTTGACAGAGGTATCTCTGAGGTAATCCCTTTTTACTCATGCAGCCCTTAACACAGAAAGAATTAAACACTGGGAGGCAAACTATTTGCTTCCAGCTCAAAGCAGCTTTCAGCCAACACTCATTGTCAAACTCTTGATTTTTTTCCAGGTCACATTTCTACTACAAAAATAAAAAAGAGGTGGATTTGTGTTTCCCCGTATGTTGTTTCACAGGTACTTCCACTCAAAACCAGCCAGACTCATTCTGAGTGGCCCCATCTTGCAATTTCTGTGGGGAAGCAGAGAGATCTGTGTTATGGTTGGAAAGTAAGACATGTTTTATCTGAGTAGTAAATGGTTCTACTGCAACTAAGAAAGAGCAGCAACTGGATTCATTGGTGTCCTTTGTATTTCCCCACCCTGTGACTGTATTGTTGGTACATCTGTAGTGCCCTTATTGGAAAACCTCTACAAAGCCAACTCTAAACTGCTAAATTGACATCTTCCAGAGACTTGTCCAAAAAGATGGCCAGGTTCTCCAGCATTTCACAGCAAAGGAATCACAGAGCCACTTCACTTTCAGCAGTGTTAAGAAATAATGTGTATGATCCAGAAACAATAATGCAAGTGTATCACCAGTAGAGACAGTGACATGATCTGGCTTTTCAACCTGGCTGCTTTTCATACTCATTCCTTCTGATGCTAATTCCCCAAATTAACTTTGCAGTGAACATATTAACTCTCTGGTAATATGGCTGCATCTGCACTCCTAATTACCAGAAGGTGTGGCCAAAACATTTCCTGAATCATTGCCTGGTCTCTGTGCTAAGGATGTGTGAAAGGATTTTGGAAGGTCAGAGGCTTTCTGCATAAACAACATCAAATGCCTTAAAATACACTGGCTCTACTGCAAATTTTGAAACTTTTCTTGAGCACTTATGTTAGCAAAATGTACTTGCTTAAAGGCATGTGAAAGACAAAGTGGGTTATAACATGTCTAGATCTAATTCAGTTTTGTATTCAAATGATTATCCTCAGGAAATTTATACTTGGTACTTCTAATTTTCAATCTAGTTTCTTAGGAAAGAGATAGAAAAAAATATTAAGGAAATAACTGCATTTATATAGAAAATATTTTAATACCTACTCAAAAACTACTGTGACACTGGGACTGAGCAACGTCTGTAGACAGGCAGTGCAAAGGTGTCTGAGCACCTTATTTAGTGCTTGCAAGTAGACTGAACCCTAGCTCCTCATGCTTCTGTTTAAATGGGCTATTCCATAGGTCGTATTTTTCATTTTCTACAACCAGCTTGTCACCTAGTTAATATTGCTGAGATTTACAGTAAATTCATGAATGCCAGTTTCAAGTGTCAAAGCTCCTTTAAAAGAAAAATAAAGTTAACCTGGGCAAAATGAATAATACATATTTTACAGCCAAAAAGCAAGTTTCTTTTAAGTTTCAGAATAACTGCTAGTTCCCGCAGCCTATGATTGCACCAATATTTTTTCCTAAGGAGCAGAAAGCATTTATACCTTGATATCCTATTCCTTAAGGTGTGCCTATGCTTATAAATTTAAGTATACTTCATCTCTCCGCTCATTGTGTACTCTGGCAGATATTGGGAAAGATGGAAATTTTTGCTTTATTTATGCCACAGCATTAGCAAATAGTGTCACCCCTAACATTTCCTGAGAGGTAACAATTCTCATTTTTTCTTCTAAATTAAACAGGAAGAAAACACTTTTAAATTTCTTCCCCAAACTTTGCCAGAGTTGCTTTTCACAAGAAAACAGTGCCTCATTGCTGCAGTCCCTAGTGTTTATGCTTGGTTGCATACAGCTTCATACATGACATCTCTATGCTCAAGATCCTGGAATGCAATGTAAATCTTTTTTCCAGGTTTTAATTAAAAGTAAAGAATGCAGAAACTACAAAGGAAAACCACAAAGGGTCTAATGTTTGCAGTTCAATTATTTCCAATAGATGAAAGACAGGTAGAAACTCTTTTCAAACCAGGCCATGCAACATGACCCATGGACTGAAATTGAAATTTTCAGTGATTTGGAAGATATGCAACCCTGTTGTCCTGGGATAACATGACTATGATTCACTGCCTCAAAAGCAATCACAGATCAGCAACTACTTTCTGCCCCCAGCCACTCTATCCCATGTCAGAGTGAAGGTCATAACAATTTTCAGCAGGCTGGTGAATGCCTGGGGATTTTGTGGTTTGTGTTTGTCAGGAGTATGAGCACAAGCACTGTTCAGTTTGTCATCTAGTTTACAAGTGTACAGGGCTTGTATCCATAGCTATTATAGGTTAAAATACTTAGGGAAAGCTAAGGCATGAAGATAAGAGTGTGTCCCCTGCCTTTGTCTATACACTTTTGCATTGGTAAACTGGAGGCCCCAGAATGAATTGAAAGGGTGTCCCCAGCAAAACAGTATCAAGTGGGGGAATTTTAATGAATTTATTACCAATAAACATAAATTTAAGATCATAAAGGGGAAAAAATGATATATGAACACTTATGCAAGTATCTATTCCTGGTCTCAAATTACCTTTATACTCTGGTGAGGTTATGGGCAGCACAGGAGATGGGGATGTTTGCATAATGCTTTTCTGCTGCCCTTTGCTGCTCAGTGGTTTTCCTGACAGGCTTTCTGAGCGTCCCTGTCTCGATCTGGGTCCCCCATGGGTGAACCTGATAACTTTTGTGCTTTGCAGAAGCAAACACTTCAAAAGAAGGAGGGTTGATAAAGGAGCTGTGAAGCACCTCCGCTGAGAGTAGGGCCAGTAGATCAGAGAGGCTTTACAAACCTGTGCCATGTGGTGACACTCTTAAGAAGGGTGAGGAGACTTCTATGGAAGGACAAGATGTGAATAGCAGTGGAGGAAACTGTACTGGGTAGGGTGGAGATGAAAAAGGTCCCAGAGAATATTTAGCTGTGGCACCACAGTGAGGCTTCCTGAGGAGAGGGCTTATGCTGAGGTAAGACCACCAACTCTTTGGATGTGATAAGTGTCTAAATTTCAGTAGAGCTGTGGTAGGCCGTTGGCTGAAATGCCTACTTTGGTCTCCCTGAAAGTTGTGCTGGTATGTTCCTTGAAACAGCAACAAATTCCCATGTATCCTGGAAGTCTACAGAGCACTTACCTCAGAGTATACCACAGTTCCATTACACCTTGAGACACATTAGATACTTCCACTTAATCTGCTTTTTAATTGGTAGCTTTAATCACCAGAATCTTCTACTTTTAATTTTCTTCCCCAAGAAGTGCTTTACAGAATCACAGAATTTCACAGAATTTCTAGGTTGGAAGAGACCTCAAGATCATCGAGTCCAACCTCTACCTAACGCTAACAATCCCCACTAAACCATATCCCTAAGCTCTACGTCTAAACGTCTTTTAAAGACGTCCAGGGATGGTGACTCCACCACTTCCCTGGGCAGCCTGTTCCAGTGTCCAACAACCCTTTCAGTAAAGAACTTCTTCCTAACATCTAACCTAAAACACCCCTGGCGCAACTTTAGCCCATTCCCCCTCGTCCTGTCACCAGGCACGTGGGAGAACAAACCAACCCCCACCTCGCTACAGCCTCCCTTGAGGTACCTATAGAGAACGATAAGGTTGCCCCTGAGCCTCCTCTTCTCCAGGCTGAACAAGCCCAGCTCCCTCAGCCGCTCCTCGTAGGACTTGTTCTCCAGACCCCTCACCAGCTTCGTCGCCCTTCTCTGCACCCGCTCAAGCACCTCGATGTCCTTCTTGTAGCGAGGGGCCCAAAACTGAACACAGTACTCGAGGTGCGGCCTCACTAGAGCCGAGTACAGGGGGACGATCACCTCCCTAGCCCTGCTGGCCACACTGTTTCTGATACAAGCCAGGATGCCGTTGGCCTTCTTGGCCACCTGAGCACACTGCTGGCTCATATTCAGCCGACTATCAACCATCACTCCCAGGTCCTTCTCTGCCTGGCAGCTCTCCAACCACTCATCTCCCAGCCTGTAGCTCTGCTTGGGGTTATTGCGCCCCAGGTGCAGGACCCGGCACTTGGCCTTGTTAAACTTCATGCAGTTGACCTCAGCAATACTGTTGCTGAAGAAAATCAACGGGTGTCATGAATCCAGAGATACCTGTGTCTGAAAGAGCTTAGGGACACATGTTAAGGAATTCTCAAGCAAAAAATTCTATGATTTTGAAAGAACTAGATGTAAACTTCAATAAATTTACTGGTCTCACATTGGCCTGCTGGTTTTCACTGGGGACAAATAAATAAATAAATAAATATTTCCCCCCCAGGTATTCTGAGATTGCTAACATTGCTGTTGCAGAACATATATCCATGCATGTTCTTTGACATAAATTTTTATTTTTTTTTCTGATGACTCCTTTGAGGTAAATGTTAATACATACACTCCCCTCCCTCATGAAAAACAAAAACCTGTAGGAAGAGTACTTTTGTGTTGGTTATTACCATATAAAGTGAATGTTGTGGAGATGGGTCAAAAATATATGAGTACAGGGTGAAGGAAAAGGCTCTAGTAGAAAGAAGGTCAAAATCAGAAAAAGAAGCAGAAGAGACAAATTATAAACTGAGAGAAGTTCTAGAAAAGCTGACTAAAAGCAGCAGTAAGAGGGGCAGAAAGGGAATCCCATTTTATCCACAATAAAGTCAGCAAAGATGATGAAGTAAGGCAGTGGGGAGGCCTCAAGACAGCAAACACAACACCCATATTTTCTGCAATGCCATCTGTTTCCATGCTTTGCCACTGCCTGGGCTGCAGTGCATTACTACGTACAGCTGCTGCTGCCAAATGCCCAGTTAATTTTAGGGTACTTATCTGCAATTGGGCTTGGTTAAGGAGTTGCTCAGCCTTCGTTTGTAGGAGATGACACATGAGATCTCCCACCTGCTGTGCATTTCCTGACAATGTCCCTGGGGAGACCATAAGGGCAGCTACACAGTTGTGGGGTGAGAAAGAAGGGTCATATAATTGATTAGAAACTGCTCAGTTGTCAGCAACATTGACTATAGTAAGCAGTTTGTTTTCAGCTTGGCCTGGGGTTGATTTGCAAAATAAGCCAAAAAACACCTCTGACTGGGAGGGTCCAGTATATTCATCAATATCTGTGTAAAAAAGTGAAGGTGCAAAGCCTGCAAACAATACAAAATAGCATTATTACAGCAAGACAAAAGAACTGTTTCAGGAGCACAAACTGTGCCGTGTGTCTGAACGAGGCAGCCCCTTACTCCTTGGTAGGGGAACTTCCTCTTGGAGCATTGCAGGAAAGTGGGGATGTGGAGGGCTTTATCTGTAGGACTTCCACTAGTTTGTTTATCTATATGCACTGTGTAAGGAATGGAAGAGGAAAGGGAGTTACCTGTACTTTCAATAGGATCACCACCTCAGATGGATGTGTATGCAGAGAATGATAAATTTGACGGTAAATCAACACTGATTTGCTGTGTGGTGTAGTACCAGTGCTTCTCCACATTTGAACCCTTGTTTTGGTAAGGGCCTGAGAGGAGACATTTAAACCTGAGTCAAAAAGGTGGTAGTCAAAGAATATGAAGTGAAACAGACTGACAGCAAATACTGAACTGACAATAGATTGATCAGTTCTAAATTGATGTGCCTGCAGGAGAAAAAAAAAAAATAAAAAAAAATAGAGGTTTCCTAGTCTCCTTGATGAAAACCACCTGTTAACGGAAGCTGGGATTCAAGTTAAATAAACAAGAATCTGTATTAAGAAAGGAAATGAATGCTGTTAGGAATGTATCATAATGTAAACAGAGAGTGTACCTTCACCTTGAATGCTGTTTACAATTCTGGTCACAACAATTTGAAAAGGATAAAACTAGAAAGTGAGTAGATCTAGAGAAGGGCAAGAAAAAATATCAGAGGAACAGAAGAGCAAGATGTCTACAGTATTCATGGTGATTATAAAGGTGAGTGCTTTAGAGAAAAACAAATAAATTATGGTCCAACACTGACTAGAACAGAGAAGGTCAGAAGGAAGCATTCGTTTGCTTCCATAATAGAAAAATGCAGAGACACCATGAAGTTATAGAATCGTAGAATCGTCTAGATTGGAAAAGACCTTCAAGATCACCAAGTCCGACCATGAATTACCAGTTAAAAGGAAACAAAATTAAAACTGTTAAAAGGATGCTTTTAGAAGCATAAATAAGATTCAGCTGTGTATGGACTACTGTAAAGCATGATTTAAAAAGGGGATTAGTAGGATTCCAAGGAGAACTTTAGGCCAGATCTCTGATGGTATTTCAGTGGCTAACACCAGCTGAAGAGTATGTAGTAACTTCAATTAACAATGAGCTCAGTTCTGTGGGGTTCTGAACATTCTGGATATAATCCAGCAAGATGCATGCTTTGCTCCCAGCAGGTAAATAGTGTCCCTGATGAGTGCAGCAGAAATTATTCTCCTGGAGTAAAGCAGACACTAATATTCTTTGCTGAACTGGTGTGAGCATGTTCAGTACTGCACTTTCCATAAATAAAATATGCACAATTATTTATCTCAGGGGAAAAAAAAAATTGCTTCATTGAGGAAACAAATACCCAACAATCCACATACTTTAAACAGCAACAATAGCACTCATATAATGATGTACATATCTTCTTCTCAGATATGAAGAAGAATTGAGCACCAGCTGGAAATACATGCTGGTTGTTTATTCCACTGACAAGAAAGATGTTACATAAAAAAAAAAAAAAATCTTTTAGCTTAAAGCTGCATTTCACTGTCTGACACTCTATTTTGGAAGAAATAAATAGTTGCTTGTCAGTATGCTTTAGTGAAAAAAAAAGACATGCATTTTTTTAAACAATACACCCACACCTAGAATATCTAGCGAGTGAAATACATGAATCAAGTACAGTAAACACTTTAGAGAAGTTGAAGTTCTGGTACAGCACTGCAGAGAGCTGTTAGGATTAGTTGCATGGTACATGTTCCTTGGTGGCGAAATTAGCTTCATATGTGCCTGACCTCCCTCCACTGCCCTTCAGCCCTTTTTGCCTGCTCCCACACTCATTTATATGTGCCAGCACAACCGCTAGTGGGATCATTTCGTGGAACAGATTAGCGAGGTGATCTGCATTAAAATGCAAGCAAGCAGGCAAGCAAACAAACAAACAAACAATTACAAAACCCCCAAATGCCTTTTTGTTTTGTTTTGTTTTGTTTTGTTTTGTTTTGTTTTTCCTGGAGGTTTTCTTTTTGCCCTGGACTGTCTTAAGGGCCTCAGACACGGAGCATTCCACAAAGAATTGTGTTGCCACTGTCAAGGAGATAGCAAGCTCCTGCAGAGGGGCAGCAACTGGGTTAGGGTAGTGCAGAGAAACTTCCCAAGGCAGTTTTGTCAGCAAAAATAACATTTAATTGCCCCACAAGTCTTTCTCTGTAGTCAACATTACAGCAGGGTCTCATTCCAAAGCTGATATTCATCCCATCTCTCTGTCACTGCACTTTTATACGTGGATATACATACATGTAAATGCAAATATCAAATATGTCTGTGTGTGCACATCTGCATTTGGAAAATATAGTTAGTGTCTCATTAAGGTGTGAGATTTTTTTTTTCTTTGGCAAAAGCAGAAAACAAAACCAAACACACACAGGCAAGATGATCTGTTTGGAGATGGTTTTAAAAATGCCTGAGAAAACAGAGTGGAATGTTTGTAAAGACCCATACAATAGAGTCCTAGCTGCCTGCCATACCAACGTTCTTCTATTGAATGAATGTGTGCTTAAGTATGGAGCAACAACAGCCCATACACATGAGCAGGGAAGCAGGTGGCAGGCCACTCCATTAAAATGGACAATTACAGCAATCCCAAACATTTTGTGGTGCTTTAACCAAGAAATACCAGAAATACCTACTCAGGTATCCTGAGTACATCCTTTTTTTGTTTTTGTTTTTGTTTTTGTTTTTGTTTTTGTTTTTGTTTTTTTGTTTTTTGTGCCACCTTGCACCAAATAACCCACTCTTCCCTGCTTGCTAAAGCATGTTCTGTGTCTGTCATCTTTATAGAGCTTGTGTGTGCTCAGGTACAAAATATCGGTGTGTGTACAGCTTTCCTCCCTATCCCCAGGACAAACAGCAAAACAACCTGCCCCACAAGATGAAGCAATTGGTAGACCTGGAAAGAGGACCTGGGTCTTCGGGCTCCACGCTGCGATGCTACGTGATTGCTTGTACTGGTCACTGGAAAGTCCCATCAGGAATTCTTTCCTAAGAACTGATAAGAATTACATCCTCATTATTAGATGATCTTAACTTTATTTATTTATTTATTTTCTTACGTTAAATCTTCTCAGTACTTTGTTACCTGGGGAACTTCTTTAACATTCACCTGTCTGAAAATAGTCAGGGAACTGAAACACAAATTACTCCCAGACAATGCAAATACATGGCATTTTGCAAATGAACCTTACAAGACTTATGCATGTGTAAGAGCATATTCCTGATGCAGCCACTATAGTCAATTAAGCTGGTGGTGACCATAATACGTTATATTGTATGTCAGAGGTTAATTGTCCTCATCTTTTTGGTCTTTATCTCAGCAGGTCCTCCTGAGCACAGCCACCTCCTTTCTCCCTCTCTCCTGGGCAGTGACACCATGAGCTGGAAGCAGCTAGCTAATTTGCTATCCTGTGTAAGATGTGGTAAATGCTGGGTTGCCAGAGGTAGCAGCTCACTTCACTCCAGGGAAATATGCTGAATAGGTAGGGACAATATAGTATTTAGCTTTGGTTTTTCTTACTTCTCCAAGCAAGTAATAGCAGGCTTGGAGGGCATCCTGTGAACACTGTGGTATAGGAGCTGCCCCACGATTTCCTGCCTTCATCTTGCTTTTAGGTCAGCACTTGCACCTCTGAATTAAAATTATTTGTGTTGCTTCAGTGCCTCAAACATGACAGACATTCCACAGACAAAGGAATGAACAGCTGTTCCCTTGAAATAATTCAAAAAAAAAAAAAAAAAAAAAAAAGGTATCCAGCTCTCACTGAAGGCCTAATCTTCAAATGGAACTGTGCACTGATATATGAAAGCAGGGAGTGTACTGTTTTTATCTGTCAATATAATTTATTTCCAACCACAGCTCTACCTGGCTGTTGTTAGATACACTCATTGCATTCTGCACTGTACAGCAGAAATGGGACAGGGGAAGAATGAATAGATGAACGAATCACACTGGCTGTGAGTAAGAAGAATGTAGAATTCCTACTGGCCAAACATTCAATATTTGAACCAAG
Organism: Netta rufina; assembly: GCF_964035555.1. Classification (NCBI taxonomy): domain Eukaryota; kingdom Metazoa; phylum Chordata; class Aves; order Anseriformes; family Anatidae; genus Netta; species Netta rufina. Next base: position 116,357,933 of record NC_140124.1, read on the forward strand.
GAACAGTCATTGAAGGTTAGTAGGACATGAGCTTTGGACAGATAAAATATTTTTTTGCTTTCATAAAAGAATTCTTCTATAAAACATTTTTATGCAGTGATAACAACATTCTGAAATTTGTTGTCAGAGATGTGGAGCCAGATATTTTCAATGAATTCAGAAAAGGGTGAAGCTAGCTTGTGGACCACAAGTCCACAAGAATATGCTATGACAACAGGCAGAGATACACCCTCTGACATCTGATGCAGCAACAACTGTGGAAGCTTAAGAGCATGAGGGAATGGACTGCAGATAGTGGTCAGGCTTGGGTGTGCTCCCTGAACAACATCTGATAATTCTTCTGTTATTGTTTGCATGCACACACACACCACACCCCATTTGTAGATATTTGTTGACAGATTTAAGAGAACAGTTCAATTCTCCCTCACCCCCACACCCCCAACTTTTTTTTTTTTTTTTTTTTTTTTTTTTCTGGAGGGTGGAATCATAAGTGTAGTGTGAATAGAGGAGAAGAGATAAGTCGAGGAAAAGGACAAGATATTATCCTCAGTGAAGAGGGATGACAGGCTCGAAACGGTATGTAAAACGGGAAGAAAAAAGAGTCAGCTGGTGCAGGGATTTGGGAAGGTAAAACCAGAATGATCCACAGTAGGCCAAATATGCTGTGATAAATAGACTGTCAGCTCCTGATGTGTTTACTCTTATGAGAATGCTTTCTTTCACAATAACCAATTTAAAGGTGAATTTAACCCAAACATGACTTTTCCAAAGAAAAATATAATGTATTTGAACAGACTATTACTTAAATAGTATTTAAATACAATGCTCAGTTGCCAGAAATTGTCTCAGACCAGGACTGTTCAGAAATGCACTAAATCCTTAGAAATAATGCATGTAAATACAATTTTCCAGAAACTTCATTTCTGCTTTTCAAATAACACCCATCTTCAGTAACCTCGTGAAAACTTTCTACACCTTAATGCATAATAAATGGACCCAAATCTTCCCAGGATCATACAATGTATATATCTAGACTATTTCCATAAATAAACTCATCAAAATCTTCTGCTTTAATACATACTGTACTTGAAAAGTGGTATCCTATGCAGCCAGTGCTCTCGTGAAAATGAATAATCAGTATGCAGAAACATGACCTTTTGCAGATAATCAATAAAGGATAGAAATATTCAGTTCTAGCATTTTTCACAAAGCTATTCTGGCTTCTCAGTAGCAAACCTCAAAGGAGATCTACAAATCCCTTCAAATAATGAGTTTACAATTAAAATCTGTAACTTTTCTGGATACTAAAAAGGGACATAATGAAGATATTGCATTATTTGTCATTGCAATTTGTCATCTAACTCTGTTCTTATAGACATGCATGGCTTCTTTTTCTGTCTGTTCCATAAAGGCATAAGGTCTGTCAGCTCTCCCTGCTAGTGTGTGTCACTGCTCTTTCAGTGCTTTCCTCTCATGTGATCTAAGCAATTAGCAAAGTTAGATTAAGCTATAAGTAAATACATCTAATTTGTTTTTAGCTTTCTCTTTAATGTGATCCTTCTCATCAGACCTAGTAAAAGAATGCCAAAGTTTGTACTTTCTTTCTTTCTCTCCCTAATTATTCAGTAATTCTAGTAAAAGAAAAAAAGTTCTTACAACTTTTGTTGTAAGAAAATGCAGGAGAAGGTAGTCAGTCTTAACACTGAAGATGATTGCTGTGGAGAAGTTGAAAGCAGGGAATAAAGGGAATTTATTTCAGATACTTTAATGTGGAGTTTCTGATGGAGCATCAATATCAAGAACATACATTTCCATATCTGACTTTTTTTTATGTGAGTAGGAAGATGACTTACTCTGCCAGCTTATTCATCATCTTTCCTGGAACTGCCAGGTGTTTAAGTCTCATATACATCTCTTCACTGGAAAGAACAACAAAATTTTGCTATTGCAAATTCCTATTAACCAGTAACAGGCTTTGATAACTAATGATTTCCTATGCTGAAATATATAGCTTGAAAAAAAAAAATATATATATTACTAATGTAATAATAGCAGCTCAAATTCCTGAGCTAGATTTTGTAGATAAAATTAAGTTTAAAGATAGATATATTCTTATACCACACACACACACACACACACACACAAACAACAACAACAAAAAACTCCTAGTGTTTCTCAGATCCCTCTAATAGTGTTAGCAGTATGGAAAGAAATTACATTATTAGAAAGGTCACAGACCAGTGTTTTTAAGTAAAAGATCTCCCTTGGAAATGTGATAGACTTACTTCACTAAGATATGTTTCTACAGGATGTATTTAGGGAGTGATAAAAACATTCTTTACTTTTGCACAATCTGTGAAGGCAGCTGCTTTGGGAAAGCAAATGGCAACAAGGGAGAGGAAGGAAAAGGAAAAAAAAAACACTGTGCCTAACAACTTAAAATTATTATATCTTTTTTTCCCTCTCATTGTATTTTTATGCATTTACTTTGAGACTAGTGTGTTTGGTGGACTTTCTTGGCTGTGTCTGAGCTGAATATTGCATCAAGCAGCCCAGCCCAGCAGTGGTCTCACAACCCTGCTTGATGTTCCCTCTGAGCACCAGGCAGAGAAATTTCTTTTCATGCATCATTCATAAACTCACTGCTGGGATTCTACAAGTTGCTACATCTTCCAACCCTATCGCAGGGACTTTAAACAAAAAAAAAAAAGATGACTGTAAGTCTTCTTTTGTAAAAATTGGTCACAGATGTCACATCATAAGCTGTGCTGATGGCAAAAGAAGACACTTATTTTGAATACAAGGAAAAAAGGAGCTATTTACAGTTGGGTTGATATCTTGAAAGTTTTGTTCAGTCTCATTGTATGCTGTCTTGCAGTGTTATTTCACAAGTTATGCTGACCGACAAGGTACCTGTATCCTCAGCACAAATCACAGGAGAAAACAAAATCTGTACTTTATGTGGAAAGCTACTGCTTGAGAACTTCTGCACATCACTTAATCTTCCAGTCAATCAAAACCTTTTATCTTGCCCAGTTAAGTCACAGTGAGATCTCCTTCCCCTCAAATTCAACCTATTCTTTGCACCTACTGGGCTACTTTCCTCTCTTTTCTCTTCCTATATTGCTCCACAGTGGGTGGTAGATCTTTTACGCCCATTCTTTCCACCATCTGGAGTAACCATTCTGTGACTGATTGAGTTGGGCTCATTTAATACCTGATCTCATGGGATATCTGTTGTCACTGCCCTATGCCTCCTTTCCCAACGTAAAAATAAAAACTACAATAAACTTCCAACCCAGAACTTCTTTCTATTGCCTCTGTGAAAACTGAGATGATGTACCAATCACCCTTACTTCTAGTCTGGACCAGGTGTGAGATCCATCATAACAATGGATGCTTGCATTTGTGCTGATAAATGTAGCCCACAGAGACATTCTCAGATGTTTCTGGTAATGGCATATATAATCTATCATGGTGAATTTTGGAGCCAGGCCTCAGGGCAGATGATGAATCCTGGGCTGAATCAGTTTATAGCACAGCAAATGTGTGCTCCTGTCTGTTGGCCAGAAATCGTTCCCTACAGACGGCTAGTCATATCTTTCACTGTGTTTTCACCTGATTAGGCAGGAATATAGGAAATCCCTGATGCAGATCCCATTCAATCAAGTGAAACAGAACAGGAATTTGATGGGACCCAGGAGAAAAATCCCATATTCAAATTTCAGACTTCACATCCCTCAGAGTTCCCTTCCAATGGAGGGACATTAGCTTTCGTCTTACAATGGGACTTGATGCCTATGTTGTTTCCCAGTGGTCTCCCCTTCGCCATAGCCAACTTCTCTTGCTTATCATACCTCATTTGTGCATAAATTTTAAAGTATACAGGACTGTAGCAGAACCTTGGAACATGTCATGCTTTTCATACCATTCTTCAAATCTTTTTAATAATGCCTTCCTCTGCTGTCCGCCTTGAAATACCCAAACTTTTCAATACACTACAATAGAGTATAATATAATAGAAAGTTCACCCCAAAAGCCACTTGAAGAGTCTTGGTGTCTAGTGCAGTATAACTAAAAGAGTCTTCTGAAATAAACTAAAATGATGAATGTGTCAGGGAGCACAAGCTCAGAAAGATGCCCTGCTCCTCTCTTGCTTTTCAGTGAGGCTGAGGTAGCAGTTTCTTACTGTTAGGAAGCTAATAAGGACAAAAATAATAGTAGAACCAGTATTATCTTTGTGCTACCCTGACCCTTCTGCACTTGCTTGATGAGCATAGACACAATTTCAAACCAGCAAGCTCATAACACTGATGTCACATTATCAAGATACCAAGAAACCCAGACAGACAGAGCACAATTATGTAGGCTTCCTTCCCTTCCCTTCCCTTCCCTTCCCTTCCCTTCCCTTCCCTTCCCTTCCCTTCCCTTCCCTTCCCTTCCCTTCCCTTCCCTTCCCTTCCCTTCCCTTCCCTTCCCTTCCCTTCCCTTCCCTTCCCTTCCCTTCCCTTCCCTTCCCTTCCCTTCCCTTCCCTTCCCTTCCCTTCCCTTCCCTTCCCTTCCCTTCCCTTCCCTTCCCTTCCCTTCCCTTCCCTTCCCTTCCCTTCCCTTCCTCTAGCTCTTTTATTTCAAGTCTGCTTTATCTGGGGGAGTGTGGAGAAAGAATAACACTGGCTTTGAATAATAAAAGACAAGTCCAGCTAAACCTTCAGGCAGTTATTTTTTTTCAGGTCAGATTGAGGAACGCTATGACTGAATATTATTTATGAGATGCTGAAAATTACTTAAAGTTTTGAGGTACACTAGTTTGATATTTTTTCTAATTGGTCTTCTTCTGTTTTGGTACAGATGCGATCCTGCTTGATTACTGGTTGTCTGTAGTATCATGTGGTTTCTAAGCTTAGCTCTGTTTTCTTTACATGCAAGCTGTTTCTTAGACTTTGGATCGATTTATGGTTTTGCACAAAAATGATGAAAATTATATTAGAGTAGGGACAAGTATGGGGGGTGTTAAGCTGTACTTATTCTGTCAGGTACCATGTTTCCCAACGTCCATTAGAACTTGGTATGTGCATTAGTTTGCATACAACAGGGTTTTATTGCTGTCATGGTGAGGCAAGGGAGACTACACTGGGCAATTTTGTACAGAAGAATGCATGTCTATCAATTAGAGACATCTCCACTCATATAATGTTAAAGGTGTGAGGATTTTTTTGTGCGATGATAGAATGGTGTCTTCTGCTATTATATGGTTCTTTCATTGCAAGTGCCTGCACAATGTCTTTAAAGGCTTCTGTGAAGTCTGTGTTTTGCTGTAAGTGACTGTCTTGTTCCTTAGTGTTCCTCCACATGCTGCAAAATGAAGACATTTAGCCCTTTGCCCTATGAATTACCATCAGCCTTTCACTCAACTTGCATCTAATTACTGTGCAAGTCTTTTCCTGTGGGTTTCTGGACCTCATTCTGTGCTGGTAATACCCCTTGTGGAACAATTTGCATAGTGCAGAGTATCAAAGAGTGTCGTTTTGATTTAGCCTGCTTCTGTTGAGGTGTAAATAGCCACTCAAGATGTAAGATGCTGGGTATTCTCTTTCCTTCCTCACATTGATTTAGAACCTCAATGGCCCTTCAGGCAGATGGATCAACATTTTCCACGAGGGAAGCTGAAAGGCAAGAAACACTATGAAACCCTCCTTAAGGCTTGTATGATAGGAGAGCTAACTGGATTTTTTCATAAAGCAGCAATTAAACTGAAGCACACACTCAATACAAGCAAAATCTTCATCTGGGAACTTTAGCCCAAGAAATTCTCGCTACTTTATTTGTTACTGCCATTTGCCTCTTCTAAAACAGAAACTGTTGGGGGCTATTTGATGCAAAACTTGATTGCTCTGTGAAAGGATGCTGAAAACTAATTAATTTTAGGTCTTTTTTTTTTTTTTTTTCTTTTTTTTCTTTTCCTGTTGTATCCAGAGAACATAGTAAACCCTTCTAAATTTTGCACAGGACAGGCAGAGAAAGGAATTATCGAGAAGGACTCTGTTTCTGTCACCATAGCCCATTGACTTGCGTTCTCCAGTAGCTACCTTGCATCAGCTGCTTGCCAAAGCATGTATTCCCTTCATTACTATGATCTGCCCTTGGTCCTTATACCCTGAACTCTGTGGCATTTCTCTGCAGGACATTTCAGTTCAAGGCAAGGGACAGGAGTGCAGAGCTTTCTCTCCCTGTGGAAATTTAAGCTTTGTGCTGCATTGACATGTCTGTGCACTTAAAAATGCCTTATACCTAAACCATGTACAATTCAAATCTCCCAACCCCCAGTATTTCAGTCCTGAGGGAAGGGGAGCAATTTGCATGCAGTTCTGGCGGGTTGGGGAAGGCAGTGCCAACAAAGGTGCCAATTATGAATAGGACAGACTGTTTTTCACCTGCTTATTGGGGCATCTGCATAGGCAAATCCTTAGCTGCCGTAAATTAGCATGATTCCACTCACATCCACAGAACTATCTCCATTTTCATTATCTGGGTCTTTATTTTCAGGTACTGAATGCATTACACAATTTCCTGTGTGAGGTAATTTGCATTCAGGCGTGCTCCAGCTGCATGGCTCTATAATGTTTATACGCCTGTCATTATAAAATGCTGAGTGAACAATAATGGGGACTAAACAGAAGCCTATGAAGAGGAGAAAAGGCTCAGGATGAAGAAAGTGCCTCACACAAACATTCAATTGTGCTACACTGCTTTATTATTATTATTATCAGTTATTTCCTAGCTAGACTTAGACAGCCAGTCTAGCAGAAAAGAAATAGTCTCTCCAACAGCTGTAAGAAATTTAAAAAATAAAGCTGCAGCACAGCTGCCTTTTTCCTGCTACAAGGGTTGAGAGAAATATGCAGTTTGAGGCTAAGCTTTTCACTGTAGAGAAAGTAAAAAGAGAAGCCAAGGACAGTGCAGGAAAGTCTCAACATGTGCAATGAGGTTAACCCTGAAGGAAAAAAAAATGTTCACTGAAGACCATAAAACAGCTTCTTGCCACCTCATCTATGTATTTCACTTTAAAAGTGGAACAAAAGTGGGGCTGATGAGAGAGGAACTGGGAGGCAAAAGTGCAACTGTCAGAAAGGCCAAGCGAAAGTAGCCCTTGAGATAAGAATGGAAAAGAAACAAAGGAAGAGGGAAGCAGCACTAGGAAACCTTTTGTTCCTTTGTACAGACAGTAGCTCGCAGCCTCCCCCACTGCCCGGGTCTGAGGCCATCAAAGGAGCCTAGCCATACCCTTTCAGGGACATCACACGATTTATCCTACTGGCTGTTGGGCTTAGGTGGGATTTTATGAAGCCATCATTTGAAAGCCACTCACAATGAGACATGATGAGTTAAAAAGTCATCATTTAGAGCTCCAAGTGGTTTTAATTTATTTAGGTTATGAAGTTTACAAGATTAAAGCATTATTAACCTCTGTCACACCATCTTCTGTCCTTCAGTGAGTTGTTCATCTTTCTGATAAAGGGCTAGAAGCTGTTAGTGTGACCCCTGATACAAGCAAAGTCCAATTTCAGAAATGTAATATCAGGCAGTACTCACACTGTATTAAAGAGTTAATCTTGAAAAAAAAATAACGCACATAAATAATTTTGGTTATCCAAGGAGCTCTCTCATTCTTTACTACCCAGACTGCAACATCACTTCCCTCCAATAAATGAGCAGAAACAGACTGCGTCATTCAGTTACCCATTTGCAAAGATCAAATAACCAAGACCACATTGTTCGAGATCAGCCCACATTCTGGGAAGTGCTCATACAAGATGGTCAATAAATATTTACGGACAACAAGTGTTGCAAAATAAAATTATGTTTCTAAATTAAAATACATGTATTTCTGTAAGTAGATATAAATAAATGTAAAAATTCTCAATGGTTGAGAACTACTGAGTTCTTTGTTTGAATTGCCACCATTAAGAATCAATCTAAGTAACTTAGAATATATAAGGCAAAATATCTAAAGAAAAAGAATGTAGATTCTTTAAATCTTTAAAGTCCAGTTCCAGCTGACACCAGGGAGCATGCCTTTGAACAAAGTGGGTGCAACCAGAGCTAGCCAGATTGACATTAAACATTAATAGACATTACACGTTGCTGAGGGGCTACAAACGCTTTAGGTATGGGAAGGGAAGGAACATAATGCACACAAATAAATGGGTTATACAGTATAATAGGTCTACAGCTGAGCTCAGAGATGCTTTGTGTGAGCTTACTTCAAGCTAGCACCAGAACTGGAAACAATATTTCTGTGTTAGTATCTCATGGAATGCAGGCAAATACACTCTGTGGACTGGCACAGCTATCCAGCTTTCTGATCCCAGCTATTCACACAGGGTGACACTGTACCCTGTGAACATGCCTCCTTGAATCAACAGGGGCTGACGGGGTACCAGTGCAGCACAGCAATGCAATAACAAGGGAGGTCACTGTGCCTTGTGGTATTTCCAGGTTCACCCTTCATCAGCCCACTGAACTTATGTCATGGGGAAAAACAAAAAACAAACAAACAAAAAAACACATATGCAATGGAGCTTTTTTTTTTTTTTTTTCTCTCCCCCTTTGGAAATTAGAAACTCTAAACTCTAAACACAGACAGGGAAAATAATTTTCCTCTCTAAAAGGAAGAAAATAGAAAGAAAATTGGTTTTCTATCCATTACAAAAGTCTCTTCAGTGAAGGGCATGTTGCTAAGCCTCAGTTTGGGATGAACTTTGTTCTTTCATTTTCAGCCATCTCCACGAGTCTCACAGTTTTGAGGAGATCAAAGAGAGGGTGCCATTTCTTATCTGAAACTGGGGCTTTTATAGTGGACTGATTCTACTGCAGTCATTTTATTTCTGAAGAAATGAGAAATGACCAGAAAAACAGAAACCTTAACCTAGGCAACTCCAAGTGTGCTTTATGTTGTAGAGTTTGAAAAGTCTGAATCCCCAACCTCCCAACTGTCTTACTTCTAATGAACCAACCAAAAACCTGACACATTCCAGATGTTCTAACACTTTGGAATTCAGATTCAAATTCCACAGTATCAAGCAAATTTTTAAAAATAAATATGAAATGTTGCACAGATTTAGACAATTTAGCCCACTGAATTCTACTCATATCCTGTATAGACAAGTTGTTTTGCTATTCCCATCAGTAATGACTTTTGTAATTGGATAGGCTGTGAAATTCAGCTCTTCTTCATAGCTCCATCTATTACCAGTTTCTGTGTTCTCTTTTTGATTCCCAAATTATCTCATATTCATCTGGACTTTGTCAATGCAAAGCTGTTCTTATTACCAGCCTTTGTTGTTTCCTGACTTGATTTCAAGTCAAATCCCTTTCTTGTAAATATGTATCATTAACATACTTGATTAACTTATTAAACATTGCAGCACAAGCTCATTATGCATTTGTCTGATGTGATTTAACTTTCATTTTTTCATGAGTTCATAGCAAAGGAAAGGCTGTGCAAAGCTGAGGGAGTGCAGGATATTCCATAACACTCTCTTCCCTGTCAAGCAGTGGCTCAAATCCAGTCTCCTGAATAGCGGCTTTAATTATCACTGTCTGACAGTTTTGGAGAAGGATTGTTTAGTTGCTGCCTCATAAAACTAGAAGTTGTTTGTATAAAGACTTTGTAGCAAAAAGTGAAGAATCACAGAAAAGTTTCTTTCTTCTAATATTGAAAAATGGACCTTGTTCTAACAAAGAAATTGTTGCTCCCTTTGGCTTTTCTTGTATCTTCTCTTTTTACTGCACTGTAGAATTTCTGCTGTGAACTTTCTCCTGTCTTCCCCATGCTTATCTTCTGCTTATTAAGTTAAGCAACTGTAAGTCTGTTTACGCCACAGTCTGACCCTGGGCAAGTCACTGTGTGAGCACACATCCTTTTTCCAGCTGCAGCAATGCCAGCTGAAAAGGTTACCAGCCAGACCCTGCCTCCTAGCTACCCATTCTTGCCAGAGGCAACCCAGCCTGAGCTGCTTTTGTGAATGCACTTGAATCCAGCTGGGTTAGCAGAGATTTACTCACCCCCCTCTTAAGCAAGACCCACTTGTTAAGGCCAAAATGGATTGGGGAGCTCTGCCCTGGGCAGCAGAGGCAGCCAGGAGAAGTGGAGCTTCTGCTGGGAGAGCGATGATTAACCCTGGGCACCGGGTAGGCTGCAGGATCTCCTCCTGTCCACCTAGGTGTAGGTAAATGATACATGTCCACAGTCTTTTGATCAGCATTCTTTGCCCCTTCCTTCTGTAACACGGAGTTGATAAGGTTTCACATGCTTCATGCAAAGCAGACTTCATCAATGTGCATGAAGTACTCCAAAATTTAAGGGTGGAAATCACAAAGAAAAGGTAAAGCATAATTATAAATTGTTATATCAGATCCTAACAGAGAAGTGATGGTGGGCGTAACTGCTACATTTTAGCTATGGGAAAATAACTACTATATTTTAGCCCATGAAATAAGTAAATGGTTTGTTTCCATGCTAACTGTTCATGGCAGATAAAAATTGCCATCTCCCATTGTGCCTTGAGGAAAGGCTTTGCATGTCTTTCCAGCTGTGCATGCAGAGTGCACACCAAGCTGTAGGTCACGGCAGCCCCTTTCACCCCCACTCCCTGACTAGTGAGGAGATAGGTCATTTTTGCCTTCTAGGCTGATCTGTTTTCTTGTCCCTGCAAGCTCGGTGGGCTTGCTGTTTTATTAGGGACAAGAGGAATTATCACCTGTTTACTGCACAAGTCATAGATTGCTGGTTCCTGGGAAGTTCATCATTTTCTGATACTTGGTCTCCTGTAACAAGACAAGCCCCTGGGGGAACGGAAAGTTTCCCTACCTCCCCACCATGCTTCCCTACTTGGATGGACAGGCCAGGTCAGAATGTAATTCTTCAGGATCATCACAACCTGCTGTTCATGCCTCATAATGAAGCAGCCCCATTGCTCCTGAATGCACTTGGCCATCAGGCCACCTTACAGAGAGACAAAATTGGGACAGAATTCTTGCCATATCAGTTGGTCACTGTCTGCTTTTGAAAACCCCTTCCATTGTAATGTGGGGGTGACCTCCAAGCAGAGTAAACTAGACCTGCTAGATCAGGTTTCTGAAGTGATTAATTCATAAGTGCAATCTCTCTGCAGTGTCTGTGTATTGAGGAAAGCACTAATATTCCTGGGAATAAAGTCATTCACTGTGATATTCTAAGGAAGATAGTAGAAAAAGTACTTCTATGTTAGGAGGGAGGCCTGGGACACACTGTCTATATTAATTAAGAAATGAAATTGATACTCTCCAGTAGAGATCCTTGTTTCAAGATTTACTCGGCTCCACTTCACACAATCCATAAAGAATCCAAGAATTACTTTTGTAAAGAAACTATTCAGACATTTTTTCATCAAAAACTGAGGCAATACAGTAGAAGGTGACACTGTCCCTTTGCTGTCTCATAGATCAAATAGCTCTGGTGTTCCAGGAACAATAATTCTCTCTTTTGGAAGAATTAGTGATGGAAAGTATATGGTCTGTATTGAGTGGGAAATCAGTCTTGATGACTGCCTTTGTCTCTGCTAGCTTTAAGCTTGTCCATCTCCACGGCTCATAGTCTGGGGTTTTGCACAAATACTAAACTAGTCTTCAAATGTGTTGAGTAGTTGTATATGATATGCACTACAGGACAGCGTAACTGTGTGAGTGGCAGATTCTCAATTGGCAATACATCCTTTATAAAGAACCACACTTTCTTTTAGAACAAATAGTGGAAAAATATTCTTGTGTTCATCAGACTGTTGGAGCTACATGACAACAAGCAAGAAGTCCGGAAACCACAGAAAAGGAGGGCATCATAATCCATAACACTGCATAATTAATCATTTTCTCAAAAACACAGTCTTAAAAGCCTTGAAGTGTTTATAAGCTTCCAGTGGCCTATTAATAAAACACAGTCAAAATGGAAATTAACTCTTTAAAATATGATGGTAGGTAAAATTAAATTTTCCACAGGATAAAATTAGTTTGAGGGCACGCATCTCATGTTGCTTTAGAAAGAATCACTGAATAAATCTAACTTCTGATTTCAACTGAAGGTATGCACAATAATGTACGGGATGATAATTAGTTCTGTGGAGCAAAGGAAAATGTTAGCACTGGAGCCATGCAGTCTAAAAATAAAACTGTTCCAATGGTTTAGCAGATCGGCTAAACAGCACAGTTTCTGAGACAGGATCAAGAAATTCAAACATTTCTCAGTACTTTATATCTTTCCATTGCCAATCACAAGTGTTTTTTTGTTTTGTTTTGTTTGTTTGTTTGTTTGTTTTTTTAAATAAAACCTAATTGGTTTGCAATACACAGTCATCATTTCACATGCCCAAAATACCATCTATTAGAGGAACATTAAGGCAATAAAATAATCCCACAGAAGCAAGAAAAATTGTAGTTGCAGATTAAACCTCCATGGTTTAATATAAAGGGCACCACAGGAAGAAATTAATGTAGAACCTAATTTTGGAAACGTAATGATAATGATTATTCACCAAAAGTTAATAAGAATAATCGGCATTTATATTAGTGTCTTGCCTCCTGTATGATCTGGATACACCGATTACCACTGAAGTGAAGTTACCTTTTGGAAGAATGAGGAAAGCGGGGGAAAAGCAGTTCTGTGCCATGCTGTAGAGGAGTGCTGGTAGGAGCACTTCATAAAGCCTCCCTCCATTTGTCATGGAAAGGCCAAGGATATTTTCATGAGTAGTCTCTGAGATTGGGGAGCTAAGCCAAAGCAGTACGAAGTGTTTTAGAAAAGCTCATTCTAACATCTGGCTAAAGTAAAAGGACCTCGGATGTGTAGTCTTTATGGTCTGCTAATTGGCTTTGTGCTTGGGGAATTTGTTTTAATTTTGTTCTTAGTTAAATTGAAGTTTTTATTATGCTAAGTGAATACTGAAATAGATCATATAGTCAATTTGGTAGGAATATAATAACAATATTGATGTAAATTTAGATAAAATGGTGCAATAATGATGTAAAAACTCTCTTATTAAGCTTCAGAGAAAGAAGCATATGTTGAGCTAGTCCAAAGGGTCAGGATGTTAGTTGTTTCTAACACTATTATTTCCTCAGAAGTATGAAAACTTGACTCAAAAACTGGATTCTCAAAACAGACATGGGATTTTCACAGTGTTTGGGAGAGATTCTGGTTGTCATTTAGTCTCTGTGCTTGAATTTTAAAGCTATATTTTCCTATACACTTTAAATTACCTTTAGCAGCAGTAATGCTACTGACCCACAGCTCCCATGCTCTGGTCACTCTAGTCACAAGAAGGTTAAAACTAACTCACCTCTCCCTCTCTTTCTGGGTTAGTTTTATCCAGGATCGGTTCTCCACCACATACCACTGTATGTCTTCACTAACTGATATTCCCATCAGTAGGAAGGTACCACAGAGCACACAAATAGCCATTCAACCTCTGGCTGCTGGAGATCAGGTTGATCAAGACTGTTTCTTGGCAGTTTTGTTTGAAGCCTGTGCGAAGCCGTGGCTCCTGCCACAAGGCATTTGCTCTTCCCCTGAGAGCTGAGCTGACTCATGTGGCAGAGTCATGGTGGTGACCTAGTTTACCATGATCTTGGCCCAGATACAAGCTCAGTTTTTTGTCCCCAGAGAGCCTGGTTTCAATATGAGGTCGGTAAAAATGGAAATGTGGCTGTTTGTCTCAGTGTAACCCTTCTAACAGGTCACGGGCCACAGTGTGTCCCAGAAAGCAGCTTCTCCTCAGGTGCTGTCTGCATAGTCATATGCAGATGGTCACCACTGCTTTCTCCTGTCCTTTGAGCTAATGAGGTACAAGCCAGCTGATGGTCCTGTAAAGGTCAGTTGCATGATAGTGCTCAGCGCAGTAAGTTGTGCTGACAAGAGCTCTGCAGCATGTGCTAACACAACTAAATGATGTAAGCTCCATCAACGGGGAGAACAAGCAGGGGTAGGCCATCAATAACTGCATCTATCTGGCCAACAGGTGCTCAGAGTGGTAAGGCAGGTTATGAATCAACTGCTTTGATAGACACTGGCATGAGCAAGCTCTTCCACTACCTGCTGGCTAAATGCTGGGCTCTGAGCTGTCTCATGCCATGAGAATGAGATTGAGTTATTGCTTTTGTGAGCATTAATCTTGGGCTCAGATGAATTGTGCAAGATCATAACAGAGAGCTTGGAAACTTCCAGCTTACTCTTTATCTTTCTCTGCTGTAAAATGGCTGAATGATTTTTTGGAATTAAAAAATAAAACAACAACAACAACAAAAAATACTGCTGTGCTAAGACCTCTGCCAAATTACAGTTCAAAGCATATTTTTATGGCAGGGTTTAAAGTAGAAATGTGGGTAGAATCTTAATTACAGAATTGCTACAGGACTCACATTATCACTTGCCAATAACTATTATGCTGTATGGTTAAATATCGCTTTCTAAGCCTGCCTTTAGCAACATCCTCTATGTTTAATGTTTCTTATTTTTTTATGAGAAAGACAAAACCTGTATTTTAATTTGATATGGAAACTACATGTAACCTTATTAATACTTTTATTGTGATGTTCTGACTCAGGCTTTTTCATTCTTCAGATTGTATATGGAGAGAAAGGAGGTGATCCCAGTTTTATTTACATGCATACAGTAATATCAAGAAGTGTTACAATTCTGAGAGCACACTACAGCCAAAATTATTTAAATGAATCATTCCTTTCTAGTCCACATTTGAAATCAGAATCATGCGAGGGGTTATGAAATGGCGTTATGATATAGAACAGCTAGGGAGGACTCAATAGCATGATATTACTGAGTTTTATTCTACTTCATTGTCATGGGCACAAAAGGATGTTGCTGAGTGAACGGGACACAATCTGCAATGGAAATATATTGGTTAATTGTGGCTTGTAGCACGTAGGGCCAACCTCATTGCAGACCTAGTTGGACGCAACATCACCAGCCTCAGTGGTGTTGTACCCACATGTGTTACCAGCAAATCTGACCCCCCACCTGTAGACAATGAACAGTGATGTTAGAGGAAATATGAAAAAAAAAAAAACACAACACACACACACAAAAAAACCCAACTTTACTAATGATTTTGAACTGAGATCACTAGTGACACAGTTCAATTACAACATTAGTTCCTGGTGTCAGAGAGGGGTTAAAATGGAATGTAATGACTCTTTAGCAGACAGATTTGGAGCAATTAGTAGTCTGAAAATGTCTCTCTATGTAACTAAAAATATAATTGCTTTTGAATAGCTAGGCTAGTTTTTTTTTTTTTTTTTTTTTTTTTTTCCCCCTCTTTTTCCTTTCTTTTTCTGCGCTGAAAACTGTGAGTTTTACTCCTATTACTCATCTACATGGACTTAATTGACTGAGGTTCTAAACCCCAACCCTCAAGTGAGTTCTGATGAGGTTTTAAATTACTCTGAATTGCGAGCACTTTAAAATAGAGGCAGGGAAGTGTACTAAGGCAATACAGCATACTGAGTGAGGTGGTGGGTTTTGATTATCTCGGTTTCACATCTTTGCATGAAACTCCTCTAAGGCTAGCTTGGAAAGAGCAGCCTTGTCCCCTGTTAAACACAGTGTTGTTCCTATGCTCTGTTGTCTGCAGCAGTTTCCAACTGGTCACCAGGAGTGCACAGAGCCTGTTTTATTATCCTTGGCCGCAACAGTAATGATGACTAAGGCTGAAAAATTTTCACTGGAGGATAACCTTGCTGTCTCTTTTGCAGTTCAGATGAAAACATGCAGGTCAGGAAGGAAAGGGGGGGAGTGGGAAAGGACCAGCTTCATGAAAGAGTCTGACACTTCTCTCCAGGATCTTCTCTGTTTTCCTGGCTACATTACACGTCCAGACGGACACAACATACACTACAGCGTCACTTTGGTAGATATCCTTTTGTTTTCATTATCTTTGGTTCTGGAGCTTTGGGGAGTGACTGGGTTTCTGGGATCCTTGGACCATAAAAATCCAGTTTTTGACTGTTGTGGCACCTGCAGCAGGAGTTCCTAAATCCTGAGTATAGTCATTTGTACTGTACTGAAATGAGCAGGAGTGCTTAATGAGATACAAAGCAGTCATACCGTGTAAATGGACCGTGCCATACATGCCTTTCAGGCAACTTTTTAGCCCTGTACCACCCTTTTCTAGTGCTCCCCTGCTTTGAAGGGAGGGAAAGCTCCCTTAAATTCTGTACTAAAGATACTCTGAGCAGCAGCGTTTCCATATGACAAGGAGCTGGAAAGCCAGATCTTGCACTTCTCTCCTTCCATACCTCAGATGTGTCAGACTTCAGGAAGAAAGCAAAGCCAGAAAGCAAAGTCTTTCAGCTGTCAGTGTGTGATCATAACCTGCTGATGCAAAATGGACCCAGAACTACTCTCATCAGGGCTGGAGTCAGGCAGAAAATTGAGGATCTGTGTAAACTCCACTTGTGCAACTACAATGAGCTTTTGTGGGCAGAGAGATTCCTCCTGCAGGGGTTTGGTGAGATGCTGCTGCCCTTCTATGACCTCCAAGGACTGAATGGCATACTGTAATGCCACTGGGGCAGCGACTCATTTGAGTGTAACGTCAGAGAAGCACAGAATTTCTCGTGCTGCCAAGCATCCTTTCTTTTTCCAGTTTTGTAACTCATTTTTGTAGTGGTGAACAAACTTCTGTGACAGACATGACAGCAGAGGAATACTGACAGCTCTATAATAAACAACTACCTCCCAGATGTCAGACACATGAGACGAAATGCATATCAGATTGGCTAAATCATCTCTGCCTGAAATCCAATAGCATAGACAAGGAGCAAGGAATGTTAATTTTTGTGTCCCTGTGTTATTTATTAATTTATTTATTTTGACATAGGGAATTACAGAGACCAAAAATGTTTTTGAGCTAAACCTTAAACAATGTGACTTCTTCAGAGTGTTGACCCAAAATGGGAGCACAGGCTGAATGTTGGCACAAGAGCTAAAGCAGATAGATATACATACATTTCTATCGTTTTTTATGACACTACCAGATGTTCTGCTTCATCTTCTATAGTGCTAATGTGGGTAATGAGGCTGCCTGAAAACATCAGGTCACTTGACCTTGAGTGGAATTTTCCTCATTCCTAAGAACAGCAAGGTTGCTTTCATTAGCTGGGGAGGCAATAAATGTTTATGCCCAATTTAAGCAATTGCAGACAATACCTATTATATTTGGAGCAGTGGTTTTTAACAGCAAAGATGAATTGGAATAAAAAAAAAAAAAAAAGTATAACTGCCTTTTTATTAAGACGTAAATCCATGGAGGTTTAATTGGAAGGAGACAGGTGAAGGAGAGCAGTACTCTGCCTTCTTCCAGAATTTCTTCCACATAACATTCCCAGCAGGGTAGTAAGTGCCAGCAAATTCTGCAGAGGAAACAAAAGACAGAGTGATTTTATCACAAGCACCATCTTCACCGGGTATTCAGTGATTTGCAGGTAAGTTATTATTACTGACACTTGCCACATCTGAGAGTTGATTAATTGTTCTGGGGGTATCAAAAATATCTCTGCAGAGTCCAGTCTGTTTGTCTAAGAAGTGATCAGTGCTGGATGCTCGTTAGTGATTCCTGATAGCTCAATTTTTTGTCTCCTGACCACATTTTTAATTTTCACCTATGCAACCCTTACATCAATTTCCAAGTGATATTATAGCACTCCAGAGTTGCAGAAGACAACACAGTCGATTACAGAAAAAGTCTAATAATTAGAAGTTCCTGGATTCAAACTGTGATTAGCCATTAACCTATTGTGTGACCTCAGATGTGTCTCTTAATTCTCTTGTCTCTCAGTTTAGCAATCTAATTTGTTTTCAAACAATTACAACACCTAGCCAAAAGATTAAGAGCCTCCTGTGAACCAGCTATCCTGAGAACAAGGAATTAGATAACAATGACAAAAAGGAGCACAAAAAGAAAGGAGAGAAGGTGTCAGTGGGTGCTCAAATAGTTAACAAAAATGAAATAGAAAGGTTTAGCTCCTTTCATGCGACTGCCTTGTTGTACTGTCTGCTCTTTAATACTAAACAATGCTTTTTTTCTATACATTTTCATCAGTATCCTCTTGTTTTCTTTTTTTCTTCTTCTTTCAGGTTTCTTGACTAATAAGTGCGGCATACAGGTTCCTTTTAGAATTAATGCAATTTTACGGCTAGAGAAGATGAGAACAAGTAGTGTTCCATGTCTAGAGAAATCTCGTAGTGCATTCAAATCTTCACTGGATACTTCAACTCCCATTGGTGTCATTTTTTTGTTTCCACATGTAAAATAGATCTGTATAGTAATTAAAAACGTGGAAGACATTAGTTTGTAAGTAATGTGAGCTCAGTTCTGAAAGCCTTTTATACCACTCTTGGGCACAACAAGAGATTTCTGAAGCAAGGGATTTCAAACACAGCTTTATGTAAGCCCTGCTTGCACTGATGTAAACCCTGAGACCTGAAAGGATGTACCCGGTCACAGGTGCCCAGTTCAGTTACTCTGCCCATTCTGGACCCAAAGCAGAGCACAGGGTGATCCAGGGACACCCAAGATGTCCAGTGGGATGTCACCCTGAGCCTAGGGTCCTCTAATGTCACAACCCAACAGCCCTGATTGCTCAAGCTACACCTCCAGACCAAAACTTATAATCTTGTTACAGTATGAGTTATAACATGTAAACATTAATGCTTGGATTGTCATCATCTGAGATGTCTTTTTGCCAGGCTCTGGTTTGCATTGTGTGGGCTGAGTCCTGCCTGTGCTATTTCTACTTCATTCCCTGCGCTTTATCACTATGGCAGACCAGTAGCCACAGACGTGCCTTTGCACAGGCTTTAATGCCTGTTGCCAGATGGAAATTGGCCTCCGAAGAAAACCAGAACAAACTCACATTTTAAATATTTTGTATCTGGATTGATTACATCTTCCCTTTAAATTATGACTCTTCTGCTGCTCCCTGTAGCTGAGATCCTTGAAGGAGGGTTGTTGGCAGGTCACACATACATCTCCACGTGCCAAAAGGCAGATGACGAGACAGTGCTTTACCCTTCCACTCTTCTGGCTGGTCCAAAGCACTGACACTCCCCTATTATCACCACTCATCTCTCATTGGTGCCCTTCAGCTCTCCTGGCTGTAGCACTGCTGAATCACTCTGCTGTGTTTGTCGTCTGCCCCTCCTTGCCAGAAGGGCACTCATCATCCCTAAATATCTATTTTCTTTTTCCAGAACCACCTCTTAATATGTGTCTGGAGAGAGCTTGCCTGTGATAGACTAAGGAAACAGAGAAGATTTATCAGTACTGGCATAGAATAACCCCGCTGGTATATTCTGACAAACAAGCTTTTGTGCATACACATCCTTTTTCAGGCCAGCTCGTACACGATGCTTTCCATTGGTAGGCCTCAAAGTGCTTGACAAGTGAACACGTTATCATTTTATAGATGAGGAAAAGAGGTAGAGAGTAGGAGCCTAGCACATGAAGGGCATGATCTCACGGCTTTTAGGAAGCACTGAAATGTAAATAATGAAGAGAAAGGCAGGAGGCTGCATACCTAACCCCTTCACCTCGGCATTATGCACTGGGATCTCCCCGACTGACACTGCCGACACAGCGTTATCTTCCATGAACTGGGTGGTAATTCGAGATACATTTTAATTATTAATAAAAGGAGCTTGGAGACATCATGCCCTATTAGAGAAACCTCTTACAGTGAAGCTCTGCAGATGGGGCAGAATGTCGGCTTAAACGACGCGATTAATATTTATGCAGCTTGATAAGCCCATTTAGACCCCAGCCCTGGGTTTCCATGGACATGTTTCCTCCACTGCAGCCCTCCCCTCCCTCCTCTTCTTCCTGCCCCGAGCCTGGCAGCAGTTGTGCAGCTTCTGCCGCAGCTCCCAAGCTCCAAGGTCAAGCAGGTTGCACGCTGCTGAGCACATACACCCCCTTCTGTACCTCTTTACAGGGAAGAAGAGAGAGGGGGGAGCTGCTGGTGCCTATTTAAGTGCAAAACAGGATGTACAGAAGCCCAAAGCTCAGGCGGTCAATCTTGGATTAGGAGAGCGGTTTTAAGTTTTGACAGGGTTTTAGGTGATGCAGAAGGAGAACAATAAGAAACTCAGGGCAGGGAAGCTCCTGAAAAAGATTTAAGTGATCCTGTGAAATGGTTCTGCAAGCTATAACAGACCAGGAAGCATCATATTTGTACGGTCTAAAATTTAAAGGAACAGGAACCCAACATGTCACACCACAATTTCATTCAAGTAAAGTTCCCCTATCTTTTCCAGTCATGCTGAGTTGCCTTATTTTACTTCTCAGTGACAATATCAGCCTACGGCCTATCAATACATCAATGTGGGACAATTCACTCATGGCACACTTTAAATGAAATATCCACAAATTGGATTACAGCCCCAAAGCGCTCAGTAATTCATGCTTTCACTAAGTAATAACAAGTGTGCTTGCACAGGGAAAGCGACACTGACTGTAGTATAAAGTCTTGCTTTTCCAATTTCATGTAATGAGAGCAGACGGCAAAACGGTGCTGTGCCTGTTCAGCAGTTTTAACCTTAAACCTTGCCATCCGTGAGCACATGCAAGGCTGTGAGCGTTAGAGGGCAGCACAGTAACACTTTCCCACCTGCGAAGAAAAGGATTTTAGGATGCCATCAACTCCAAGTGGCCCAGTTCAGGCTTCTGTCACACCTCCAAGCATTTCATTCTCATTAAGAGAGCTCTTTACTTGAAGGCCTGAGAAGCAAAGGATGGGGACAGTGCCAGCCACAGGACTAGCTGAAGGAGCAGTAACTTTCACATTGTGGCTGCAGATAAAGTTCCTGCCCTCACTGTCTCTATTAGCAAAGTCATATTTGTTCATTTGTGCCTTCCTTTCTTTGCTCTCACTTTATAAAGCTTTTAATGCTGTTTTCTTTTCTGGGGGAGTGCAGAATCAATGCAGTGCAATGATTAACATACCAGTTGAGTCATGATTGAAGCATATTGTATCTTCCAGACACCCAAAAAAAGTCTGTCTTTGGAAAGGGCAAGTTTAAACATGAAAAGAACTAATGATCTGTAATAATGACAAATCACCCTGTGTGTTATCTAATTTACTAGCACCAGGCACCTTGGCAATTTTTGTGCTCTGAGTAGGAGACTGGATCTTGGTAAATAATCCATAATTACACTACCGTCAGATGAAGATTGATTCAAGGAGGCCATTTTTATCCTGCAGGTTCTGAAGGATTTATTTTTTTCCTTTCTTCTTTTGTGACTAAGTCACTTTACTTGTGACAAGATAAATAAGTACAGACGGTATCAGAATATTCATGAAAATGTTACAGAACTCCTCCATTGCCCAGACAAGCCAGAAGACTGATCCAATTATAACAGGACAAGACAGCACCAGCTCCTGACTAGGTGTCATGACGAGCCCAGCTGGAGATCCAGACCAGCCAGTGACCTCCAGACTGTCATTCTGCAGGCCAGCGGGCTGGAAGCAAGACTAATGAGGAGGTGATGGGCTCCATCCCAGAGCAGCCAGACTTCTCCTCTCTGCCTTGCACCCGCCTTGTCCTCCCCGCTGCACAGCAGCCAGCTCACAGAGGACCAGCACTGATCAGAGGCAAACGCCAAGCATCCCACATGGTGCTGTACCAAGCTGTGTCCTGAGGCAATGTAGCTGAGGGAGGCTTAGGAGACTTGGGGCAGACAAAAAGGCTTGCTAGGATCTAAAAGGAAGCAAGAAAACTCTTTCACAGGTAATTGGAATAGCATGGTGTCCTAGCTGTTTTTTCAGGTCGTTGAGAAGCTTTTTCTATGTGGTAGAAAAGAGATAGCTTGTGAACAGATGCATGGGGCCTGCACCAGACATTTAAAAAAAAAAAAAAAAAAAAAAAAAAAAAAGGGAAAAAAGAAGAGAAAATGTCTGCTTGCATACTTTCAGCAAACTAGCTGAATGAAAGCTTGTATCATTGAATTAGCTTTTAAAATTGAACAGACCTTCCATAGATGAGGCCAATGCTTTCATTTTTGTACACTCAGTTTGACATCCACTACCCACTCATTCAAATACTACCCGCTATCACTGAACTGTGCTGCAGGGTACTTGACAGAACAGTAGAAAAAAAAATACAAAAACATACACAAATAAAACTTGGCATGATATGTCTTTCTGCTGATATAGATCAGCAGCATTGCTTTTGTCATGAATTTCTTTAAAACGGTGTTCCTTTCCAGTAGCTAGTATTTTAGCATTGTCAAGAGAAAAGTCTGTTATTTCATCTTTTTAATTGTACCACAGTTGACTGGAATCTGAGCAAGGAGACAGAAACTTATGTGAATAAACTGACTGTGAGTAGTCTTCTACAACTTGATTTGGAGAAAAAAAGGTACAATCATTGTGGCAGTCAGTGGCACAAGAGCAAGACATTTGGAGTGAGCTTTGGCCCCTGTCTGCCCTATGCAAGTGCTTTTCAGTTAAGTGAAAATCAAATTATCTGGAGGGAGAGAGTGTGTCAGGCTGGTTATTACCTTACATGGATCATATATAGGCATAAATATATGTGTATATGAAATTATGTCAAATATACATATATACATTCAAGCTTCTTGCATCTGCAAACCAGTAGTTCATGAGTATCAGCACTATCTGGTGGAAAGAGCTTTCTCCAGCAGGTTCTATCTTTCCATGGTAAAACTTTCAAAATATGTATAGATAATTAAAATGAACATGGATGCTAATTACTATGAGTTGTTGCTGGTAGTGCGGGATAGGTCTGTACTTATGTAAAGAAATGTAAGATGGCCTTAAACTAACTCACCAAAGGTACAGCCAGCAGTGTAACTGCTGAAATATTTACCCATCCCTTTATCTTGTATTTTACTGTGGGCTAACACAGGCTTACTCATTCCAGGTAGTTTGAGTATCTTTTTAGATGGCTTGGGGCCTATCCCATCAAGTGCCCAGAAAATCAAAGCAAGAGCTTCAACTACTATCTGGCTAGCCTGTGGACCCTTTGCCAGCTTATCCTGAGCTGTTCAGTTGCTGAACATTACACCTTTCCAGCGCACAGCAGTGGGACTACAGCAGCTTCATTTACCTTCCTTTTCATTTACATCTACAAAAAGCTTCAAAGTTATAAAACTGTACAGCAGATCAAAGGATTGAGCCCAAGCAAATAGTCTGCCAGGTATTAAAAGTCTACTGCTTCCTTTTAGAAGGTGAAGACCCAGCTGTCTGCCTGTCCACACCATCTGGCCAGGAGGGTCTGCCTGGGCAAGTGTGAGGTAAGGTTTGACAAGACTTGTGACCTGTCTTTGGACACTGTCCAAGGCACTGGAAGGGATGAAGGAATGTCAGAAATACCCTCTTTTATACAGGACCAGATAGCTACATGACAAAAACACAAGTCCACAGAAAGACTTGTTCTAAGACTAGAAAAGAAAAAAAAAAAATCTGTCTAAAGTCTGTCCCATTCTGCAATTGAAAAATTGAAGGTAGTTAGGTTTTCTTGTGTAAAGTTCGCCAGTGCCACATCCCAACTAACATGCTGGATCTCACCCTCAGGATAAAGCTCCCTGATTGTCCAGACAAATCAGCTTTTCCATCTGATTGCCAGTGTATTTCTGTGATTGGAAGGCACTTGCTGCTAGGAAAGTGCTCTGGGACCTGGGAATCTGAGAACTCAAATATGACTGCAGTGATGAAGTTTGCTCTGTTCTCTCCCAGAGCTTCTGCCATACTGTCATTGTAAAAGTACTTCAGCAGTTATCTCCCACCTAAATTTGTTCAGAACTACGAATGTGGGAGTTTTGTGGCCACTTCCTTGATGCACCTGCTCTTCACATTTGCCATTAGTGACTCTGGCAAAATATTCTAAAAAGCATTGAGTTTTTGAGTGCCCCCTCAGTATTATACGATTACATAGTGGTGACTGCATCTACACAAGAGATCAGATGCCCCTGTGCACTGCCCTTCTGAAGAGTCAGTGACTTCATATGCCTACATCTTGCAAGAGCACCTCAACAAACAGAGCATTTTAAGGGTAATATTCTGCCTCTTCTGTTGAAAAAAAAAATAATGATTTCTCGGGCAAGTGTGACTGCTTACTCAGAGAACAAGGCAAATGGCTGGGAAAGGAGCTTTTGGGGTTTCTGATTGTGAGAATAGAATAGATATGCTTTTGGGAATTATTTAATAGCACAAGTAGCATCATAACTCTGCTTTTCTTCTCACCACAGTCATAAATAATTGTAAAACGGTACTTTTCTTGCTATTGTTTTTTTCATTTCTAACTTGAACCCGGCCTGGGGGGTGTTTTTGGTGGAAGGGGAAGCTGGAGACAATCTTATTCCCCTTCTCCTGCTGTGTGGTTGTAGTCTTCATGATTTGTCTTATGGCAAGTCAATACAGCACTGGTTAGGCTTTGCCTACGGAGCTGCTTGGAGGAATGGGTGGACACATGATTTGATGTGGTTCTCCTCTGTAGGCCTCAGTAGCTTTGTTTGTGCTTCCTGCAATCTGTACAGAGTAAAAGTCTGGGACCAACTTTTGGATGAGTTTCTTTTTTATGTGAGATGCAGTTAAGTGAGAGCTGTTGTTTGTGTAAGTTTTTAAACTGATATAATTTGTCCTTATTTACAATTATATGCATATTTATTTATTCATTCATTTATTTATTTATTTCCCCTTAGCTATCTTTCAAGTGTGGAGGTGTTAAAAATAGGTATAGTTGCCCTGCTGTAGCTACTGGATAGCAAATACTTTAACAGTTTCATCCCTCCACTTGCTTTGGTAAGAGCACAGTTTTAGTGCACGATGTGTTTCATGGCTTGTAACAGTACATGGGTTGTACATTTTGGTGATGAGATTCTGTCATACCAGAGCCTCTTACAAACATGTCATGCTACACTAGTGGTATATGTTCAGTATAAATAAAGTATTTGGGTACCAGAGACAGGGGAACTGCTAAAGTATTTTTCTTCTCTTAAGCAAAACACATACACCTCTCCCATAGTTATGGACACAAAATCAACTGTTAAAGACTGACCAGAAAATACTTTGCTGCAGAACTGCACTACAAAATTCTGGCAAAAAGATATCCAGCTTCAGTTTGAAGGTGAAGCTTCTCTCTGGAGTGTTGGATTTATTTCTTCTTTGAGAACATGTCTGAAAATATCTGCAGCATAGTATAATCTGTCTCGTTATAAAGGCAAAGAGCGCTCCTCAGAAGTATATCTTATGAGCTCCAAGTATAAAAGCTCCCAAAAGCAGATAGGGACAATATGACAGCTGGCAGACAAGCAGCAGACTCTGTCAGAGGCGAAGAAAGCTACTCAACTGTTCTTGAGTACTAAGGCTTTTAAAAAGGGGGGCTCCAATCCCCATGACAATATGTTTAGTGCACACATCCCTGCCGTCACCTTTCCTTGTTTGAACGGTACATTACTGCGATCAGTCCTATTTGGGATGAACATCCAGTCCTCTTCTAATCTCTTGCTTGCAGAATATCGTGTTTAATTCCTGGATTTCACAGTTCTGCACGGTGCGGTTGGGTGTCGCCCTGAAGAAAGACGACTGCTGTGGGTGTGAAGGATTTGAGTGATTGGAGCGGCAGGGCATAGTTGTGCAGGCTGCAGGAGATGGGGAAAGGTGTGAACGCAGCGTGAGCTGAGGGAGCCACTGTTTGAGAAGGGAGAAGGCAATCAGTTGGAGCAAGACATCTAGAGGACAGAGAGGAGAGCCTGGGAGTGATTAATGAGAAAAGGCCACATTGAGAAAGAAAGAGAATCCCTGTGGAAAAAGGCCCTTAGAAACACATCCTCTCACAACAGAACTACAGTGACATTGGAGATAACAGAACAAGAAGAAAAAGGAGAAACTTCCTTTAATGAATCTTAATTCTTAAATATACTTACATATTTCTATTCAGAGCAGTGTTCCACTCACCACTCTTCAGGCAGACTCTTGACCTTGTACCTCCTCTTTGTAACAAGACCTGGGCACCAATATGATGAAATTTTCTTATTCCCTGGACATTTGTCTCTTTGATGGGAGATAACAACCAGGATTGTGTGCTTTTTTTTTTTTTTTCTTTTTTTTTTTTTTTCAGTACGTTAAGTCATGGACTTCTGGCTGTTTAATTTCTGCTTTCATTTTCTCTGTACTAACCCTTTTTGGCACTCCTCAGCTTCTTCTTCCTACCAAGAAAGAGGGCCAATTGCTTGATTAGAGAAAAGTAACTTGAAAAGCAGTTGCTTTGTGTCAGGGACCTACCTCATGCCCCAGCCTGTGCTGAGCATCCAAGCAGAGGCTTTTCCCTTGGGCATTGTTAGCCCTCTCCCTTTGGGTTCCTTCCAGAAGGGGTGATGATGCTCCAGACTCCTCTGTTTTCTCTTGTTTCAGTGTTTCTATTAATGCTGCGATCCCTACCCTCTTCTCATCACTTTATCCCACTCTCTTGTGCTTGATTGTTTTCTGGGCCCTGTGGCAGCTTCTCAGTGAGGAGATGGGCTGTTTATTCCCAGCAGACTATCTCTAGCATGTGAATGTGGCCTGGGGAGCTTCAATATTGGCTGGAAATAAACCAGCATGGGAATCCTGATGACACAAAGGCGAGCTGTGCTTTGTCTTATTTTTCAGCTTTCTGTTTTCATTCCTTTTGCTAGTCCATTTCCAACTTCATTATTATTATTAATTATTATTATTATTATTATTATTATTATTATTATTATTATTATTATTATTATTATTATTATTATTATTATTATTATTATTATTTTCAGTAGAGAAAGAACTTACCCAGAAATGCCATTAAGATAAGGAAGGGAGAACCATGGCATGAAAGGAATTTCATCATACATAAGATATCTTGCTTGGAATATAGCACTTAAAACATACAGGATCTGTATCTAGGATCCCCTTGACAAGAGAGGTCAAGCTGAAGAAAGTCAGAGCAAGTTAGGGCAGAGGGTCCTCTTGCAGCCCTTGCATTAAGGAACATGGCACCTGCATTCATCTCCCTCCACATTTCAGGGAGAACTGTCTCTGTGGCCTCAATAACTTAAATTGCATTTGCTGTGCTGCCAACAAGGAGGTAGTGTCAAGGAAAGAGTTGCTATCATCTTTTACATGCAGACTCATTAATTACTGTGATGCGCTAAATCTGCTCACTTGGTTCATGGTTAATGCAGGCATTTTCTAATTGCTACCCATAATGCAGTTCTGATACCAGAAAAACTAATTTCACAGCTTTTATTTTCCTCCCCTTGCATTTTGTTAGGTAGGATTATGTTGATATCATGTAAATTTACAAGACAAAACGTTTTCTGCTCTATAAAGATACCGTCTGGACATCCACAGCAGAAGACAGTGCTTCAAATGGTTATGAATGAAAAAGCCAATGGCAGCAAATTCAATATATTGTAATTTTAGTATGAAGTATTGTGCCTTTTCAGTGTTGAAAATATATTGGCTTCCTTTAGATGTTATTTTGTTGTGCTGTCCAACAAATATATATATAGTTCTAAAATAAACATATATATCAGGTCCTTTCAGAAATGACTATATTTTTCCCCTCAGTGCATTCATTTTTGAGGTAACTAACCAGAGAAATCTAGGAGGCAGCCAGTTTTTTTTTTTTTTTTTTTTTTTTGGAAAGGTAGAGCTTTTGTCCTTACTTATGGAAAAGCAAAAACCAGCTGAGCAGCTGAGAGACAAAATGCCACATCTGTTTTCCACAAAGAGAAGTCATCTAGCAGCGGTGGCCACACGTGAAGAACTGAGTTTTGTGGAAGTGTCCATTTGGTGAGAGAGGTCTTCCACACTTGGGACAGGTGGTGTTTCCTCTGGCTTTGCACACTGATTGCCAGAGTGGGTGCAGAAGTCTGCATCTTCCAGATTGCATTTACTGTGAAGAGGCGTCTCCAACTGTGATTTAAGTCAAAAATGAACTGAGCCTCAACTAAGCTTGCATTAGTGAATTGCTACCTATACTGTTAAAGAGCTTCTTGCTCTAATTTCCCACTTGCTACAGCCTGATGTGGGGTCAGATGGACAGCAAAGCTGATGCAAGGAGGAGAGATTGTAGGGAAGCAGAGAAGAACAGGGACTGTATTTTCAGAATCTGTTCAATTGGCTTATCTGTAATGTGGGACTTCATTTTATACTTGTTTCATTGAGCAGCTGACCTTCAGACAGACTGCTCCATAGGTATGCAATGTTCAAGATATGAAAGGCCTCTTATTTTCACGTGACCCATTTCACACAAGCACATTGCTGTTAAGCTTGTTGGCAGAAAGTAACTCTGCCAAAGAGTGCAGTGTATTTTCTCAGTTATGGCCCAGAAAAAGGAGCTATAAGCCAGAGGCCAGAAAAGTACTCAAGCACTAGGTAAAGGAAAATATCTAATTTGAAAATAGACTGCCAAATGTGCTGCATCACACCACAGCATGCCTTACGAATGGCCTTTGGGGAAGGACTGGTCAGGAAATGCTGAACACGAGTTTACAGTATCTTTTGTGCACAAAAGGATGCTTCATTCTGGGAGAGACAAATAGCTCAGACGTTGGAATCTCCTCTCCTGATTTTTGAGGCTGCAGGCAAATGATACCTGGGACCCATGCTGCAGCTGAGCCAATGGATCAGAGTGTTCAGGGGAAAAGTACAGGACATAACATGAGAAATTGATGGATGTGACAGGCAGCCATGTAAAGAGCCGACAAAAGTTAGAGACAGAGCTATGAGGGACAGTTGGATTTCACAGGTGGTTAAGAGGGAGTTGTGTGAGAAGTGGCCATGCTTGGCATGTAATGGGAGTGCTGAGGACTTCTCCTGCAGCAGTCCTGCAAGGACAGCAGTACCTCAGTAACTGTATCAGTAATACTTTATTTGGGGGCAGATGTAGTAAAACCGGCACCCATGGGAAAGAAAAAAAAAAAAAAAACAAAAAACAAAACAAAACAAAACAAAAAAAAGAGCAGTTATTTATTTGTGAGGAGACTGTGATGGTGTGGTCAAAGGGATGTATGAGGGTAGCAGAAGAGAGGATCAAAAATGGGAAAAGGAATAATAATGTACAAAATCCAGTAAGCAGCCTGTGTGTATCTGCATGTGGTCATCGCAGCTGGAGCAGAAGAATAAACCAAACCTTTTCTGACCATAACACAGGGGTCTAGACTGTTGCCAAGAGGACCCAGGAATATCTAAGAATAAGATAGTAATGATCTTCCAAATAAAAGCATAGTTGAGAATGTTCTGTAAAAATCTGAAAAAAAAAATATCAGAAATATATCAGAAAAATATATCAGAAATAAAGAAAAAAAAAAACAACAAACAAACAAAACAAACACACAGAAATGGTTTGTTGAACTGTTCATTATTTTTGTAGGGTGCTTGGGCTTACTTAGGGGCAAGTATGCAGGGAGTTAACTTCTCAGTGTTCATATGCTGATCAAGTGGGAATGCTTGAAGAACTAATCATAAATAATCATAATCATATCCTGCCTAGATGGATACGGGTTTAAACATAGATTCAGTTGCCTGTAAATTGTTCCAGAAAGATACTGAAGGCAATGAGGGGATATGTGAAATTAGCAGTAGAATGGGCTAATTAAGATCTTCAGATAGGTGCTTAAAACTGGGTTATTATGTAGAATCTTGCTTACTTATTGCCTTCTAAAAATGCAGTTTTCCTGAGTGCTTTTTTTTTTTTTTTTTTACTTAAAAAAAAAATAAACCAAACCAATTCTGTTTTGACCTCTCAGGGACACACAGGTGTATGGGGGAGAGTCTGATTTAATGAACTGCAGCTGGAGAACTCTGAGCCTACAGTGCAGTTCCCAGTCCTGCTGTCTTGTATGTGTTTTGCAGGGGAAGCATCTGGGAACGCACTGGCACTGAACATTTAAAAAACAACAACAAAAACCTTTGAAGCAGCATCTTTTTTGTTTTCTTAAAGGTTACTGAGAGAATCTAAGTCCACATGCACCGAACATTGCCTTCCGAGCAGGTCTTGTGGTTGGTTAAAAACTCTTTATGTTTTCTACTGAAAAATTCATTGTCTCTACCACAGAGTTTTCCATTTCACCCAAGGGCCTTTTGGCTAACTCACGACTTCATTTAGTAGAAGCAACAGGAAGGCTAGAAGAAAGTGGACATGACAGAGCTGTAAAAAAAACATTGTTTGTGGCAAAGAAAAGGGAAAGCTGAATCTCCGCATCAGCACTTCTGCAACAAGGGATGACAGGTATAGAGCTAAACAGAGCTCATCAGCTGCTTATTTTCCACAAATAATTTAAATTTATTATTATTATTATTTTAAATAATACATTGAGGTCTAGTAAAATCCATGCTCCCACTAAAACTGTTGGATATTTCCAATCTTTCTGGCCAAGCAGAAGCAGTCCCGTCCCTGGGTAATTGCAGGTACTGCCTAGGCATAAGTATTTGAAGAGCACTGCTCTGGGAAGCAAATGTTTACATCTCTCCATATGCGGAGGATCAAGTCTGAACTCCAAAGGGCAACCATCAGCATTACGGGGAATGGAGCTCCCCAGCTGCTTTACTACCGCTGCTTTTAGCACGGAAACATTTTCCAGTGCTCCTGAAACACAAGCACACGAATTCACACACTTTGCTTCCTGAGCAGATGTATTTTTTTTTTCTTTTGTCAGCTGTGCCCCTAACGACAATTGATGGTTCAGGTTGAATGCATGTTGTTATGCTATTTTTATGTGCGGTTATTGGGATTGCTTCTTGTTCATGTGATGGTAGCTGCCTGCCAGCTGGTGGCTGGATTCTGCTGGACAATTAGCAATTTTCCCCATCTGCTGAATAGATTTACTCCGCATGCATCTTGCATGTGATAATGTCTGAGACTCAAATAGAGATGTTTTGGTGAAAGGCTGTTCTTCACTATCCAGAACAGGGCTTTCTCCTGCATGTTTTGCATGTTTTCAGGGAACTATGGTTTTTCGGATCGATGGAAGTGCTGTTTAAGTGGTTCGTGATGCTTCAGCTAGACTGTGGTCCTTGCATTTCTCCTAGAAATGAAACACAACTACAGAAATGGTGCTCCTGATTTGGTGAATAATAAATAAAAAGGGTATTTTCCCCTATTTTCACGATTAATTTTGTACACAATTAAGTATTGAGCTCTTTTGATGACCTGCTTTGTTTCCACCTCCTGCATAGCTACAAATTAATAGATTCCCTGTAAAATCTATCACTGCAGGACTGAGTTGTTTCAGAGTCCACTTCACTATATCTCTTCCTGCCAAATTCCAGCTGATCGTAGAAGTCATGCTGTGCACCCATTTAAATTGAAAAGCTCACAGGCTTGGTTGGGCCGTTTCAAAGTTTGTGGAGATTTAGCTCTAATCCTCTTAAAATATTAGGCCATGTGACCTTGCATACCATATTGTCAGTGGGATAAAGATCCCTTTGATTTTTATTTACACTTCTTCACATGGGAGGAGGCAGGTTAATTCATTACATTTCAGTGCCACCCTTGGCTCCCCATCCCCTCCCATAGGTCACTCGTGGATGCAGGAATGCTTCAGCAAGTAAGGTTTGCATTTTTCCGCAGCTGTGTGTTCCAGTTTGTTCTCCAGAGGCAAGCTTACAAGATGCCAGCTTTGCAGACAAATAAACTGTTTTATTTTTGCATATAAGAGATGTCCTTCCATCTATCTTCATGGAATAGGGCTTTTCACTATAAATGTTTCATGCAGACAATTTCAACTATTCATGTACTTGCTTTTACTTTATAACTTTTCAATTAAACAATGGTTTTTAAAACCTGGCAGTAGTTCCAATCTATTATTGTTATGAATTTTGTCTTCAAGTATTTTTCTGTGTTTGCAGAGTAGCAAAAAGAGGTATACAGAATATACAGAATAATGTAAGGAGTATACAGAATAAAATGCTGCAACCATGGAGGATAATGGGTTTGAAAAATCAGAGTACACAAAAGTCCCTCAGCCCCTGTCTTCATTACTTCACACTGCTGTCTACACATATGCAAAGTGTAGTAGTAAAAATTTTTGATTTATTAGAGAGTTTGGTTAGAAAACTAGGTTCCATGCTTGGAAAAATGTGGGGCTTTTCTGCTGGGGAAAGGAGGGTAGGAGAAGGAACAGTTTTCGGAGATAAATGGAGAGAGTTTTGCATTTGTCCAAGCACTCAGTATTTTGATGATGAAAAACAAATTACAAAAGTCTAGGTACTTTCTGCAAACATGTGATTTTAACTGAAAACTCATCTTTCTGTCTAATACTGCATTCACATTTTCACTAGTGTTTTTCTTCTGTAGTTTTCCATCAGTCTGAACTAAGAACAAAATAATGATGTTTTCAGGCCCAGCACTAAAGATACACTATTTGCCATAAAGTTTATGAATTTGAAGTCAAAATATTAGCCTGTCCTGCCATTTGCTAATAATCAAGCTATTTCTATTCCATTCCAATAGAAAACACTGGTCTAAATTACCTGTCCTGATGCATTTCCAAATGAAAATGCCAGTCCTACAAGAAGCTGTACATCCATGGCCTTCTCCACTGGTCGCAATCCATGAGGATTTCGATGGGATTTAATAGCTCTTCAAATGTGTAAAATTGTCCTCTAAGGGGGAGAGATCTAAGGGACACCTTCCAATTTAAACGTCACCTTGACCTAAGATTTTTCCACCTCTTATTACTGCAAGAAATACCTACGTGCTCAGACTGTCAAATATATAGAAACAAACCTTTTTTTTTATTATTTCTATGGTTTATTTTATGTGTCCAGCCACATTTTTTTCTCCAGTCAAATATACAGTGCACAAAAAGCTTTAGAGTAAATACTTTCATTTTGGGGGACAGGGAAAGGGGAATGAGGGTAGGCAGATATCTGTATCAATTTGTAGACTTGGTGCAGTTTATGACTGAAAGGGGAGAGCACACACTGAAAACATGTGGAAGAATCTGTAGGCTCTGATTCACTTTCCCTAATACATAGCTGCAGCTAAACAGATTACCTTCTCCCTACCACAACTACTCCTCAGTGCAGGAGTGGGGGTTGTAACAAGGGCATCTCCATCCAAGATAGATGATGAATCAGAGGCTTCAGCTGTGATTTGTGCAGCCTGGCATATTAATGTAAACTGATAGCAGCTTATAATGAGCATCTGCTATTGCCTCCTGTTAAAGATGGGGTACGAGACTTGCTGGACTTTTGATCTGACCCAAGCACGGCTGTTGTGGTGCTCTTTGTAAGGGTTCAAACCATTAGTGCGGCAGCTCAGGAGCAGAAAAAACATGCAAGAGCTGACCGTTGAGAGTTCCTTGGATGCCTCTGCATAAATCAACAGAATTAAGGAGTCCGAGGCCAGAAAGATTAGGATTAACCTTTTGGGGGTGGAGGGAAGGGAATATGCACTAAGAGACTCAAATATGTAGATGGACTGCACCCCCGGAATGGGCATTTTTTAAGCTAGGGTGAGGTTTGGCTTCTGTTTGGACTCTGAAGTCTTCAAATCTGCCAGATGTAGTAAGGTGAGACCCAAACGATTTTGTACGGGCTGTGTCCCGTCAAAAGGTAGGACAGCCAGTGCCAGGTATGTGTGAGAATGATCACTCACACAGCTTCTCTCTGAATAATCAGTTCTAATTTGTTAACTTGCAACTTTTGTACTCCAAGAAAGGTGATATCTGTGAGAAGGAATAATAATAATAAAAAAAAGTGTCTATGGAAACTGAGGTTGCAAATTGACAAGGACGTTTGGGAGCAGATGTGAAAATTGAGGCTGCTTTTAATTCATTTTAAATAGCTGGATGGCTGGTTAATGATATTCCTCTAAATGCCTGGCTATATGCTGCACAGGTATATAGCACATATCAGGGTGTTAGCTCTATAGATGAGTGCTCTGCAATGGTATATAACCTGTGCTGAAAATTAAATGTCATCCAATGTTTAGTATTTGATACAGTGAAATATGACTTTTGAGCCCTGGGTGGAGAGCTGGGGACTATGTGAATACTTTGAGATCCTGCTGCTGCCACGTGAAGGAGGAAGGCAAAATATTCACACTGGGGAGTGTGGGGGTGTCACAGCCTGCTCCATATGATGAAGTGACTGGATTAGGCAGTTTCTGCATAAATAGAAGGGGGGAAGGTTATCTTAAAGCACCAGTGGCAGGCAACATATGAGAGAAGCGCAAGGTTATGCACACTTTTTTCTTCTAGCTTTCCATCTTTTCTCCCCTTTACCTTCTTGATCACTCTGGTGAAACTATTAGCTGCTGTGGTAGGGAATAAGCTGGGCTTGGGGGTAGGAGGATGGGTATGGCACTATTTAGAAATTTTGGGGTGAGCTTTATCTTTATTTCCTTCCACCACTGCCTCTGGACCCAAAATCCTACCTCTCTCTCCCTTCCTTCATCAGTTGCTTCCTCTCTCTTCTCCTCTCTTCTTGAGCCCTTACCAGCAAAAAAAAAACTTTATCCTGCTCTCTGTTGGCCCTCAAGCAACCTGAGCTTACAGCAGGAAGAGGAGGTGCAGAGCCCTGCTGTCCACCTGTGCCGGGCTGTACACACAGCTGCGGGTTACATTCAAGCCCCATGCAAAAAAATTTCCCTGGGTCCTGCCATGCCACAGTGCAGCTGCCTCGGCAGCAACTGGGGACTGAAAGGAAACAGGTTGCTCTGTGGGGTTAAAAGTAACTATGGGCAAAGGGAAGGGGATGCCTTCATCGGGCACTTTGGTTCCTTTTGGGGAGGTTGCTAGCTGCATGTTTTGGTTTTGGGTGATGCAAAACAAGGGTGTTTTCATTTCAGCAGTATGATGGATGTATATACATATATGTACATATATATATAATTTGAAAAAAGAGAACTGATTCAGAACTGAGAAAAGCAGCCTTCATCTGGGGAGTACATGAAAATGTGCCCAAACATTAGCGTTAGGAGCATGGGAAGTTAAAAGGAGGACAGAGAATGTAAAACTAAATGACAAATAAATTCACTAAAGGCTGGAGAGAATCACCTGCGGAGCACCCCTGCAGAGAGGGAGAGGGCAGCAGCCTCCCTGCTGCTCACCAGCACAGGATGAAACTTGGGAACAAGGAGGAGGTGGGTACAGGGAGGTGGAAAGCCTGAGATGGGCTCACAGGGACTGAGAGGACAAAGCTTGTTAGGGATGGGAGAGGAACAGCAGAAAGGGAAGAGCTTTCGGAAGGAGCCAGTGAGGCAATAGGAGAGACTGCTCTGAAACCTGAGGGTGAAATGAAAGCGTCCGGGCACAGGAAGCTGTGTCCTGGTTCAACCTTCCCTTTCCTCCCCCCCAAAAAACAAACAAACAAACAAACAAACAAACAAACAAACAAAAAACACACTGAAAACTGAGGAGATGGGTGTTTTCTGCTGCTGATCTAGTTACAGAGGGATGCAGTGGAAAAGCCTGCCTTCCCAAAGTTTCTAGGGACAGGCATCCACAAAGAAAGAGGGCCGTGGGAAGGTGTGCACCCACCCTGCATGCAGACCATGAGGGTGGCATGCACTCCAGCCTGGGTGCCGGGTGGCTGATGGGACACCGTGGGTGCAAGGGCACATTTTGATGGGTTGCTGTGCTTTCTAGGTGCAGCCTCACTGCAGCTACAGCTTCCCATCTTGAAAATGGAGGGAATATAAACTCCTCTCTAATTTAGAGATAAATTAACTTCTGCTTCCGAGGCATTCAAGTGGCATATTGAGGAACACCACAGGAGAGCCCATGAAGAGATAAATTATTTTATACAGAGGGAAGAGATTTGGTTAGCGTACAGTTAAGCAGAGCCTGAAACTACATGGTAGGTGAAGGGAATGAAGCAACATGTTGCACAGCTGTGCATTGGCACCATCTATTGCACTGAGAAAGCCACAGTGTTTCATCAGAAAAAATAGCATGTGGTCTTATAATTGAGGGCTGTATTGTAAATGGAAGGGAGGCAGGAAATCTTAAACCTGTCATTTCCTAACCTTTGAACAGTTGACTTTGCACCCACAATGTTCTTTTTTTTTTTTTTTTTTTTTTTTTTAATCTAGCAAAATACAAAGCAGAAAGGGCTTTTTTCATTAAACAGAAGTGACTACAGGATGGGTATCTTTGGTACAGGGCTGCACAGGAATGTTACAGAGTCAGCAATCCAGTCCATGATTGTTTAATCCAGGATTTAGGCAGTCTCTTGTCAGTAATACAACACTGTGCTATTGCTGTTCATCAGCCTGCAGGTTGGAGAGGAACAGGTAAGGAATGCATCTCTGTATTTCTTCTCCCCCCCAAATAATTTTTTTCCCACATAGTCACTCATACCACTACAAATCAGGTTAATGAACAAAACGACACAACATTTTGCTTGTACCTTACATGCAGTACAAGAAGATAGCAGTGAATACACCTGCTTCAGCATATACTCCTTGCCCCTACCATGTGTTTTGTGCTGCCTTGCAGAACTCTTTTGTGTTAAGCAAAGGTGAAACGTTAACATGAGGATAGTAGAGAAGTAAGTTGACTTTTGGTGTTTAGAAGTCATAATAGATGCTTGCCTCTCCATGAACTCCGTGTCACTCAAGCTTAACCTTTACATGGTTGTGTAGGATAAGAGAGAGATTAGGTTTGCAGGAGGACTGAAGGTTAAAAAAAAGAAAAAGACCTTAAATCCCAAAGGCATGGAGGAGAAGCCAGAGGTCTGATTGCATTGTGTCAGATGGCAGTTCTCCTCCTCTTTGGAGCAGCTCTGATACACACAGAATAGTGTAATGCCATGCCATTACAGCCTTCTCTATTCTGAGAACCCACAGACAACATTTTCAGAGGGGCAGGAGGTCCTCCAACAGCAAATTTAAGCTTCCAGCAATATGCCTGCTTTATTATGCTATTGTTTCATGTATGCTTGCAGACAGTGCAATTTCAGAACCATTACCATATAAAGCAGTGTTTGGTCCTGCCTCTGCACCATATCCTTTCTTGCTGCCCATGCAAAAGAAGAAATGACATGGGGATGGGAATGAGAAGGCCAAGTGGGCAGATCTGCTGTCATAGTAATTAGCTGGAAGGGATATAAGGTTATGCTGACTTAAGCCATAGTGCCACAATTGCTTTGTGGACTATTGTTAGGTGATGCAGACTGCCAGGTTTCTGCAGATCATGGATTGCAAATTGCTTTAATGGATGGGTCAGTAAAAGTTGTGGAGAGAATTTATAAACAAATATATAGAGTAATTAAGTATGTGCAGTATGTTAGGTACACACAGACAAGGAGAACTGCAGGAGCAGGGATGCACAGTCAGACAGTGAAGACGCCTTTCTGTACTTCCAGCTATACCTCCCCTCCAAGACTGGGGGCACCAAAACCCCCAGACCCCTTCTGTCTTCTCAGAGTTACCAGAAGCCCAAGTCCAAGCCAGATTCCTCCCTCAATGATGCACATTTTGTTTTTCCCTTGGAGGCAAGTGGGACCCAAATGTGCTGAGGTATTGAGACTCAAGGGTGTATGATGAAATCTCTTTGCCCCCCACAAGTGCTGTAAGTCACTGAAGTAAGTGAGAACGTAATGTTATGCCACATAAACTAGCCTAAAACAAGGCTGCTCTGGTTCCTCCATCACTTCTACTCCCAGTTCTATGATCTTGCCTTTCCTTTTCTTGCTGCTGCTTGCAAGATCATGACATATGATCTGAAACAAGTAATGTACTCACAACATTTTTTATAGTTTTATAGATAATTTCACCTCCCCAAAAGTGCTCTACATGCAGCTGTGTAGGGATCAATCCTTGTGCAAGGGAGGGGGCAAGAATACAGCTAGGGGCAGAGTTGCTGAGTGCAAGGTTGGGTTGGGGCAAAGATGACTTGGGTCAACCTCACCCGCTGAGGAATCACAGCATTATTAAGTATTCTGAGCTTTGTGTTGCTCCTGGCCCTGCTGAAGTGATCTGTACACAGCCCTTGCTTACAGACTATGCCTAAACAACTGTCTAGCCCAAAGACTTGCCTAGAAATCTCTATCAGTCCTATTGATCTGGAATGAAAAGCCTCCTAGACCTTGTCTCCACCTTCCAGAGCACTAATCACACAATATTTGGTGTTGCCTGCATGTGTTAATGCTTGTAACAAGCTTGAGCCTTTCATATTCATCATGTTGGGTGGTAACGGGCTGTGGTATAAACGTATGACAAGCTTGTATTACAGGGACTGGGTAAATTAAAACTAATTACAAGGAGATGTGGAGAGTAACAGAAACAGGAGGTAATGGAGAACTAGTGGAGGAAGCAATACAAAACAAATAATCCAAACCACCTTTATAGATCAGCCAGTGTATTTACAGGCACTGTTGAGAGATGAGTTATTGAATGATACCCATTTTCATCCTGGCCATAGATTTCAGAAATGCATGCAAGTACAATTATCTTCACCCAAGCGGTGAACGTTTGGACAGTTATCAAATCTAAAAGTTGTTTATGAATTGATTTTTGCCTCCTTAAGTTCAGTCTGGCTATCTTTGCAGCATACCAAGCACTGTAACCAGCCTGAAGGATTACACGGGAGTTAGGTTTTGCATCCTGACTTCTGCATGCAGCACTCAGTCTGGAGAGGTGATTGCAGAAATCTGCACTTGGGGTGTCAGGAAAAGGCAGCCTCTGCAGATATACCCTTCTTTCCTCTAAAATGTGATTCTAAGGGCTATATTATTTAAGGATAGGGCTTTGTTATTGTGCAGATAACTCCAGTTCTGCTCTTGTGTTTTCACTGTTTATTAGTAGCATAAGCTCTGCGGATAACAGGGGTTTGACATTTTCTGCTACACCAAATCCTATGGTCAGTTCTCAGTTTTAACTCTGGCAAACTCCTAATGTGAAAACCACAGGGATTTGTCTGCGTACAGGCTTTTAGGTTTTTATTAACTGTAAAATTGCCTATAATGAGGACTTTACTCTGGTCTCTGAAGAAGCTGGTGCTGGCTG
This sequence comes from Netta rufina, assembly GCF_964035555.1. Lineage (NCBI taxonomy): Eukaryota > Metazoa > Chordata > Aves > Anseriformes > Anatidae > Netta > Netta rufina. The sequence continues at coordinate 116,396,979 of NC_140124.1, forward strand.
CTGTCAGGGACAGAAAATGGAGCTGGATGGATTAGGGCAATAATCTGGTAATGCAAATTCTTGATATTTAATCAAGGGAGCATCTCCTCTGCAGTCCCAAATGCATCCTGGCAAAGCAGACTGGCAGCACCTAGCTCTGGCAAGGTGGCAATACTGTGATTTGTCCCAGGGGACAGAGCTAAACTACCCCCCCTTTTCTCTTGGGAAAGGCTATAAAGACAGGTCTGCTGGGAGCCTGATCTTTTGGTCACAGAGACAGCTACAGGCTGAGAGTGCTGTTGTTCCCTTGTCCCTTCTTCACATTCAGTCTTTCCCTCCATGCTGGCGTTCATGTGATTTTGAGGTGAGCTGTCCCAGGCTTTAAACCAGCTGAAAACTAATGATAGAAATGGAGGAGTTTGATGTTTTCACACATTGTATGTTGCTTCCTCACAGTTTCTGACAGCCTCCAGGGAAGCCAACTTTATTGTCTCTGCTACTTTCTGGAGTGTTGGGCAATGAAGTAAACAACATGCAAGATGGCTTAGTGATTTAAGTTAAATCCATATCTACATAGTAAACTGCCAGATAAAGTCACGTTACTCACAAATACAAGATCAAACTCGGAAAACATCGATCACATGTTATTTAGTGCAGTAACAGCTACTGTTTGTATACCTGCAAACCACAAAAAGAATGACCCCTCTTAAGTTAAATTAATGGAAACTGAGACAGGCAGCAAAACAACTTGCTTGAGACTATGAGTGTCCAAGATGCTGCTCACTTGCAAGTCATTCCAATCCCACGAGTCCATGTCTTGTGCTTACTTTCTTGCTGCATTTCTGGGCAGGAAGGGAGTGTGTCCTCAGGGAAGGACACTGCCTAAATAAGAGAAGGAACACCAGCTAGGGAAAGCAGCATGGCAGCAGACTTACACAGTTATAAAGGCATCATCTTTTGTAGAAGTTTTTCCCCTAAATTCTCAGCTTCTTAAAAGCTACTGCCTGATAAAGCTTCATGGGGGATGGAGCATATTTTTAAACTGGCCAATATTACATGCGTGGGAAGGAACCTTTTCTAAAGATACCCTCAGTGCCATGTATTTTGCTGGAGGGACCAAGTGACATCTGCTTTATCAAGACGCAGGAAATGCCATTTCCTGTCTAGTCAGGGGCATCAAGCCAAGCACTGGGCTGAGTTGTCAGCCAGTCAATTATTTGATTACTGATGTATAGCCAGCTTGTATTTGTGGGTCATCCTCCAGCTAGACTGCAAATGATTACATATACATCTGACAGGCACTCTCAGGCTTATTTTCAGCTTAAAACGATTGCTTATCTGTACAGAGGGCTGGCCTAACTAAAAGGAATTGTTCCCAACTCCCATCTTGTTCAAAATTTGATCTGCAGCGATGAGTTTGCTCCAGTGCTCATTCTGATTTTTTTGCAGTGAGAAGAACCAGTTTCTTCTTCCTAGTTAATCTATTTTTTTTTTTTGCCCTCTTTGAAAGTTAAAAAATGCTGGAAGAAATTAAGCAAGTTTTTCTGGCACTGGTGCTCATTTCACCCCTTGGTTTTGGGAAATACTTTTCATCCTAAGAAAACAACTCCCTGTCTGTTGGCTTGAGGATCCAGCTGCTTGTCACGTTAGACCATGTGGAGGCCGCATCTGAGTCCAGCTGTATTGCCAGGATCAGTGCCCTAAGGACTCTGCACAAAAACACTTTGATTCCTCCCAGTGACAGGGTTTTTGCTAACAAGCCTCCAGACATTTCAGTTGGTATGTCATCACCCTTGCTAAACTAGAACAGAAGGATGAAACAAAAGTATCTCCAAAGACCTTTAATAACATAAGTTGAAGGGGAGCAAGTAGAACATCCCAGGTGAGACACTTCTGTAAAAAGCGTTAGCATCAGCCACATGACTGTACAGAGGACAGAGAGGGTTTTTTTTTCCCCTTTTTTCTTGTCTTTCTTTTCAGAGATGAAAGTAAAGATAGGAGCTATGGACTGAGAATTGAAATGAACAAAGCATTTAACATCCTTTAAATAGCTGGATAGGGTCAAACTAAGGCAAAAAGTCTAAAATTCATGGAAGAGGGAATGAACCTGAAAAGTCTTAACACATTTTATACTGAGTGGCCCCCTGCAAATAGTACCTCTTTGTGATGGCCTGATTAGTTCAAATTTTCCATATACTTAACAGGGACTAAGTTACATAGCTCCTCTGCACAGTGATAGGATTTATGCATTTAATTCCCACTGTTATAGAACTGCAAATACACCCTAATGCTTTTCCTTTTATAATCCAGACAGCGTATGCAGTAGGCATGTGAAATGTATAGCCAGGATTTGGGATGAGTGCCTCAAAAGAGCAATCACCTGATGCTCTTTTGATAGGACAATCTCTAAAAAGTTAACTAATACCTTGTACTGATGAGGCACTCAGACTAGTGAATAATAGCTTGCAGGTACTGCTGAATTATGCGCTAGACGTTTGAAATCTAGGGTTTTTACAACCCAAGTGCGTTACTTGAGCAGCAAATCAGATTAGCTGTATTGTCAACAAGGCACTATGTGATTAGCATTAGCTGAGCAACTTTCAATAGTTCGTGTAAATGAAGCAGGGAGGGCAGCAGGGCCAAAATCATTGTCTTAATGAAAAGAAAGCGTGTTTTGTAGATAATTTTGTTCCTTAAAGAAAAAAAGAAAAGGGAACTCTGAAAGAGAGGGAGCATTGAAATGCAAGGCATTGTCTAACATGCCGAGCTGCAATCCTCCCACTTCTGCAGAATAATTTTGCAGAAGATGTGCAATTTGATCTGAAAGCTTGATTCTGCATCCAAAGGTATGGGAAGGTTTGCTACTCAGAGGATGAAATTTGGTGTAGTCAGATAACATGCTGGCTAACAATCCAGCATGACCTAGTTGAGCAGAAATATTTAAGTAGGTGTTTAACATTTCAGCACATCAGTTGGGCTATAAATTACAATGCTTAAACATATATATTTCTGCAAGAAGAGCTACCTTGATGGTTCTATAGTTAAAAGCCTAGGAAAACAAGGCACACATAACTTTCTCAAGTGTGATAAGGTTGATGAGATTATGTTGCCAAACACCACCCAGTAATTACCTTCACTATTTATTATTATTAATTATGTTTTCCCAGATTTAGAGCATTAGTGAAACATGATGAGATATTGGGATCTATGAAAACCAAGCAGTAGATTATTTGTCTCTAAAACAATGTTTCTGTATATGCTCCCTTCATCATCTTGCTTCTTTTTTTTTCTTTTTTTTTTTTTTCCAAAGAGTTAATTTTTTGAAACAATAGGAAAATGAGGCTTCTCTTTCCTCTTCACCTTCACCAAAATATTTTTATCTCCCTTTCTGTTACAATTTGGAACTGTAGAATAGAGAGAGCCTCTTGAAGCATCCTTGCCTTGCAAGACAAAAGGGACACATTTTTCTCCTGCCATACGGTAGTTTGGATTCCCCTTTGGCCTCATCAAAATTCTGTTTTCCATCCAGAACATCTTTGTGTTTTCAGAATGGGTAGTGCTTGCATTATGGTTGAAACAACTCAGAAAAGTTGGATTATTTGTATCATGTATTTCTTAGTGAATGGCACCCTAAGAAACATTTTCCTGCCAAAGCTCCCAGCTGTCCTCTTGACAGAAACTCTTGTGGCAGTGAGTGCAAATAGCTCAGTAAGTGGTTCTAGGGTAAATGTGAAAACTCTCCCCGATGCCAAAGGGAGATTTCTCAGGAGCATTTCACAATGTCACTCTCCACAAACATCAAGCCATGCCTGGTGGCAACCAGACTGACACTGACTCGATGTTTCTCTTCTCTTGATAGTACTTTGACAGACTGTTTAGCTGTGTTTTTTACTTTTCTTTAATGACATCATTTGCAGGGTTTGTTTGTGCTAGCTAGGTAGCAGCATGCCCACTTGTGCATTAGCCAATCCCCCCTGCCTTCACAAAGCAGGGATGTAGCTAGCTCTGCTGTGCTTACGGTACACTCTGATCAGAGCTTACTTCCTTGTCTTTTTATTTTGCACTGTTACACTCAGGAATAGGGGCAGATATCAATCATGTCAGATTCCTGAAGGCATTATATCATCTTTGCCTGTCTGCTCTCACTGTAAAATAGAGCAGCATCACTATCTACTGCCCTCCTGCGTTAGTCAGGTGACTCAACTGTCAAGGCACCAGTTCAGGGAAAATCTGAGATATATTGGTCACATCACTGATCTGTCCAATATTGTTATATAGCTAAAGAAAATGAAAAAAAAAAAAAAAAAAAAAAAAAAAAAAGAACTGTTGTCCTGTTCTTCAAATTGTGTAATACACAGCAGATTTTCTTCTTTCAGTGAATGGAGCTGCACTTGGTAGCTTACTACCTGGGAAGTCTTTGGACACTAAGTCACTGCTTTGTTTCTTCCTTATATTCTGTTAAATGCTGCTGTATTTCTGGTCATGTTTTTGCAAGACTCCATCCTTTTTCCGAGTTCAGTGGCCATTCCTGATACTGGGCAGCCATTAGCAACAGTTAGATTTATAGGCAATAGCTGAGTCAGATGAAACAGTAGGCAGTGATAACTGTGGAGGATATGTATTTAACTAAAAATCTGATTTTATGTGAGCTGAAAAGTTTTTTTTTATTATTTCCTCTGAAGTACTATGTATGTGTTCATTCTAGTCTGTCCTTAAGAGAATCTAACTTTACTCTCTCCTGCCTGCTGAGGAATAGACAAAAAGACATGGGGGTTTGATGGGGCAAAAGAACTCTGCTATGAGGGGAGGAAGAGAAGTTCAAAAAAGAAAGTTATTTATCTGTATTTACTTGTTTATAATAGCAGTGTCATTGAGGATCCATTAACAAAGCTAAGTGCAGGAAGCATACTGTGCTCTGAGTAAGCTGGGTGTGAGTCAACCCTCACATGAAAGCCATGCAATCCATTAAATTTTTGTCCATCTGCCTGTGGTGCCAGGCTAGCACTGCTGCATGCCTTTGTCACTGGAATGTAGTTGTGGCTGCCCCGGGCAGAGCACGGGCTCAGCAAGCTGCACATGCAGTGTATGTGTGTACGTACACGAGGGGAACAAATGTCTTGCACATGGTTTTTGCTATCCTTATGGCCTTTGCAAGGAGCTTTAAAACTGGCATGTTAACTTCTGCTTTGAGATTCCTTTCTTCTGCCACAGGTGTGTGAGGGCAGACTCATTTATGCAGAGGCTTCTGCAAGCAGCAGGCCCTAACTGTTTTAATGAAAGTACCCACAGACAGAAAAGAGAGATTTGCTTTTATGTTTTTGTGTAATCTATGCTTTATTCCTCAAAGGCGTCTTCATGCTGATAAGAACAAAACCCTAAATGCAAACGTCTGTTTCTGTCAGCACCCTCAGAGGTGATTTCCCCTCTGTCTTCTGGCAGCTGGGAGCAGGCCCTTGCAAGCAGCACCAGAGCTTTCCTGACCCATCCGTTCCATGACCTGTCTGAAAGGACATGCCAGTGAGGATCCTGTTTGGAAGAGAGGCTCTGAATGCCAAACTTTTTTCCTTTCAGTAGTAGCTCAGTCTAACTGAAGTGTTGCAATTGCTCAAGAATTTATTTGTAAGCAGCTAGGAAAGTGCTGGACAATTCAGATCCCTCCTATTCCTTACTTTGAGGCAGTTGGCTCCAAAATATTTTATTTTATGGACCATAAAATCATATTCCTCTACCTGACTTTAACTCTGCTTGTATAAGGGTTCCCCTTCCCCAAAAATATGAGTGCAGATCTATGAATATAAAGGTTCAACTCTATCTAATTTGTGTATCTATGGTATACATCTATGACTACAACTTAGTCCTACATAATGAGTAGGTCATTCTGGTGAAGTAGCAGAACAGCCTAAGCTGCAGTGGCAAGGTTATTAGGCTGTGTTAGGGTTTTACTAGCAGTACCAGCTTGAGCAGAAGTGGTGAAAGTTGTAGTGATACTGGGTTCCATTTTTCTGTCATTGTCTTCCTAAGAAAAATTTCTCTCCCTCTTTTTATAAGCCCCCTTTAAGTATTGAAAAGCTGCAGTGAGATTAACTTGGGCCCTTCCCTTCTCCAGGCTCAACATCCCCTGCTCTCTCAGCCTTTCTTCATAGGAGAAGAAGGTGGTGGTGGAGAAATACTGATGTCAATTTATAAACTGATTTTGATCCAAACAGAGAAAGTGTTCATATATACTATAAATGCCAATCACATTACACATACCAATAAATGAAGGCTGTGTTGTTATGCACAGCTGTGGACATGGATAAGATACAAAACCAATTTATTCTTTTCCTCATGTGGGAACAGCTCTACTGGTCTGAACAATTTGACTGCATCCACTTTAGAGAAGGTGTGCTGGTTTTATTCCGTTGTAGCTAGAAAGACTGTTACACTAGTGCAGATGAAGGTTTGAGGTTAAGACTTGCTGAGATACAGAACTTGATTTGTATTTTCTCTGGAGTTAACATAAAATATACACAGAAGTGAAATGCTGTGCATTAATAATTTCTACTACTTTATTATGTCAAGTGCAGAATAGAAAGTCTGCTACTAATCATAATATTGCCAATGTATATCACTCTCTAATATAAAAAGTTCATAAGCCATTAGGGTAATGATTTCTACCATTACTTGTCAGTACAGTGTGAAAATATTTTATTATCCATTTGCATTAATTTCAGCACACTGTATTTAGTCAGAAACATGGACTTTTTGAAGTGATTGCTCCCTATTGATTAATATGTCCAGAAGTTTCCTGATATACCAAATGACACACGTTTTATTAATGGTGCCTGTTTTCTGTGCAAAGCCTTGCATCTGAAGAGGTTTCATCTGTTAAATAGCAATGCTTAGAGATACTCAGAATTAAAAAAGAAAATGTATTTGTACTGTGGTTGCTGTGTTGAGGACTTCCCTTCTAATTTATACCAGTTGTAGTCTTTTCCCTTTGGATGAATAGAAAGTTTGAGTCCTAGAGAGGCTGAATTTATGCAGTCTCTAAGGTGAAGAATCATCCTGATAGAGTCAGCCATCTGTATTTAACACAATTTAAAATGCTGTTTGTCCTCCTCTGAGAAGGAACTTTTTGTGCCATGCTTACATTCATTCAGAATTGAATGGCAAAATCCACTAAAAAACTTGAGATTGGGTATAAGAAGGTGGTCTGCACACAGTACACAGTCTCTTCTTTTTAGAATAACATCCTTACATTTAAGGATATTTAAATGCTCATACATGTGTAGTGTATTTATTATCCACCTTGCTGTTGACTGCTGCCCCTCCATCTCAGAGCTCTTCTGGACCAGAATATAGCAGCTCTGGAGGCAGAGGACACATCTGTTCAGAGCAGATATGGGGAACACAGACCCCAGCAAAAACCTCCAGGAAAGTTTAAGCAACTGGGAAATAACTAAATGAAATGTAATAACTAATGAGGGTAGTAGTATGGTTAGTCTTATACTTCTTCTCTTTTTACCTCTTAAGAACCCTTAGGTTTGCACCTTGTAGAAAACATGTCATTTCAGCACTTCAGCACCATGCCAGGACAAGGGTTTAGTATAAATTTAAAGAGTTGTAACTCTGACTGTCAGATCTGTTAGATGATCTACTTTCTGAAGCAAGACTTAACCAAATGTCTCTTATCTACATATTTCCCAAGCCTCATTCTACTTAGGTTGTGGGATTTGAAAGGATGGCAGCCTCAATAAGGTGGCCAAAGGCTGTTTTATTCCTGAGTGGCCCCTCAAGGAACTATCTGTCAAAACTATCTTTTATCAGGATTTTGTAATTCTTTTAGACTTTTTTTTTTTTTTTCTTCTTCTAATGGAAGTAGGTGTTTCCGGGAAGAACAAGGCATATGTTCCAGGATAAGCAATAATGCTATGCTAGGACAAGGACCAGGGACTAAAAGCTTCAGGATTTAAGTTACTAATTCAAATCAGTAACATAACTCTGTCTCTGTCTGTGATAATGTTCACTCATTTCCTCCTGTAGTACTTCTGTTTTGTAGAGCTAACAAACTGGTAACTGAGACTTCCAAAACCAGAGAACCTCACCACCATTCACTCAGGCCTCTTTTTCTAGTTTGATGTCTTCTTCCTCTCCTAATACATAAAGAGGAGATATTTAAAATCTTGGACTTTGAGACAGTAAAAACATTTTCTGTTCACTCACTCTAAGGCAGAGGAGGTTTAAAAGCAACAGTGTTTGTTCCTGCCCCTTTGTTCTTGCTTTCTGTGAACATTCAAGAGAAAAGGATTTTGTCCTCCACATTCATACAAAAGCAATTTTAGCAATTTATTTAAAAATGTCCTTGGAAACCAAATATTATATTTTGCCCAGACAAGCACTGTTACTCAAGGAGCTTGAATATGCACTCAGCTGGGTAATAGGAACAACACCATGTGACTAATAAAATCAATGTCTGCTAAGTAATGCGGTTCAAACTGGAAATGTTCTCGATCAATCCAGACATAGTTCTTTTTTTCTGACTGGAGAATAAAATTGAACTAGTCTAACAGTAGATATTTTGCCATAGAAAAAGATAATTTATATAAAACAGGATTTTAATAGACCTGATTAGCTCTACATGAAGATAACATCTCTGATTTAATGCTATCTTGGCTTAGTCAAAGTAGCATTGGACTATTTCTTCATATAAAATGTTCCATGTGATTAAACCAATTTCTGCCCTCAGTTCTGACATGCTTTGATGTTAGAATATGCTTTGAGTATTGAAATGTAGGCTTAGCTATCATTAAACATAGCTGGGAAGGGATCTAGCAAAATTCTATACTTTCTTATTGCTGAAGGTACTACTAAATATTAGCACTGTAAATTGCCAGCAAACCTTGGGGTTCTGTGGCCTTGCAAATGTGGAAAAGGAGTTTGAAGGAGTAACACTGGTAGACATGGTAAAAGAGCTCAGGAGCTTCTCTGAATCAGGCAAGGGGGGTTTACACCCAGGTTTAGATGCCACCATGTGCAGTTTGATTGAAGAATACGCATTCCTGGCTTGTGGCAAAGTAAGAAAGAGAAAAACATTTCACAGCACTCATCCTGAATCACTGAGAAACACCTAGAACTAATATTCTTCAGGAACTGGCTTTTCCATTTATACTCAGCAATGTTGCTAGTAAAATGCACCAATTTCAGCCTGAGTCCTCTGTGTAAGGACTATCGCTTTGAGTCCCATGAAAGCAGATGGAGGAAAAAATTGTCCGTGTCCAGAAAATAAAGCAAGCTGGCCAATTATATCACCACACTGATTCTTAATTCCACTGTGGCCTGTCTGAGTGGGCCATTAGGAACAAAAAAATACAGTTCATTGGCACTTAACATTCCCAAGGAATGTGTCTGCAGGCAGCCAGGCATGCCTGGAAAAGAGGGATACACTCAGGAATAATAACATTGTGCAGCATCCTGGCTAACATTAAAAGGAAAAATAGGAATGTTTAAACAGTATGTCATACCAAGCAGGGAACACTATGGTCACGATGAGCACTGAGTCTCACAGCAGAGGGGAGAGGCTGGGTATCCATGCTTCTGTGGCAGTTTCCAAATCAGAGCCCCCACCTCTTTGATGCTTATCACTTGCATGAGGCTGTGGGATGCTCGGCGAGCTGAGCTATGTGGCCACAGTCAGGGTGTCTTTAGCAAGCTAATGAAATGTGCTGTTTGGTAACTGCATTGAGGAGGGGAAAATAGTATTTACTTACCTTAATGCCAGGCTTCAGTAAATGTTTTTAATACATAATGTTAAACAGGCAATTAGTGGACAAATGTTTCTATATCTAGAAATATGGCAGTATTCAAGTTAATCCCTAATGGTACAAAGCAATTGCACTTAGCTTATTAAACTTCATATCCAAAGGCAGTATATTTACTACAGGGCTTTCATATCTAGTGGTGAAATTCCAAGCAGTTATTGCACATTCCTACAATAAGAGTGGTTGCATTTAATTTGAAGGTAAACACTGATAGATCCATCACTTGGAAACAGCTGGTAGTAAACTGAAAATGAAGAAACAAAATACTGTCGATTAAATGTGTTGCCTGTGTAGTGCTTTCTATCACCATAGACCAGGACACTGTTTCAGTATCGATGAGATTTGGCAGCAAAAAGGAAAAATATGGAGGAACACATTTGTTTTACAGAGTGATGCACTACCAGGGCTGTGTATGTAGTACAAAGCCAAGTCAGTGAATTTCTGCACCAAAGTCAACAAATAAGCTGATCGGCAGTGTTTGCTGATAACAGCCACAATCTCTCTGTTACACCCAGCCAAAGCAATCAAAACTCAGTAAGCATGAAGGGACAGTATGAGCTAGACCTACGGTTAATGGATGAACAACAGCAACTGCTCAAGCTTGCTCAGAGAGCTTGCTCACCAGAATTTGAATCTCCCTGTTACTCACGGTAGCAAGTGTTTTATTCAGGCAGCATTAGAGATAGCCCCCCAAATAACTGGTAAAGAGTAAATGTTAGTGTTAGGGTTGTTATACAGTGCTTCAGCTTGCTTTCTTGGCAGTGTTACAGGGGACTGTAATTCTGTGAATCATGAATATGATTCATACTAGCCAAAATGACCTTTGAAAATTGGGTCTAGGCAAACATATCAGAAAGCTCTAACAAATAAGCTGATAAAATGAATGAATGATATTTACAGACCCTGCCAGTCTATTAAGAGGTCACTTTGACAGCCCTGTAGGTCCAAGTGTGAAAATTTCCACTCTCTTCTGCGTACCTGAGCAGCCATGCATACATACCTAATAACGAAATGTATTGCCCTTTCATTTATTCACATAGATGGCTCTGTGATAACTCTGTATACAGGCTGCAGTGTGTGGTGCAGAAAACCATGCATGTGTTTTTGCAGGTCTGAGTAGTCATGAAGTTCCTGGCCACCTCAGAAGCCCATCTGAGACAAAGTAGGAAGGAAAATTACAGCAACTGTGTAATGACTTGTTATTATCTTAGGTCATTGTATTGACCTAGGATTGGCCAGGACCATGCTCTGTGCAAGCAGTAGGGTTAAATGACCTCCAGAGCTACCTTCCAGCAGACATCTCCCTGGCTCTGTGCACACACATGGGAGGAACCTACATGAGCAGACGTGTTAGTGAGTGGTGTAGGAGCAGGAACCAGCTGTCAGCTTATCGTGTAATAAACTGCCATCAAGAGAGCACTCAAAAATCACCATTTTTAAAGGCATTATCAGTTAATGGCTGCAGGCATATCTGTAGAATGGCTTGCAAGACCTACACCCTGGCTCAGGTTTGTGTTATGTGAAATCTTAAATACCAGAAGGGTTGGGGGAATTTGAAATGATCTCATGGCCTGACTATTTTCTTAATCAAGGGATCCTTGACACGATTTGAAACCAAGACCTGCCACTACCCTGGAGCCGGTAGCTGTGTGTTGCAGTAACAGAATGTTCTTCCAGGCCCCCTTGTGATAACCTGTGCCATTATTGGATTTATTACTTCATTTTTTGGTTAAACTTTCAGAAAAATTGGCACATGCAGTCTGTACACTTGTGAAACTGTGGCTTCACTCCATGGCTGTTTTGATTGCTATGTATGAGCCTATAAAACATTTTGGAATCTTCCTGAAAGAGAGAAGTGATTTCATATAAAAATCTGTTTCCTTTTTTATTCCTAATGGCAAACTAAATAAGAAACACTGAGAATGGTATGTCACTGGAAGATCTGAGGCTTGCTTAAAGTAATTTCAGTGGTTATTTTGAATCTTTATAGCAAAGCAGTATAATTTCCTCTCTTCACATTCATAACTTACTAACATGTTTACATTTTCAGCTGAACATTTCCATTCTTGGCTGTGTTGAAAGGTGATAGCCTGTTTACTGGATGTAATGTTGAGCAAAATCCCTCCAACCTTCTGAATTACCTCAGGTTGAAAAATATAATCCATTATCCAAATATTCTGCCTATGTTTTTCTAGCACTTTAATATTGCACAACAAGCTGAAGATGAAAGCTTGGCCTGGATATAGCAATTGCTAAAGATTTCTTTGGCTGGAGATGAAGGAAGAAGGCTTAAAATAAGACCACCTCTGTGTGTACTCAGTGAGTGTTCTGCTTAGATTGTAACTCCCTACAAAGAATCACTTGCAGCCATCTCTGTAAAAATTTTCTCTGCCTGTGTGGATGAGAGGCTGGTATTGGGGCCACCGCACTCAAACTGGGATCAGCTGCTTAAACCAGTGTGAAGGTGTAAAGCCTGAGTCCTTTAAAATCATTAAACACAGACAGACATACACACAAAACAAAGAAACAACAACCACCACCACCACCAAAACCAGAACAAAACATAACATAACAATAAAACACAGCTTTGATACAATGTGACTGTATCTATTCATGGGCATATGCATAAAACTGCTGATTTTTTTTTTTTTTTTTTTTTTCACATACACACAGACAGACCTTCCTCTATCTGAAAAAAAAAAAAAAAAAAAAAAAAAAAGTGAAGGAAGACACTTGTCTTCAGCACTTTGTTCTCCATTATTCTTCATATTCCATTGGTTTTCTTTCATTGTGAGATTACAGGCAAGTGCACAGATAAATTGTCTTCATGCAAACATTAGTAATCAGAGAGTGGACCTTGCTTATTCCCTGCAAGACGTGAGCTTCAGTACACAGCTGGACTCATTTAAATGCTAATATCTCATTGTGCTTGTTTTTTTTTTTCCTTTAAATGACAATAATAATAATAATAAAAGTTGCAGGAAGACTGCTGCTGTGCCAACGCAGGAGGTAACGTAGCTGCTAACAGAGAGACATGAGGCACCAGGGAGGCCCCTGGGTCATCAAATATTTTTTTGCTTCTGCTTAAATGTATGTTTAATACCGTGTTTTGTCAAAATTAGAGAAATCAAGAGATCATCCCATCGATCCCTTTACCCACAGCAGGATCAACTATACTTACATCATTAGCTGACAGATGCCAACCTATTAAGGAAGGCTTCCCAGGCAATCTGTTCCTGTGCCTTGGTATACTTACCACTAGAAAGTTTTCCCCTGATGTCTATGCTAATTCTCTCATGTTGCAAGTTGGGTCTATTAGTATTTGTATTTTTTTTTTTTTCCTTTTTCTAACCCAGTACCTAAATTGAAAACAGTATTTCATTGGAATCTTTAGAATTACTGAACAGAAAAGAAAAATGTCCTGTTATTGCAGGTTTTGCTCCTGTTTATTTAATTGTATTTCATTATATATAATGTACTATACATTAGATATTATACACACACATATATAACATGTATATGTGTTATTACTATTGGCAACAGCCCAATATTATTTATTCATGTGGCATACGACCCAGGTTCTTTTCTGTAGAACACCTACCTGTCCAGATGTTCACTAGCTGCGATACAGGTGATTGTTTCTGCCTAATTTAGAAAATTCTATTTGCTTTTAATGAAATTGATCTTTTTCTTTTTTTTTTTTCTTTCTTTTTTTTTCTTTTTTTCCAGTTTGTGTTCCCAGTTTGTAAGAATTTCTTCCTATTCATCTTTTCCGTGTTGGTAAAACTTGTAGATTTAGGAAATACTATATTTTCCTTTATCCAGTCTATTAATAGGTATACTGAAAGGTGTTGTACACAAGTGAAATCCTCACGGAGCATACTGGTGCTATTAGTAACTCCCTTGGACACATTTTTTCAACCAGTTTTGTGCTCGGGTCTTATAGTTTATCTGCATGTTATGCAGCGAGTTTAACATTTTTGAGCCTACATCTCACCCTGGTGGTTATCTTCTGTTGGTGCACAACATGGACCCCAATCTGAAGTTGGCATTTGAAGTTCCTACACAACACTTGACTGTTACTGTGGCTGTATGAATTTTCAAAGCCAGGTAGCCTTCAGCAATTACTTGCTGAATTAATGCTGGTGGATTCATCAGGAGGGGAACTGGAACACTGGTAGTTTTCATGGAAGTCTGAGGTTTAATGTACTCTGCTAACCCAAGACACTGCAGTAAGAATTTTTCATGTGATGTATCTGCACCTTTGCATAAAGCCCATATAAAACATCCCACCCACCCATCCCAACCACCATGGGGTGGTTTGTGACCATTTCTGGGGAGGATGGCATGGCTGGATGACAGCTTCAGCTTCCTTAAAAGCCCCCAGGTTTGTGGAGGCAGATGCATTGCTGGGGTATCTGCCTTCTTGTGGAGAGCGTGTGCACAACCTGCCAAATGCACATCATTTCTTCACCACTGCTTCAGAGATGCGAAGAGCACAGATGTTTGTTTGCTTCCTTGCTTGTTTTAAAAACAAATAGTAGTGTGGTTCTGTTTATTTTTATTTTTCCTAGCAGAACTGTATTAAAGTTCATGCATTCCCTGAAAGTCAAAAAGCCTTCGTTGAATCCAGGGTGCTCTGGGTCTGATCTTGCCTGCATGTCATATGATTAGGCTTAACATCACACAAAGGGTCACAGACGGGGCAAAATCTGCAAGCAAGCTGGTCTGCCAGACAGTAGCGATAGTCATCTGTGATACGGACTGGTCAGAAATCCACACCTCCTTTTGATACCAGGAAGTTTACGTAGAGCTTTACTTCTATCTTTTGTCAGTTTTCACTGCTGCATGACTCTGTAATATGCATGAGGAGGGTTGGGATGCACATCTCCCAGCAGCTTTCTGATCTGGAAATACCTTATTTGCTGTCTGTGGTTAGGTAGGTTTGTTTGCAGTCTGGGAGATGCTGAGGGAGACTGATGTGTCCTTGCCCTACATCTGTCACTGTTTAGCCTCCAGTTGGGTAGACAGGTACATAGGATTGATTCAGGGCATTCTATACTGCTCTCACCATCTTAGTATAATCTAATGTGGTTCCACTGTCAGGTTATTGCTAATGCAGCCTGACTTTGAGACAATTTACAGTCTGGCTAGCTGGATGTTATCCTTCCTGTCTTCATTCTTGCAATTCCCAACAGTAATCTCTTATCTCAATATTATACAATGAAAATCCGTTAGATTGGCAAGAATAAAATGAATAATATGTTATTAGCAGCAATTATTCTGTAATTTATCTGTAGTCCTCTGCTATGTTCTATTTGATACTTATTTTTTCTGATCTAACCTTTTGCTCACTGTTTTCCTTGCTTGAGTGAAAACATCCTTAAAAAAGACTTTCTTGTCTTTAGCAGAGAAAAGGACTGATCAGGGAACAGCTTTCACTGGCATATTTGTTGTAACTGCTTTATAGTCTGTAACATATGTGGAAAAAATATGTAAACCAGTCCCACTAATAATAGGGTCTCCTGCAAAACCAAAGTAGGCAAGATCCATGATACATTGAACAGATGTGAAAAATAGGCAATGTATTGCAGAACATAATCTGCCATAGAGTATCAGGGCAAGCTCAATAAAACAACTGGGACAAATCTAACAGTTGGTGCTGGGTACTGCTGATTTGTCAGGGAGCACAGCCCAGTAGGAACAGATCTGTGGAGTGAAACAACTGAACTAAATTACTAATGTAGACACTCACCATGACCAAACAGAAGAAGCAGAACAACAACAAAAGAGAGAGAGAGGGAATATATTAACTCTAAAAATAAATAGCCAAATTATTTCAGCATGTAATGAGGCTTTTGCTTCTCTGGATGAGAGAACGCCATGTTGCAGTGACTTCATTAAAAGAAAGTAGCAAATGCACAGTAGCTCAGTGGTACTTCAGGACATCGTACGATCATCTAAGGCTATGTTGGTTAGATTTTCTGCCACCTGTCCTGAAATCAGGAATGTCTTGAAATCAGGAAAATACAATAAAATAAAACAAACCCATACAAATAGGTTTCAGGTTCATTGTCAACAGAAGAAAAGGGAAAAATGAAGCCATTTAATGAATTCAATATTGGGAACATGACTCCAATTTCCTAAAAACAACTAAAAATCAACAACACCCCAGAACAATCATCAGCCTCTAATTCTATTTTCTATTCCACAGAGTCTTATTTTTCATTTACAACCTTGGCCTGTGAGCAGCTTCCCACATTGCCTAAGCAATGTGTTTACCATCTGTCATCTATTTGTTTTGTTCTTCTGCAGAAAAGCATGGACAGTAGTCTCTCCTTTTTGTTTGGTTTTATCACTTGAACACAAGCTACTGTACACTTCTTATGGGAGAAATGAAGGTGCCAGGTATCATGGCTGTCTGTATTTCCTTGGGAAACCCATTCAAATAAGCTCCTGAGAAAGTCCATCCATAGGAAAGAGAGAGAGAGAGAGAGAGAGAGAGAGAGAGAGAGAGAGAGAAAAGAAAGAAAGAAAGAAAGAAAGAAAGAAAGAAAGAAAGAAAGAAAGAAAGAAAGAAAGAAAGAAAGAAAGAAAGAAAAAGAAGAAATGAGAGAGAGAGGGAGAAAGAAAAAGAAGAAACGAGAGAGAGAGGGAGAAAGAAAGATAGAGGAAGGAAGGAAGACAAAACAACAACAACAAAATGAAACAAAATCCACAAGAATTACTGTTGGGCATTTTTTGAGCTGCATTAGTAAAATCATATGGTTTTGTAGGTCGGTAGATATCTGTACACACATTACAAGGGGAGGGGGAATTGTAGATATTTGTGGGAAATCAGAGAACTAAAGGCTGTCTGTAGTCAACAGTGACCACTTTTTCCCTCCATCCTGATTCACCTTGTGCTTTTCTTCTTGGGTTGCTGCTCCCTCAAGGCTGAAAATAGGGATGAAGGCACTGCAGTGAAATTCTCATACCTATCTTCAAGAAGACTCGTTTAGCTTGTCTCCATCTGCTGATTTTCTTCAGCAGCCACACCAGGCAATCAAAGTAGTGGTGAGATTAGTGGGGAAGGCACAGAAGGGAAGTGAGAATAACCACGTGCTCGAGCCACTCGCTGACCATCTGCACACAACCAGCATTTCCAGCCCATGAAACAAGAAGTGAGAGATGGGTCTGGGTCATGCTGTGAATCTGGAATGAGCAATAGGTGCCACCCAGCTTTTAGATGAAGAAGGGCTCTGGGAGTTTGCATGCTGAAATCACTCCAGCTCTCCAGCTTGTAAATGTTAAAAGAAGAGCTCCCTCAGTGGAGCAGAGAATGATGTCCAACCTAGTCACCTTGGAGAACTGGATAACCACAAACCTCTGGAGCTTCTCCCTCACGCAGTATGCCATAATATTGAATACGCTTGCTAAGCTTTACCACATCACTTATGTTGTGCCCCCCTTTCCCTGTGCCACACTGCTTTGTTTTTGTGAGCTGGCAAGAAATGGAAACCCTGTGTAGGATTTCCACAGCTGCCTAGTCACTAACATGACAAACCACAATAGACTTCATAAAGACTAATCCTTGCCGTGACAATACTGCAGTAGTCAACTCATGTTTGTTTTGCAGTTGCCACTGCTGTCATTTATTCCCCTCTGAAAAACATTGTGGTGGCCCTCCTGAGGATATTACACAAACACCTGTTTCGTCAGTGCTAGAGAGTGCATTTACCTACCTATCAAAGAAGCATGAGCAAAGAGTAGCATGAAAAGAAAAACGTGTTACATGGCTTCTGAAGAAGAGAATTCAAACTCAGTGTTAAGCAACACTGAGCCAGGCAGGTTCCAATCACATTTTCATATTTACACTTAGTATTTAGCAATATAATCATGTGGCTTATGACTAGCTGTGCTGGCACCATTTTGGAGTCCTGCTATTAATACTTTATGTGACAGGCATTAAAATTAACTGTGAAAGTATTTATAAGGAAGCACGAGTGCCTGTGCCAAAAAACACGTGATGGAGGACCTAATCAGCTGGAATGTGTTTTGCTTGCTGTTTGTAAGTCTAGCTTAGTAGATTTGGAAGAGTAGATTTTCTACATCAGAAAGTTTGCTGTGGCCTCACAGTGTCTTTGTGAATTCTCATTCACAGCTGAAGGTTGTAATTTTTGCCGTGTAACTTTCAAAACTAAATCTGCAGCTTAAAACTCTTGCTTCAGTCACACAGACTGTAGCTGTTGTTGTTTTCAAGTTTCACACAGCTTTTGTCATCTCACTTTTCTGTCCGTCCTCAAAGGAAGTGCAAGTTCTTCTGTTTATCAGCAAATGTATATGCTAGATACTGGCTGTGATTTAGAAAAGATCTTGTTCTTCTTTTTGTGAGTAAAAATTCCTGCCAACAAGTGAGCCAATTTTTGGATTTAGAAGAAATATGCAATACCTTTCAGCAGTAAAAAAGAAGGGACAAATTTGTTAATTTAAGGTTCTGGTAGCAACTGATTTGTCATGTGATACTTAATATAATTCCCTTTTCAACTCCTTGTCCTCCCCACAGTCTTTACTCCCTTGATCCAAAGAGCACCACTGTGCAAAATTGTCCTGGTATTATGAACTGTTCCTGTCCTCCCCTGCTGCATTTCCACTTCTTTGTGCTCTGTCCAAATACAGCTCCTGGTTACGCTGCTGTGTCAGGAACAGTCTCATTAGTGGTAGCTGAAGCACTGGTGAGAAGGAAAACAACACCAAGAAGCACGCAACCTGGCTCTAAAGGTTTCCCATGGCAGCTTGTTTTGTACATTCTGTGAGACCTTGACTGCAAGAAAGCTTTGTAGCTGTGTGACTTAGCAGTTCTTTTTTTTTTTTTTTTTTTTTTTTTCCTTCATCTTTTAGTCATCTTTTGATAAATGCACTCTAATTTTGTCCTAGAAAACCTGCCTGTTGAAGTGGCAGTTAGATAAAAATTGGAAAATGATTTTTCTTTACTTTAAAAGAAACACCTAGCATATGGGAAGCTGTGTGTGTGCAAAGGCTTGTCAGTTATTCTAATGTAATTCCTGCATTAAAGAGCTACAGATGTCAAGGATATTATTACTTCTTGGCCGGCCACTTTTCAGAATTGTTTGAACAAACAAGTAGGTCCTTGCATTATATCTTTGAACTCAAATCCCGAAACAGGTCACTAGTCCTGTAAGGTAAACATATATTAATTTCCTTTTTCTTTAGTAGTGTGACAGTCTTGATGTATTT
The DNA here is from genome assembly GCF_964035555.1 of Netta rufina. NCBI lineage: Eukaryota > Metazoa > Chordata > Aves > Anseriformes > Anatidae > Netta > Netta rufina. Next base: position 116,415,995 of record NC_140124.1, read on the forward strand.
TTTTTTTTCCTATCAGATATCTCCTTGGAATATAATATGCTGTTGTCAGAATAGTGGAGTGCAAATAGATCTGAGATTCACTACTAACTTGAGAAAGGAGATGAGATTGTATATCCACATTTCTGTAAAACTGGGTTTCAGCTGTCCTCATCACCTGCACTAACACCCAAAGGGGCACCTTCACTGCTGCTGTGGAGGTTACAGTCAACCCAAATCAAGCCCATCTGGAATGGAGACCAGGGTTTACTGTCAATACCTGCCCAGTGGTGGGTGGGTATGAAGTGTCTGCAACACCTGTGATTTATAGGGAAAAGAGAAGAAATGCAATCTGCCTTCAGACTTGGGAAGTCACTGATCCTCATGTGACAGTGTGGGGCTTCTTCTGTCTCAAAAGCTATCTAGTAAACAAATGCCAAAAATATCTCTTGTGCATTTAATCCTGTTTTGCTAAATAGGGCTTTCACTTTGTAAATGTAGGACAGTGCCTAGAAACATTGATCAGAGGTTTTCTGCATGTTAAATAATCAATTTTCAACCTGTTAATTTTCTAAACTCATTGAGAAGTAGCCTCTGTGAAGTATCATGACAAAAATCTTGCAGATTATTTGTGCACTGCTAACATAGGAGTGATTTATGTGTGAGTAGAGAGAGTGAGGAGGGATAAAGGAGGCAAAATGAGCCTTTGACACTCAAGAAGTGATGGCAGGTATGTGATGAGTGGTGCAGTGTATGCTGAATCCTAAGGAACACCTGTGAGCATCGTAAATTGAGTGGAAGAGCTACATGTTGGGCTGAGCTGGTGCATAATTGGAACCCTGGAATGTATTTGTGCACTCTGCAGCAGCCTTAAGGAAATATGTGGACTTGGCAAAAGCAGTCAGTAGTGTCAAATAATTATGAAATACTTGAAAGCCCCAGGTAAAAAACCTCTTCAAAATTGGCAGGCGTCAATGGGTCATTAATAATTTTGTTATTTCCTTCTTTATACGGTGAGCTATTGTAAATCCCTGGTGGAAAATCCAGTGAGGCAGCCAGGGGAGAATGCAATCAGCAATCCAAGCACTAAGAACAAAAAGAAGAATGGCACTTACAAATTTTCCTACAAACTCTGCAGTCCTTTCCAATTCCAATCTGATAAAAAGGATTTAGCTGAGTAGCTTGGCTGGGTAAAGTATAGTTTTACAAGTCTAGCACAAAGCACCAATACATTTGACTCTGTGGATGTATAAGCTCTAACAATAATGTTCAGCAAATTCAATTCTTTAATCATTGTGACCATAAGAACTAAATGTTTGTAATGTTCTCAGGATGTGTAGAGAGTAATTACATCGGATTTTAATAAGACTTGCTGTGAATTGTTGACCAATGATTCACTATGGGGGAAAAATTAATTAAATTTTAATGTGAAAAGTTATTGTTAATTAAAAGTTACATGAAAAACAGCCATAAAAAGTAGGGAAGGTGGACAGGTTTTGAAATACTAAAAGTGCATATAAAGGAAGGGAATAATATACATTTTTTTTTGGCCTAGACTTTACCCTACAAGATACATACCCAAATAAATGTATCCATGTGCAAATTCTCTTCTCCTCCCATGAAAAATATGTTGCAGGTAGATACACACCCTGTGACAGATGATGGTTTGCACCCAGAGACATTTGAATGAGGGTGGTATGTGATGTCAGTGGATGGGTCAGATGAGGGAAGGATGCTTACTTACACTTTACCTCTGTGGAGCTTACAAAGAGAAAGACTGTGCCAGCTGAAGACTGGTATGGAAACACAGCCAACTGGCAATGATACTACTGCAGCCTCAAGTCATATTACAGTCTTAAGATGTACTGCAGCCCATGTCCCCTGCCAGCTATGCCCCTTCTTTCATCCATGTCTCCATTCCCTGGGCAGATTCTGCTATTTCTCCCCACAGTGGCCTTTTTACAGAGGTTAAAAACCCTCCAGTTATATGGATGCTGGAGAGAAAATCTCAGAAAGAAACTTAGATGTAGATCTCAAAAGTGGCATAACTTATGTTTCTAAATGGAAAATTGCAGCTGCAGGCTCCCCATGAATAAGGATCTGCTTTTGAGTATAACCAGAACATGTAGGAGATGGGGTCAAGCAGTACAGAGCCCAGAGCATACCCAGAACTGGACAGGACCAGTTCTTTCTCCCAGCTCAAAGGGGTTTGGATAGAGGCTGGTGCACTCTTGCAACAGGATCTGATTAACATTAGCACACAAGAGAGTAATAAAATGGTTTTCTTCTGGACTTTTAAAAAGAAGAGGAGGAATTTCATGCAGGGATTTTGAACTGAGTGGGAGGTTTTTTGTGAACCTTGTTCTTGGGCACCCGTTTTCCCTATGTATTGTGTTGTCATTGAAGTTAGATTTGTGGACTAGGCTTGAAGGGCCAAGCACAAGTTAAACAATGTAACATCACTGCTATGACAATGAAGACTTCTTTAGACTCCAGAACTTAGCACTTTCTTCCATAACAAAACTATGAGGGATGTCTCACCAGGGCCCCTTTTAGAGTCTGTGTTCTCCATTCAGTCTAGAGATTCATGGATCTTAATCACTTCATCATACATGTCTCATTCAGATCATTATAATGAAATCAGCAGGGTTAAACCACGCATTACAAAGTGCTTTTCCTTAATCATTAGTTTATCCAAAGGGCTGACAAGTGAGCTATAGCAGTGGATAATCCAATGCCCATTTTCCCCTCAAGGATTAGGATTTATTTACTTGTAACTGACAAGCATCTACTATCTCATTTTGACGGTATTTGTGTGAATGAAATTTTAAAAGCTTCCTCATTATATGGTAAACTCCTATGAAATCATCTCTTAAACTTTCAAATGAATACAGTTGTATATCTGTAGAGTCAGCTTAAAGAAACTCAGTTCAGTGGTCTGAAATATATTGGGAATATAACACATTATTTGTGGTGTACATTCTTCACAGTAAAATATGACTCACTTAACTCAATCAGTGGCCAAAAGTGGACTTGTAGTCTAGCTACTAAAATTCATTAAAAAAAATAAATAAATAAAAAAGAGCCTGAATTTCTTCCTAATGCTCAATATTTCTTAAAGGGCAAATATGTAATTAAAATAAAGTCACAATTTTTATTTAGCATTGTGAACACAGTACTTGCAGTTCTAAAAGTAACCCATGTGGAGCTTTAAAAGGAAACCTACAGAATCCCGTGTCTCTTGATTGTTGAAAGCATCACTAAATATTAAATCAATACATATATATATATATATAAGACCTTTCAAAGAGCAGTTTGTATGCTATTTTTTGTAACCCCATGAAAATGTTCCAGATAAAATGTCAATATTATGATCTTTTTTAGTATATAAAATGACCAAAGGTTATGTTTGTTATACAACATTCTGAACACAGTGGACTGAGTCAGACAAGCTTAACCGCACCAACAAATTATAACATTAATCAAAAGTAATAATATATTTTATCATCATTTTATTGTCTAAATCACACCAGCATGTGACTATTATAAAGCAGAGCTGAAAGATAAAATTAGCTGGGGAGGCTGTCTTATAAAGAAAGACCTTGACTACCAACATATAACCAAAAAGGCAGAGAACCTGGCTTTCAGAAGGCTTTTGATAGAAAGGAAACATTTGAAGGTAAATTATTTCTAATACTGAAATTCCCTCATATATAATTAATCAAAAAAAAAAAAAAAAAAGAAGAAGAAAAGTACTTGCACAAAGTATAATGATCGATCCCTAATCCGTATACACTGTCCTGCAGCAATGCAAGTGCATGCCTGCATGCCTTCCCTCCCAGGAGAAGCTGCCAGCTCACTCACATGCAGAGCTACTCGTCAAAACACTGCAGTGTCAAAACAAAGCTTCAGAGCACATGGCCCCCTAGGCTCTGCCTTCTCCCTGCCCTTGTCTACTTGCTGTGTGGAGGTAAGAAGCTCAGTGTTGGTACACGACACTGGGGCCCCAACTGTGACTGAGGTCTTTTCTTACTGCGGCAATGCAGGTTGCACTGCATCCTCTGGGGTGCCCAGTTGTCCTGTGTGAGGAGGTGTGACGTTTTCCCTAGTATAGAGGTCAAGGCACAAGTGTGTAAAATGGAGGCATTGTAAGTTACCCCAGAATTAATGAAAGACAGAGGAGGGTACATATGTATTTTTTGTAATATTTTGAGGTTAGCTTTAGAGATTTTTATGTTCTTGAACAGTGAGGGATCTTGGACCTTTCTCTTTTTGCCTGATTCTATACAAATCAGCTGTACCTGTTCTTCACTGGTACAGAACTGTCAGACACTGCACCTATTTTTGTCATAATTCTGCATTTTGTTGTAATCATACTTCTTAATTTGACAAGTACCTAAACATCTACAGTCTATTCACTCATCCCGTGCCTATAATCAATAATTCATTCTCTGAATAACTCCATAAAAATGACAAGGATGATGAATATTTTCTTTCTCTCTCAGTTTAAAATAAAATCCATATTAGTTTCATCAACTGGCAATTATTAATGTACCTTACTTAACCAAGAATTGATTTGATTCTGACAAGTTCTTAATGTCTTTAAATTGTGGTAAATAATTGCTCTCCATATTCAGCAGTTTAGTATACCAACATAAGCTAATCTTATTTTAATGGAAGATGTAGTTGTAAAACCTTGCAGAATATTGGGTAAAAGCCTTCAATTGCTGACAGACATTTCTTTTGCTTTAATGCTTGTGCTGGTCTGGGTATATGGACAGCTACAGCAATAAATGAAGGCTAAACAAAGCTTGGAGGTTGAAACTCAGAAGCAAAATCCAGCTACAGATTCTTAGGTTCTGAGTCATATTTAATATAGATGAAATGTCTCATGCCTGTTTCTATTTTTATTTCCTAATAATCTGAAAATTGTTATATAAATGCTTACCTTTTAGAAGTCCTCATGGGTTTGGCATATCTATTAATAATTCAGGTGTTTGAGAGGATAGCCTGTCAGTGGCATTAGCTTGTTGTAAAATTGGTACATTTTATCCTATGCATGTAGCTGTATTGCATATACCTCATATATATAGGATAACATCTGCTGTAGATATTTAGCTCAATTATTTAGGATTCTTTGTTTAATGCCTTCCCTCTTAAAAAACTGAAACATACAGGAAAATGCTAGTAACAATTACAGAATTAGGGGCTGTCGGAAGGATAGACCTTATATGAAATATAAAAGAGGGAATAACTTATGGAATATGAATTGTTCAGGAAATTCAGCCCATTTAGTGATCTCATGCCTTTTAATTTCACTGTTCTTTTCCCTTTTTGAATGATCTATTGCTCCTATTTTTCTGAATCCCCATTTGGCTGTCCACTTTTGGGCTTCTGAGTAAAGGATAGTGAGACTAAATACTTAAGATCAAGAATGAACTACATTTGACTGATATACACGTCCTGGGATTCCTAAATCAAATGTGATTTTGTCTATAAGTCTGTCCCAGTCTTTGTCAAAGGCATTTGCTGTTTCATGACAGAAGAAAGGTCTGCCTTTCGATGCCAGATATCCCTAATAAGTAACAAGACCTGTTGTGAAGCACTGGGCTCATAGGTGTAAGATGAAAAACTTTGGAATAAGGAAACTAGAACTTGTTAATGTTTTCTGTTTGTATGGATGGCAATAAGCCACCCAGGCTCAGGGAAATAATGATGATTAAAAAAAAAATAACAAATCCTGTATCAAATTTACAGAATAGGTAAAGAAGTGCTGCATGGATTTCGTAATTTGTTTATTTAAAATGGCACTGCAAACATGAATTTCAGCAATCCTGCTGGAGCAAATTGTACTAAAGTGGGCTACATGCATTGTTTAGGCCCCAGTCATAAGCCTCTTCCCAGTAGGACAGCTTACACAAGCCTACCAGAAAAATGCTTGTATTCAACAACAAATCTAAATTCACGTTGAGTAGCAAACGTTGGTATAGTCTGAAATGACGAACAAACAGTTACTTGCAAAGCACATATTGTAGAAATATCCTATAAAGATACAGGAGCTCACATTAATCATGTGAGCTAGGACAATGGGTGACCTTTTCTAATAAGAAATGAAGCATCTAAAGCAGCCATTAAATTTCGCAGCAGCCCTATTTACTGTACGTCTGTGGCATTCATCATCGCATGATGTAAAAGTCCTCAGACTGCCAATGTTTGCCAATCATCTTTCTCCAAGGGGAAAATTGTTCGGAAGCTTTTAGAGCACTGCTCCCCAAATTCTGGCAATGCCAAGGCCATTACAGGTCCTTTTTAGACTTATAATGAACAGAGAGCAGCTGTTGAGCAAGCAAGGTTAACAAACCTTGGAAAAGCATTAGTACTAATTCACTTTTAGCACTTTTCTAAGCATGAAAGTTGAAAATGACTGTCTGACATGGGTCAACCACTTTTCCAGAAGCTGAATCTGCAAAGTCATTGATAAGATATCTAGGCTTTGGCTTTCAATACTTGCAGATCTAATTCACAAAGAGTTTTTAATAATTAGAGGCTGTACTAGATTCAGTCACTACTTTAAGATTTACAGTTGAGTTTTAAACTCAGGACAGAGTTGATAATTAGAAATGCTATTGAATAAAGACAGAGTAATTCAGTGGTTGGGGCATGTGTTTTCTTGTTGGGTGAATGAGTTCTCATTGTCACTTTGAAAACTTGGACATCTACTACTCCTCCAAGACATTGTTTCACTGGCATATTTCTTGTAGCTACCCTATTAAGATAAGATTTCCTGCTTTTTTTTTTTTTTTTTTTTTTTTTTTTTTTTTTTTTTTCATTTGCCTCAGGTCTTCTCAGCTTCACAGAAAAACCAGTAGATCAGTCAGCAGTCTTGGAACCATTCATGTTTTTCCTTGCTTTCTTTTCTTCCTTGGTGATTTTCCCAGTTGCTAACTGATAACTCCAGCTTCTAATTAAGAAGACACCAGTGCCCTCCACAGCCCCAGACATGTCTTGCTTTACATCACCAATGAGTAGCTAGCTGGTGGCAGGCTAGGTTTTGCAACATTTGACTTCGCTGAGTGCTGGTGAAGCATCATGTTGGTTTAGATGTAAAGAGAGCCCTTTGCCACTGTAGTTTACAACTACAGGCAGATGAGACCTCAGTGTTATCACAGTTTTAGCTTACCTGGCATTTGAGGCAGTTGACTTACTGAAAGACTTGGGAGAGTGGGGAGATCTTGTCCTTTCAAAATGCCTTCTTTCATTTCTCTCTGCAAGTCTGAAGCTGTTTAGTAGGAGCTTCCTCCACCTCCTCGCCCAGTAGCTCTCACCTGGAAAACTTCTGTTAAATGCCACTGTTCTCCATCTCAGTGAGCATATATGTAATACTGTTTTACAGAAAATGATGTCCATTTGTAGTGTCTTAAATGTCAAATACGAGTGATCCCTAATGCAGTGAAAAATGGGATTTGAGATGAAAAGGGCCTGGTTCAAAGCTAAGAAATAAGAGTTGTAATTTTTTTAAAAAGGGAACTACTTTGATGAAAAGGAAAAGCTGCAGGCATCGCCTCATAGGTAGACTGCTCTTATTCCCTGTTTAAGTTATAGTACTGGATTCTGCCTCAAGTTTTGCTCCATTTTTGGATGTTTATTATAGTCACTGTAAGGAATGACTGTGGATAGTAAAGAAACACAGCTTTGGAGGTGAACCAAGACTCTGTAATCCAAGTTTTGGTTTTCTGTGATATGGATTATTGCAATCCTTTCTCCTTGGATATACCAAAATAACCCCTGTGAAAGCTTAGCTGGTCTATGATGCAGCTGCATATCTTCCAAACAAGGCAGCTAGGAGAGCTATCAGTCCGCTTCTCCTTTGCTTTTCTTGGCACCCGCTGTAGTTTCTGCTTAGACTGAACATGGTTTTCTTCAGTTTTGAATCCAGGAACAGAACAGGTCTTGGGGATATCAGTGTCCACCTGTTTTCCTGTGGATTTTTGTGTCAGTGACCAGGAACCATACTGGATTCACCCATTCTGAATGCCTGTGGACAAAACTGAATTTGTCTTCAAAAATTCAAGTTGACACTGTGAACACAGGGCAAGATGTGACATCCATTACTCAATGTCAGCCCCTCTAAGAGACTGCTAACGTATGGAAACGGTTTCAAGTGACAATCTTTACCTATTTAACAGTATGTAAGGTAGTGTGAAATAATGCGAGGAGTTCAATGAGCTTGTAAGTTTAGGGCAAGTGTAAAGAGTTTGTTAGTTATGCATAGTGCTTGAGAAGTTCACATGCAAGCAATAAGTTGTTTTGGTCCAGGAACTCCTGAAAACTCCAGACCTCCAGTTATGAAAGAAACAAACTATCAGTGACTGTCAGGGTGCATGCATCATCCCAGACCACCCCATCCTGGAAGGAACAAAGGCAGCTGGCATGGTTTTCCTTCCTGGGAACCACTGTTGCTGCTTTTCCACCCTGCCAGTCTTCATGCTCTCGTGCCTTAAGAGTGACTGCAGGGAGATGACAAGATCAGGGTGTTACCACTGCACATCTACAAAGCCAAAGTCCTCTGTCAAGAGAAGTCTGAGAGAAGATGGACAAGAATCAACAGATGTTTTCCATCAACACTGCCTTTGATAACATTTCTAGTGGTGACAACAACTAATTGAAATGAATGTGTGTAAATACTGACTGCAGTCTGCAAAATTTATAAATAATTGACTGAAAAGTTTGATTTTTGCCAATTTGAAGACTTGGATTCAGGTATCTTTTATTTATTTATTTACCTTTATTTATTTATTTATTTATTGCTTTATAGCATGGAAATTACAGTTCAGGGACTTCCTGCTTGCATTTTCCTCTGTGGTTCAGAAATCTCAACTGAACAAGCTCTGTTGCAATTTCCCATGGGCAGGTATTTCACAGAGGAAAGTATAACTTCTGATCATTGGTGTAATTCCAATTAGAAACTAGTTGCATAAAGGAGAGCAGCTAGCTGACTCTAGCGATGAATCTTTGTTGCTAAATAAAAATGTTTGGTTTCTGCATGACCTTTTTTACACCAAAATCTAACTTGCTGGCAGGTCATGCATCATAAGCACTTTCAGTTAGGAGGTGAGAAAATGTTTTCCAGACATCTGAAATTTTCTAGACTTGTGCTGTTTTGAGGGAAGAGTGACAAATAACACTACACATCAAAAGCATATTTGCATTTCAGACCCAATTCTCTTTGGCTTTTTTTTTTTTTTTTTTTTTTTTTCTCTCTGTGTCCAAAATACAAACAAATAAACAACAACCACAAAACACAAAACAAACAAACAAAACAAAATAAAGCAAGTCCTGCCACAAGCACGAGACAGCAGAATAGGAAAGGCAATCAAAGAAAGCCTTTATAACGACAGCATTGCAGAAGCAGATAGTAGTAGTTATATAGAAAATAGCATTTGTTATGAAAGATTCACACACTGCATCCATGCACTCCCCACTTTACCAGACATGTTCTCTGCCTGTCCTTGAGCATTCATTAGTATTGTGAATTTGTGAGAAGCTCAAACTCTGAACCACACACAAAAAGTTATTCTTATGTCCATACATAGGATCAGTCAGTGTCATCTTTCACTATGAACATGTGTGTTCTCAGTTTCTACTGGATTTGACCATAGAGAGGTACTATTTCTAAGCACGGAATTTTCTTATTTTGTAAGAAAATAATGGGAAAGCTCAGTGTGAGTAACTGTATGTTTAGTTGTGCACTCTTCTAGTACATGCAGAAGACATCTTTCCTTCAAATACCATTCTACAATTGGTAGAACAATTGCTCAAAGAACAATTGCTCTTTGAATGTTTGTGCAAGGAATTTTTACATTTGAAGAAACTGTATTTAAATAAAGATTTGAAAGGAGAAAAGCATTTTTGTTTTGCTCTTTTTGTTTTGATTTGTTTTGTTTTAAACACATCTTTGTTTTAAAAATATTCCTATAGCATTATCTCTTTTTAGCACTTGAAGGAGCTACCCTTAGCCACCACTTTCACTGTGAAGGTATCATTTTTCTTCTGACAAGTTCTTGAGCATCCTAACCTATAATTCACCCAAATATGTGAGGCATTAACTCTCTTTGGCAGCTCAGTCCATTAAAGACAATAAAGAATTTGGATCAATTAAAACATTATTTTGACAGACACAGTAATGAAATTGCTACTTTCATTCTGTTTGCCCTTTGACGTATGAGCATAGATCAATCCCAAGCTAGTATAAGGGTTTACCTTTACATCTGCTTTCCAGCAGTGACTGGGCATTAACTGTGCATTTTTCAATGATGTCACCGGGACTATTTATATAATATAAATCTGTGACATATATTATTATTTTCAGAATTGTTCCTTATTTCTATTTGTAAAAATGTACCGTTTCACATCCTTTGGATATGAAAGTGGTACCAGCCTCAAAGCAAGAAGTGCTGTGACATAGTCTTTCCCCTCTTTGTAGCAATCAGATCTTTGAAGATCCTGGGGCACAGAATTGTGACAGGGGCTGTTTATGGGTACCTGACTAACCCAGTTACGTATCAACTGAGTATCTTAGAATAGAGAAATAGAGAACTTCATCAGGCAGGATGTAAAATGATTTGGCACTGCATTTGGTTTACTGGGCCTCCCTGGTATCCCTCTCTCCTCTGCTTTATGGGCATCAATCATAGCTGGATGCAACAGCAATACAGATTACCTCTGATACTAACTGTATTTTTTACAGATAAGTGACACACATGAATATTTTTAATAATGTATTTCTTTTCACTTCTGTCATAGACTCTTATCATTCTAGATCCTGGAACTGAATTAAAATGGTCTTTAAACTCAAGTCATAGGGGACTGGAGGAGTTGGAGACCTTGCAAATGATTTATAAACACCTACTGTTGTCTTTGTTGAGATACAGTACATATTTATCTGTATTTCTCTCCTTCGTCCCTGAACTGCTGTGTCTCATGTACTAGAACTTGGATTTAGAGGAATATGGGCTTTTACTGCTACTGTGGGCTTCTGCTGTGTTGTTTTATTGTAGTTTTAAAGAGTCAGATACCTTGTTTTATCTTGGATTTTTGTCAAGCCCAATTGAAAATATAAGGCTTAATGAGGTGTTGAGAAGGGGAAAAGATTCAAGTTAATACATGTTCTTTTCAGCTGATGTCATTGCCAAGAATTTAGAAGTTTCTCTTTTTTTTTTTTTTTTTAATATAAGTAGTTATCCAAGGTCGTTCACATATTGATATGTTGATGCACTGTATAGTGACAGCCATTTTGGCAACAACTAAATTTGCGACATCTTTTTAACTTCTACACTTTTGCTGATAGACACTTTGAAAGAGAAATTATCATATAGAAGTTATTTGTGGTCTACCTCAAAGATAGGTCTTAGTAGCCTAAAGCAGGAAAAGGTAAATGTACTGCTAATGAGTAAGTGTATGGATGACACAATATAGGGAGGTACAAGGATAAGCAGCACACAGTGGGGGAACAGAATGTGAAAGACAAATGCAAAAGACCTTGAGGTCTAAAGTAAGTGAAATGAGATCAAAGATAACTAAGAAATGTATCACTAATTGTAACAATATGTAAGATTAAAGTTAGAGACATCAGATCAAGATCTGCTGTGGTGAGATATGCCTGTGAAGAAGACATACAGAAGGTATATGTATTGGGCACATTATTTCTGTCAGAGAGAATATAAAGCATGATCCTGTTGTGCAAGACCCTGGCAGAGCTCATCTGAAAAGCTGTACACAGTACTAATTTCCTACATGAAGTGTGAAAAATCCAACGGGTTCAGAGGAAATTTACCAGTGTGACCTAGTGTCTAGATCCTACATTTTCAAGCCCCTATTTTGCAAGGGTACTTTGTCAGATATAGACAAAACTGAGAAGATATATCACTATTCATATACCACAGAAGTAAATTATGAGAAGAAAGAAAAGTTATCTAAGGTAGCAGACAATTCTGGTATGGTTTCCTGCAGATGAAATTCAGATCAGAAATTAGTAGCAACTGGCTTCTTGTAAGAGATAATGAGGTCTGGTACAGACTTCTATTAAGCATAAGGATAAAAGAAAAGAGAGAACTGCTCTGAAAATAATTTTTCCTAGCTTTAAGAAAAGAGTTACAAGATGAAGATTTATCTGGAAGCAGAGAATTGCAATTAACAAACTAGATCTGGTCACTCCCATTTTCTGTACTCTTAAAATTTTCTTGCACTTAGATACATTATCTTGGTTCTTGTATAAAATAAGCTGAGCCCATTTGCATATGCGTTCACACTAAGAGTGAAGTGTGATCATACTTGTGGTACAGAGGCTTTAAGCACAGCCATCACTATTTTGCAGAGCAGACCCTTGGGAGTTTTTAAGTTTGCTTGAAGACTTGCTTTCAGCCATAGGAGTCTCTCTAGTCCTTTCTCTTTTTCTGACAGTAGTTAATATTTACTGAAAAGAACAGGTTAAAAAAAAATAAATATATATATATACACACTATATTTGCTTTTCGACTTCAGACGCAATCAGACTTTCACTGTAGGTATGTGTGATTCATTCTACATGGAAACCAAGGCAGTTACAAATGTTAAAATGAAATCAAAATAAGCTGTTAAAATTCTTATGTATTCTTCCTGTTTTGTATTTTTCTCAAGGCATAAATTAAGTGACATTCTGAATGAGACCATATAATGCTGCTCTTTGTCTATGAAAATAAAAGACATTCCTCATGTTTTGTACAGTGGCTCAGAAAGTCTAATACCTGATGCATTATCCTTATTTCACTATGAGGATGTACATTACAAAATGGTTTTAGCTTGATCTTCAGAATAATTCCACATAGAAACAGCATTAATGAACTGTCTACCATCTTTATCAGTCATTGTTAATAGTTTTCCCACTCAGTTTTTGACTTCCCATCTGGCATTTCAGTATCATAGACATACTTTGCTCTTCATAATGCTGCTTGCATATCTTCATATATATTGTATATTTCAGATAACAGGATACTTACACCTTCCTCCTCAAAGAGCATTTTAATGGATTACAGAAAGCCTTTCAAAGCCACTGGAGTCCTGCCAGCATCTTTTAATGAATGAAGGGCCCAGTCTTACTGTCTACTGGACTTCTGGACACATCTGAATTTTTACATTTTACACTGAAAACAGACAGCTGAGCATGTTAGCAGTGCTGTATTTGTCAGCAAGAAATCCCAAATACACCAGCACGCTGGCACCAGAAGCAGGATTTAGACAATGGCCCAGTAAGGATGGATTTAAATGACAACAGAAGAAATCCTTTTTCCTGTATTTTTTAACTGGTTGCTTGACTGCAGTTCAATACACAGATTTCAACTGAGAGTGAAATTTAAAATATCTTGATTCTATTTGTCCTGCAAACACCATTTCCTTTCCTTTAATGCTTCTTTATTTAGAACCAGTGTAAATCTTGAAACAGGAGTCTTTGCACAGATGCAAATACATCTCTGGAATGGAAATAAGTGTGGAAATAATCCCACATCTTGGTGTTTATGAATGAACATAGCGCAAATATGACTTACAACCCATGTGTACATTTGGAAAACTATTTTTCTTAGATATCGAAAGACACTGTAATTGTCTCCTGGGAGGCAGTGTGATCATACATGAAAAATAGAGTTTTCTAACACTCGTTCTAAAAAAAACCATATTGTGTCTGAGATGAGTGAGACAAAAGTTGACCCATAGTTTCAATACTGGGTTTCTGAAACACATCATTGTCTTAAGAGAAATCACTGCCATCTTTCTCACTGAATATTTGGTCGTGTCATGAAGAAAATCCTTGCTATATTGCACCCTCAGTGGTTTTGTAAGCTGAGGAAATTACAGAAATCATTGTAGGAACTGTTTATGAAATGTAAGGGAACGGGTAGCAGAGATAGGATCTTGAGACTGAATATGGTCTGGTATGGGCTTAAATTCTGGGTTGTAGGAGAAAGTCAGGAAAAAATCTATGAGGAAAAATAGTCTCTGAAGAATCAGGTGTTTCTGCTGGAGTTTTAGAGCAGGAGCTTGGCCCAAGTGGGACCTGGTCCAGAGTTTTCACCTGGCTTCAAAATTTATAAAGTAGTTGACCAGACTGGTCTAATAATTTTATGAAGTGTGTGGTGTCCTCTACTGGTGAATCAAAATGTTACATGGACATTTGCACATTCTTAATTGTTACAACTGGATATTTTCCAGAAAAAGCCTAGCACTTTTTTTTTTTTTTTTTTTTTTTTTTACAGTTCACAAACCAGATGGTCTGGGGTCTTGTCATACCTCTTATTTCTCCCATAAGGTAAATGTGGTCATCCATTATTTTATTGCTACTAGTCCAAGGGGTTCTCTTTCCTCAACTTGATTTGGGTTTCAGATATATTTGGCCAAAAAGGTAGACACTTTTTTTGTGTGGTGCACAGAAATCAGATCCTTGAATTATTTCAGAGCACATCTGATATTCCCATCCCTAGCAGAGAATGCCACACTTGTTGCATTTTTATGTGTTCTGATAGATCATGAAGATAATGTAGTAAAAACTGATTTCAGATGGTTTCCCGAATCATTCTTTTATTGCAAAGAATTTGCGCCTTGCTAGTATGAATTCATTTTGTACTTCTTACCTGGGCATCTCTTGTAAGATCATTTCATATTCAGGTAGTTCTTACATGGTCTATCATAATTTATTATCAATGATGCAATAGTTATTGGGTATTTAAGAGGAGGTAACTGCTTGTGCTCAAATTCTATTAACACTTTATTTGCTCCTTCATTGCTAATTAATTTACTATATCTTCACAGAGATCTACTATAATGCAGTTGAAGTTCAGCTGTAACTTCTAAATTAAATAATGGGAGATTAAATAAGCTGTTGATTTTTCCTTCTCTGAGAGTGCTAACTTGAAATAAAGTAGTAATAAAGTAGTAGCTTTTAATTTTATTTTAGAATAGCAGTGTAAATGCAAACAGTATAAATAAAGGACTGACAAAATGAATGACAGGTGGGACATGAGACAGGGGACCAGAAGTAGAGCTTGTTAACTTGTCTACTCCTGCAGAACTGTTTGAAGTACAGGGGTTTTCTAAGCATTTGCTTCGTTCTTCCATGGTCTAAGATTTCAGAATACTCTGTTAGCACAAGTCACTATGGCCTCATGAAAGACATACAGATCAGGGTCTCAGTTTCTTATTATGCAAAACAAAAGTTAGAACTGATAATAGATACTTTGCAAAATTTTGAGATTTGTGAAAAGCATGCCAATATGATACTTTAGCCTTACACAAAAATTAATTCATTTTCTACCACCTACACTTTGTAGAAAAACTACTTTCTTATCATTCTTTGCATATATCTGCATATAATCAAAATTATATACAAAATATTATATATTTTTTACATATAAGCCTGTCTCTATGTTCTCAATACACTGACTTACTATCATATGTTTATTATGATAAACATAAATCATAGGGAAGGGAGAGCATAAAGGAAGGCTTGAGCTACTTTTCACCAATAGCTTGGCTGGAATTTTGAGCCCTGGCCACTTGCTTGATAGGAGCTTCCTGGGTATATGGAAGCTCTGATTAATCAATTACAGGTCAATGTTTGAATTCCGATTATTTGCATCCATGTTCAGATGGTAATTAAATGGCATTCTGTTGACCTGGATACTAGCTTTAAAATATATGACCTTTCCTTGGCAATCTTTCTTCTCCTACAGTGTCTCCCTTTTTTTGCACAGTCATGCCTGGGAAACTAAGCTTCACATCAGCCATGCTACGAGGAAGGGTCTGGATCAGATGGTGCCCAGATGTCTGTCCAGAGTGACATTTGTTTGGTGACAATTTTGTTAACAAAAGAAAAAAAATGGTGACAGAGCTGGGAAATTATGTGTCTCAAGGAGATGATGATTTGAATCAGCATAAGCAACATCAAATTTGTTTATAGCAGTCTCCAGCCATTTCATAGGCTGCTATGTTGTCAATTGCTCAGCTCTTCCAGATGGCTTGTTTTCTGTTCTCATGTCACTGTCCCCTCTTCAATGTATGGTGCCCATAACAAGAGGGCTCCCATCATGGCAGGTTCTCCTTCTTCCATCTTGTCTGGCAAGGAGAAGAATGGGCAGTTGGCAATGCCCTGTTGTGATACAGGGAGCTGGAAGGGTGGGTATGCTTGTGTGAGCTTTCATAAGTACATATCTTCCTTGAGTAATTTCTTAGCATGCAAGGTCAGGATAAAACTCCTGAAAAAATGAAACATGCTCCCTGCTGTGAGAGCTGATCATCACCATCAGTCACAGTAGTGTCAGTGAAAATATTCCATTTCTGTCGGTGTGGTTGTCAGTCTCTGTTCAGCTTTCAGAACCAAATGCAAGTTTATATTGGCAGCATGCCCTACCACAGATTCCTTCCCAGGAGGAAGGTCGTGTTGGTGTTTAATAAAGACACATTTTCGCAGTTTCAAAAATTCTAGTTTACAAATAATATTTATGTTTGTAACCAAAGTAAAGATAATCTGGAGCAGGACTGTATTACTGCAATAGTGGTACTTGTCTTTTGCCTTCAATCTTCCCACTCCTCTTGCTTTCTTTCTGCTTTCTCTGAGGCTCATCCAAGGCCCTCTGTGGGCCAGTGCTTCTTTCTAAAGGTAATGGTAAAGTATTGAGTGGCTTTTTGCTGACAGTGAATTGACCCACCAGAGGATGGGCCAGTTACTAGTGTCAGTGCAAGGGAAGCAGAGTCACTGGGTCTAGTGGAAGAACCAGAGGACATCAGTGTGATTGAGCCAGCTGGGGAAATCTCACGCTGAGCTTTGTCTCCTATTTCAGCAGTGGTTTTGTCAAATTTGGTGGCAGAGCTGGGAAAGTCCAGGAACAGCAGGTATCTAATGCAGTCCAAATTATTTTTGATGATGTTTCTTTCTTTCATATTCTACAGCCTGTGACATTTCAAAGGATGATGGAGGTTTCTGTTGTAACCTGTGCCATGTTCTAGCATGAAGAATAACAGGTTAACAATCAAAAGACTGTATTATTTCATGCAAGAAAAACAAGATAGTTGAATACAGAGTTGAATTTTTCCTCACTTTTTGCATTATAACATTGTTCCTTCTCAAGCGGAGGTGAGAGAAAACAGTGTATAGCTTCATTTCCTCTGAACAAAATGAAACCAAACCTGTCACAGAAGAATAACTCAGTGCAAAACTGATAATAATGAGGATGCTCTGATGAGCAGAAGTCTCTCAATCACAACATGGTCCCAACAGAACAGCATTTTAACAGATACTGCATGGTGAATTGTCTTGAGAAAAGCCTTCTGGCCAAAACATTGACATTCACAAGCAGCTGCTGTACTCAGAGAATGTGGGTTTTAATTATCTTGGGTAAAACAATCAGTTTGGAGTGCAAGGTAAGTTAGACTCCTGAATATTACTGATCACCTGGAAAATCACAATGAATGTATGCTTTTCTTCTCAATCTACCTTTCAACCTACAGCTCATTCCCTAGGCTGTAACAAATGCATTATGTTTTGCTTAGCAAAGCAGCACTGCTAAAGAAAATCCATGAAATGTAACTTGAAAGAAAGTGGATTACCTAAATGAAAAAAGAAAAACCAAAAAAAAAAAAAAAAAGTATTCTATTACAGAATTTCTAGAATTTCTAGGTTGGAAGAGACCTCAAGGTCATCGAGTCCAACCTCCAACCTAACGCTAACAGCCCTCCACTAAACCATATCCCTAAGCTCTACATCTAAACGTCTTTTGAAGACTTCCAGGGATGGTGACTCCACCACTTCCCTGGGCAGCCTGTTCCAATGTCTAACAACCCTTTCAGTGAAGAAGTTCTTCCTAACATCTAACCTAAAACTCTCCTGGCTCAACTTAAGCCCATTCCCCCTCGTCCTGTCACCAGGCACGTGGGAGAACAGGCCAACCCCCACCTCGCTACAGCCTCCCTTGAGGTACCTAAAAAGAGCGATAAGGTCACCCCTGAGCCTCCTCTTCTCCAGGCTGAACAAGCCCAGCTCCCTCAGCCGCTCCTCGTAGGACTTGTTCTCCAGGCCCCTCACCAGCTTCGTCGCCCTTCTCTGCACCCGCTCAAGCACCTCGATGTCCTTCTTGTAGCGAGGGGCCCAAAACTGAACACAGTACTCGAGGTGCGGCCTCACCAGAGCTGAGTACAGGGGGACGATCACCTCCCTAGCCCTGCTGGTCACACTGTTCCTGATACAAGCCAGGATGCCGTTGGCCTTCTTGGCCACCTGAGCACACTGCTGGCTCATATTCAGCTGACTATCCACCATCACTCCCAGGTCCTTCTCTGCCTGGCAGCTCTCCAACCATTCCTCTCCCAGCCTGTAGCTCTGCTTGGGGTTATTGCGCCCCAGGTGCAGGACCCGGCACTTGGCCTTGTTGAACTTCATGCAGTTGACCTCAGCCCATCGGTGCAGCCTATCCAGATCCTCCTGCAGAGCTTTCCTACCCTCGAGCAGATCGACACACGCACCTAACTTGGTGTCATCTGCGAACTTACTGAGGGTGCACTCGATGCCCTCGTCCAGATCATCGATGAAGATATTAAAGAGGACCGGCCCCAGCACCGAGCCCTGGGGGACGCCACTAGTGACTGGCCTCCAACTGGACTTGGCTCCATTCACCACGACTCTTTGGGCCCGGCTATCCAGCCAGTTTCTAACCCAGCGAAGCGTGCGCCAGTCCAAGCCAAGAGCAGCCAGTTTCTTGAGGAGAATGCTGTGGGAGACGGTGTCAAAAGCCTTGCTGAAGTCAAGGTAGACCACATCCACAGCCTTTCCCTCATCCACCCAGCGCGTCACTCTGTCATAGAAGGAGATCAGGTTCGTCAGGCATGACCTGCCTTTCATAAAGCCATGCTGACTGGGCCTGATCGCCTGCTTCCCCTGCAATTGCTGCATGATGACTCTCAGGAGGATCTGCTCCATGAGCTTTCCTGGCACTGAGGTCAAACTGACAGGCCTGTAGTTTCCCGGGTCTGTCCTCCTTATTGTTACTAACTTTCTCTGCATTCATTTCCTATGGATTTAATATACTTGTGTGTGATTTCCAATCCAATAAAATAGTCCATCTACTGATCTCGTCAACAACTGAACATCCACAGTTGCTTCTTGTAACTTACTGTGATTTTTTTTAGACCATCACAACACCATGCCTCAGATAGCCCGAATCATACACACTAACACTAAGCCTGTACATACATTGCCTGTACCTTTATTCTCTCCTGCTAGACCCTGTAAGCACCTTTCCCAAGACTGGTAGTATTGCATGCAAAGTCCAGAGCTGCTTCTCGATAAATTCAGGTCAATGCTGGTATAGTAACACCGGGTGGCAGCAGTGGGTTTTCAGCCAGCAAGTTGAGCTGTAGTGATCCTGTTGTCTGAAGTAATGAAGACATAGAAATTAATTTTGTTTTGATTTCTGAGAAGAGCGCTTGACATGTTATCCAAACCCAAATTTCTTCAGTTTGTCATCTGTTCATGCCTCACAGTCCTGGATTCCTTCTTTTAACTTGACCTAACATTGTAATTGCTGTAAGAATGACAGACTCATCAGGGTTTAGGATACGGAAGGATGCATGGCCTATGTATCATCTGCTGAGAATTTGGGATTGTTGCCAACGCTTTGTAGCTGGAGGAGAATTGGACAGTGATTTGTCTTTAGGGCACATGTCATGTTTGTCCTGATCTTTGCCCCTACTTAACATGTCAGAGTTGTGACAAGCATAATAGAAGAAACCCTCTCAGAAATATATTTTGCAATTACTGCAAACTTTGCTGGGCAGATGACAGACCTGGGGAACAAGCTGCCTACTAATGTTTTCTTCTGACAGGAGGTTTTCTTCTCTTGACAGGTCCCATCTGAGTGGGCATCACCTGGTTCTTGGGAGCAGAGCCCAGGGCAAAGACAATTTGTTGAGCTGTTTTCTTCCTTCTGGGGGAGATTAGGGTGAGGTCAAGCTCCAAAACCATCTTCTTACTTTATCTGACATATGTGTTGCCTGTTGCTCTGGTTATTCCCAGATGCAGTTGGTTTTTTGACATTGTAGAGACTGAAATATACTTTTTTGCAGGAAGACAAATGAGTGATGTAGAGTTCTGAGAATGACCATCATTGGTCTTAGCTGTCAGAGTTAGTGAGATGCCCTCACAAAGAAAGACTAACTATGCTTCCTAGAATTAGCAGTGCAGCAGCATGATTTAATATACTATTTTCATTTTTCTTCTTCGTGGGAATACGCAATGGTTTTCCAAATGTCTTACGCTTCTTTAGTCATTCACACTTCCATCTTTCAATGACTTAGATAAGCTGGTTCAGTGGAGTACCATGTAACCTTTCACTTGCTTTCATTGCTGATTAAAACCTAAACCCACCAGCACCAGATGAAATCACTTATGACTAGGACCTCTGCAAAAGAATATAAATAGTTTTCATTGTAGCAGACTCCTGTTCATGCTGCAAACTCCTCTTTCAAATTCAGGGCTTTTCATGTAGCCAAACTATAACTCAAAACCCAATTAAGGCTTGTTTACAAAGGCTGGTAATATGTCCATTTGCAGTGGAAACCTGTTTGTTAAACAGTTGACGTCTTGAAAATCTTCCATTGCCTTCCAAAAATTCTTCCAATCTTTTACTGTTTCCACAAAAGTCATTGGAGTCACTGTGGTTCAGCTCATGGCAGTGCCAGTGATCCTAAATTCTAAATGCCTTGAAATTACACATAATTAGGTGCAATATGCATAAGGATACCACTGGTAAGCATTGTGATTTGGCTACTTATACTAGATCAGAGCTCATAAGTGCAAGCACCTAATTTCCTTCAGCAGCTGTTGGGTTATAATGAATAAAAATGGAGATGAAGTCAGTTGTTTTTGTCAAGTATTGAGGCATAAGTAAGATTAGAAGATGAAACTGGAAATGAATAAATCAAATTTATTTTTGTTTTACCATTAGCTATACCACAAGTACCACGAGAATTGGAGGCAGCCCCACATAGGGAAACCACTCCTGCATATCAGGCCAAAACAAGGCCTGAAGATGGGTTTTCATTCCTAAAAGAATATGTATATATTATACAGTACAAATATATAAGTAATATATAACATGTATATAATATATATGTAGTCAGCTATATAGCTGACAAAATGGAAGACAATGCTTCTCCCTAGAAGCAACTGCAAAGCTTGAAGAATATGTTGGACTATGGGGCAGAAAGGGCTCAAAAGTGTGCTGTATTTTCCATGGTGCTTTCTGATCACTGTTTTCCACCCTTTGTAGCATGTGCACTCTGCTCCTCTATGTTGCCTCCATCCCACCACCATGCCACCTACTTCAGCTCAAGCCCTCCCATTCCATTCCCCAGGAGGTATCCAGAAGCATCTTCCCATGCTCCAGCCCAGTAACTAACCCATTTTGCTGGTGGTACCATCAGCCCCAGCCATCTCTCCCACAATCCTCTTTCTTCTTAATATTTCTCTAGGTTTCCCTATCTGGGTTTTGCCCTACTCTGACTTGCCCCTACCATGCTTCTTCACTGTCCGTAGAGATGGTGCTGTCATTTCTGTGGTGCAAGTTATTCTGTGGTTCATGCACCACTGGCACTGGGGTCAGCACTGCCTTGTGAGGTGGGAGATGGGGCAGAGCCTCACTGGCAGTGGAGGGGGAAGGATAGCCAGAGGGAGAGGGAGAGTTGGGTCTTTTGTAGACTGGGATTAGATCAGAATAAACTGCTGCAGAATCAACTCTAAATCTCTTCTCACTACACCCTCAAGTAGCTCAGACAGTCAAAACTGCTGACTGTTTTTAGCACTGAGGAAGCCACATTGATCATCTGTAATGCACGTTTACATGAAAGATATTTACACAGATGCAAAATGCAGCATCTCATTAAATAATTTTTCATCACATGTCACTTATGGAGCAGAAGAAAATTTGGCTGCTGCACAGCAGTTTCTACTGAAGTGGCTAGGACATAATACATTGACATTCAGCTGAAGCAATCAGCTTGAGAAATTTCGTATTGAATGTATTCTGAAGAGTAATTAAGCTTCCTACAGTAAGCAATGCTTGTTAAATTGGGTGTTACTGCTTGTTACTTAAAGCAGATAAGGCTACATTGTTTTAAACAGCCTGTCTTATCTTCCCTAAAGAATGAGATTATCTTCTCCGTCTTGTTCTTCCCAGTCTCTCATGAAATACACTTGAGTGCCTGTCCCTCAATCTGTTTTTCATGTGGCCTTCCATAGTAATGCTCAGTAGTCTGTAGCTGTCAGAGTAGCAGTGAGCCCACAAGCAGTGATGATATTTTTCCATTATTCAGGGCCCATTCTGCCACTCTTGCTCACACAGTGTAGTATCTCTTGTTACTGGAAATTATGGGACTGCCTATCTGCCAGGCACTATACAGAGGAGTAAGAGCAGCAGAGGCACTGAGACAGGGGTAAGATATAGGCACTGTTATAAAAGCAAGAGGATACAGTTCTGCATTATTTACATGTCTCATTTGGTTATTCAGTGCAAGGAGAATAAAAACTTGATGAAAAAGGGCTTGCTGTAACCTCCAAATATCATTTTGTTTGTATAACTGCAATGCCCAGGACTCACTGTTATGGTCCAGACCCAGAGTGTGTATAAATACCAAACAAGATTAAGTTCACTGTTTCTCCTGTAAAACAGTTGCTGCTTTCGTATAATGCTACGTTAACGTGACTAGAATTTTCTCCATAATTTGAGTTTACATTATGAAACACCTCAAAGCATAAATGACACTGTTCTTGATACCATGCAAATACGTATCACTTTAATGTGCATTATTTGCAAGTCCCAAAGGAGCAATTGAGTCAAATAAACTAATTCTTCTGAGCGGGATTAGTGTATCCCATGAGAAGCCATGTCGCATTACAACTGATCTCCTCTGTTTTTTTTTTTTTTTTTTTCCTAAAAATTCAGTCACTGCGGTTTCTAGGTACTGTGTGCAATCCATTTTCTTACATTTCAGCACTGGAATGGCAGTCACTAGGGAGGGTTTTTAATCCCATGACTTTTATTAAAACACAAGAGAAGAAGCATAAACCGCATTATTGCTGAAGGAAGTTGGTCTGCGAAGCTCAATTCCCACATGCACGAATAAGTGAATTACAAGTTAATCTATGCGCAAAAGAGTTTTAGTGATCTCTGTCTGCCTTCTGTGATTTCAGGTCTCCCTGGAAAAATGAACCAAACAACCCTACAAACACATATTTTTCCACTGTCAAATATTTCTCATTTCTAGACAGAGTCCCTTGGCACATCAGTAACTTCTTTTTCATTCTTCGAGTAGATTACCGGTCACTTAGGCAACAGGCAAAATTTCCGATGAGTGAGCAGACTTGCCATGAAAACCCGCCAGCTAGTCAGTGAACAAGTGACATCTCCATGACTAGTAGAAGAAATATCCATATGATCTCCTTTACATACAGCTTGACAGAAGCTGCTAAACCAGGGAAGATCTGAAAAGTAATCCAAGATAATCAGCAGATTAAGACAGGCACTCTGTGCAGCAATTCTCAGTTTGAGTGTTTGTCATCATGCTAAGCTTTTCCAAAGTGTAAAAGTGACTGGAGGTCAAACTGATATCCTCTTTTGGCAGTTTGCATGCTTGCCCCACAAATTATGCATAATGCCTGGCTGTTCTAGAAATTTCTTGAACAAATAATGCAAGCAAATTCCACCCTTCTGTACTCTTGTGCAATCTCTGATGTGGTCACAACAACACATTTGCATATGACATAGGTTTTCTCTCCTTTTATTGTAAACAAAAGCTAAATTATTCAATATACTGTGAGTGCAAGCTCCTTGAGGGAGAAAGATGCTTAATTTTTTTCCATTTTGAATTTTCAGTAGGATTTCCTATTTTGGTAGTATAACCTGTCCCCTATTTTTTTCCCCAGTAGGCTGAAAATTTAGATACTAAAGTCATGGATATTACAGAAGAAGATGAAAAAGTGCTGTAGTGAGCCCTGTCAAATACTGACCTATATGGCGTGTTTTGGACAATGTCACCTTGTTGCTCTGTTTCCTCCCTGTCAGTTGAGCACTGGAAGAGAAATATTCCTGTTTTGTCCTTGCTATTGCTCCAGTCAGAAATATTTTGCAGGACAAATTAATGCTCACTAAATTAATACTGATAATGACTGGAAGCTGGACTCTCTGTTCTGGACTCTCTTGAAACAATGTTAGTGAACCTGTTGGATGTGCTGCTTGAGTGCACTCTTACATCTCCAATGTGCTTACTAGCAAATATTATTTTAACAAAATTTAAATTATAATTCTAACAGTCATGGCCAAAATGATTCAGTAAAATGTATGTTTCCAGGAGTCTAAAATTCAGCTGTGGCTTATACAAAACTCAGTCTTGTAAACTTTTGTACAGTTGCTTCCTCCACCCGTTGCTGCTGCTTTTAGGAGAAAACATTTGATATCAAGGTGGAACTGGGTTAGTAAGGATCACAATACTGCTTGCATTTGTCTTTCTTTCTGTCAACAAATAAGGTTAATATTATGAATGACTATTCAGGATTATCTATGTCCTTTTTCTATTACCTTCAGAGGTTCTTTGAATAGGGTGTCATCACTGACTGCAAATGTCCCCAACCTGAAAACTTAGAAGTGTTCACAAACAATGTAAAACCATTGTGTAAATTTGGTCAAATATTTACATGGATTTTTTGTTTGTTTGTTTTTCTTCCTGTCCTTTACTGTTAAGGCAATGAAGGAGATTTTCATTTCCCTTTAGAGGCAGCATGATTTGCAGACTTTCTTTTTTTTTTTTTTTTTTTTTTTCTAGCCCTTGTAAGGCTCATGCTTGTGTTAATTGTATAAATTTGAGTCGACTGTTCAGAGGGAAAAGGATGATCTCTAGCCAGCTTCACAGAAGAACCTGAGACCCTGGACAAAATCTAATGCAAGGGTTATAATGTAGATTGGAAATGTTGCTCATTGGCAAATTGCTTTTCTCTAAACAAACATCACTGACTTCATTTAGGTGAATATGTGGACTTGTGCAACCAAGTTGGAGTTCTACGTTCAGAGATTGCATTAATTCATTAATAAATGCAATTCAGGTTGCATTAAATGAGATATGATCAATAAATATCAAAAAGCCAGACAGGTGCTGAAGCTCAAGGCCATCTCAATTCATGAGGTTCTGAAACTTCGAATGTGGAGAGGTATATACAAAGCAAAAAAAGTCCCTCCAGAAATTCCCATAGTCTACAGCCTCTTAGCAATTTTCTCAGTTGTGTGTTTTCATTAAAAGTTGGCCCTCAGACTGAAATTTGTTTCTGCTTAGCTTTCACTGGAACTTGGCATGTAGCAGCTACCTCTGAAAGGATCCTCTTTTGGGACAAAATCCTCAAAATAGTTAAATGCTTATCTTGCCCTTAGTTCTTTGGGAGATAGCTTCCCAAACACCTTTAAAAAACTAGTTCTTATACACTCACATTTTTGAAAAGGTTAGAGAAGTCCTGTACAGGACTGATCCATGCATATGAAAACTTTTTGTACTTTTGTTAGAGTCAGAATAAAAAAATATAGGCAATCCTCAAGACATATAGGGCAACACTTCATAAAATGTGAAACACATTGAGAAAATTCCCCAAAGTATTATAATACAAGTTAGCACCAGTAATGTCTGTGCCAGACAAAACGAAGAAACAACAACAAAACAACAACAACAACAAAAGACCAAAATAAAAATCTATTTAATTCTTTCCATCTATCTTAAGTATATATTCCTGTGGTTCTGCAGTAAGCCCTCCCCAAATGTTTAACAACATGAGCCTCAGAATTGCTCTTATGCTCCCTTACAGCCCTCTGGGCCTGACAGAAATATTTCAAAAAATGCAATTCTGTAAGAAACAAACAAACAAATGTGATGTGAAAATTTTACACGAAGAGGGTAATAATTATGTTGAGTAATACCCACTGTGCTAGACTCTTCACTAGATACTTCATAAGAGGAAAGCCTTTGCTCCAAGGAGCTCACAATCTCAAAATTGCATATTCAACCTTAATGTTTTATTTATTGTCTTTGTTTTGAGTCGTACTGTGACTTTAAACATTTTCTCAACATAGTTGGATGTTTGGGGCTTGGGGTCTGAAAAATATAAATATGCATTTGAATGGTAGCAGTGCTTTTAATGTGAAAGCTTTTATCTCAGACATTTGATAATAATTGGTCTATAAATAAATATCACAGTGTTAGATAGATGCAAGCAATTTAATCTGGATGATTAATTTGTGGATTTAGCTAATTAAAATTCACTGGCTAAACTACATCTTGCATATATTCAAAACTGCAAAAATATAAATAAATAAATAAATAAAATAAAAAAGAGCAACCGGACAGAATAAAAATAATTTTAGTTTCTCATGACACTAACTCAGAAAGTGCAGCCGATCACACTGGAAAATCAGGGCAAGAGTGGACTTTGAAGGAACTCTGCAATGCTAAGGCAGAAAAGCTCGTGTTACACTGATATTTCTTGGTGTCGAATGCAAATTTTCCTTTGGGTATTATTAAGCTGGAGACAAACACATTCAAATCTTTGCTATAGCTCTCATACTGCAGGGAGCATACATTTTAGTTCATGGCCTCCTGCCTTTTTGTGTTTTGCTGTTTAGACTAGGGATGACAGCACATGTTAAAGCATTAAAATAATTTGGATCACGCTGTCTCCTTCTGCTAAGAAAAGTTTTATATCTTGTTTCACCTGCTTCCAAGCCCACACATAACACACAGGTCAGTGCAAACAGCCCATGCTGAGGACAGTGTGCCACCACAACGAGGGATGAGAACTGCGACATGCGGCCTTGTCGGTCGATGGCAGCTACCGCTGTTTCTTTAGAGCAGCAGCTGGTGGAGTACAAAGCAAGCTCTTGGGAATGGCAACCTGGTCACTGCTTGTGGCATTCCACACAAAAAGGTGTTTTCTAGCTTTAAAAGTCCTCCCAGTCCTCTAACAAGGCCTTTACAATAGGCCAAAGTGGTTCTGGGGTCACCTGAATTTGTGCCCTGCTGGATAGTTTTCTTCTCAGGTGTGTATTCTGGTCAAATCCATAAGCATAAAAAGTATGTCTGCACTGCAGGCATGACATTAGGAGGAGTCAAGCTGCAGAAGAATGGCAAATAAATCTAAGCAAAGCCCCATGTGAAGCCCCATGCTGTCTTAGCCAGACTGCCAGCCAGCTTCATGCCACCAGTTCTGGGCTGTCCCATTGAACTGCAGCTCAAAGACCTGTCAGGCCAGGAGCTGGGCTAGGCACTAAGCCAAAAGTACAAAAATCCATCACACTTCAGTATCAGCACTATCACATTTCAAAGTCATGTCGTTGCTAAAAAGCTTTCTTTGGAGACTTTGTTTTCAGAATAGTAGCTAAGCGGAGGAGAAAAGATGCCTACCATGTGTCAGCAGGTGTTGTTTAGCTGTCAAGCATCTTCTCTGACAGTCACAGTAGGATATTTTGAACTCGTGAGTACATCAGAAAAGACCTTGCTGTAGACGTGGGAAAAGGGGACAAAATGAAAGGTGTCAACAGACAGAGCGATGAGCACTGGAACACAGCTCTGGGAAGTCTGGGTCTTGAACAGGGTTTCAGGTGCAGCCTTGCTTCTATTAGGATGGTCCCTGGTTTGGAAACTCTTTTCCATGTATGCCTTTTCCAACAAAAGTGTACAGGAAAACATGATTGCAATTTGAATATACTTTATTCAAGCAGCCATTTCAAGGATGGAAATGATCAGGTAACTGTGAGTCTCTGTGATCTGCCAATTAAACGGTAAAAGGAAGAACTCCCTAGATGCTGACCAGTG
Source organism: Netta rufina (assembly GCF_964035555.1). NCBI lineage: Eukaryota > Metazoa > Chordata > Aves > Anseriformes > Anatidae > Netta > Netta rufina. Next base: position 116,443,892 of record NC_140124.1, read on the forward strand.
GGCCAGGGGTGCTTGACAGAGGGGAAGAAATTCCTGGCAAACTTGATGCCACTCCCTATGGGTTCCCCAGAATACCTCTTTCATTTTCACAGTTAAAGACTTAAAATAAAGATTATAGAGAAGCTATGGCAAAACTAGAAAAAAACTGCTGAATATATAGTTAGTATAATTCAGAATACAGCGTGCCATAGAACTGAACTCTATTACAGAAAGAACAAAACATTTATCGAAATTTTCTTGGGCCAACACATTTCACAATTTACTTTTGCTATCAGAGCCCTTTTTATGGTAAGGTTAACTGCATTTTAATTGAGCTTAATTTGCCTTAGTGCACGTGGTGTATCCACAGCTCTCTCTTACATGCAATGGCTGATTTAGAACGTGGATTGCCTCTTTTTTTAAGTGGTACTCTTTTTATGCTGAGCTTAAACAAAGCAGTTTATTCTAGCTGAAAAATAAAGATAAACATTCTTTCCTGTATCTGACAGGTAACATACTTTGAACAAGATGGAGGAAAAGACTCCATGTGAAGGAAAAGCTCATGCTTTTAAGAAGTTATGACTCAGAAACTTGTATAATGATTAGGATATTGAACTTGCAGATGTGTGAAAACTGTTTCCCCCTCCCCTTTTTTCCCTATATTTGAATATGTATTTCTTCATATTACATGGTAATTACATTTAACATATTGCATATTCTTACTTCATTACATAATTTAACTCCATAATTTACAATTTAAAGGATGAAAAAACTCAGACAAAATATGTTTAAATACAGAAATATTGGATGAAAATAAGGCAAAGAACTGATGTGATTTATCTGATAGATTGTTGTAGAAGAAACACAAAAACATGGGACTGAAAATTTCAGGATAGTATAAATTCTACTGCCAATGTAATAAGCAGTTCTCTCTAATAAAAACTTAACCTAAAAACTTATGTTTGCATAAGATTTTATAAGAGTTGCCTTGTCAGTTGGAAAAACAGTTACTGGATGTTGCCCAATTCAAAGTACATTTTGAGGGAGTAATATTTTGTGTCTGACAATGAAGTATCATAATATTTCAGAATAAAAACTGAGAATTAATAAACAGTTATTGTATAAAAATCACATCTATGTTTTATGTGGATTGAACAATTTGATAACAATGGATAACACTCTACAGGTGTCTTAAAGGAGGCTGTAGAGAGGTGGTGGTTGGTCTGTTCTCCCACGTGCCTGGTGACAGGACAAGGGGGAATGGGCTAAAGTTGCACCACGGAAGGTTTAGGTTGGATATTAGGAAGAACTTCTTTAACTGGTTGTTAGGCATTGGAATGGGCTGCCCAGGGAAGTGGTTGAGTCACCATCCCTGGGGGTCTTTAAAAGACGTTTAAATGTAGAGCTTAGTGATAAGGTTTAGTGAAGGATTTGTTAGTGTTAGGTCAGAGGTTGGACTAGATGATCTTGGAGGTCTCTTCCAACCTAGGTGATTCTGTGAACATTTTACCAATAATAATTAACTATTAATTTCATTGCTATTAACAGCTTAGATGTTGCATATTATGTCAGGAAATGTCTTAAACACAAGTTATATTCACCAACTCTGTTTTTGACAGTTTGCCCTGTACTCTCATGCTGATTCAATGCTATTTCATGAAGAAAATGTGACTATGCTGGGAGCAAAACTCATGTTTTGTTAGAAGGGAAACCAATATTTAAATTAGTTCATAAGCTCAGCATCAAAGAACAAATGCTGCATATAATGAGTTGCACAATATCCTGTGTATGCATGCTAGCAACCCTAAGAACACTTTAAACAAAGTAACTGCAAGACATAGGTTATAATCTCTCAGTACAAGTGCTTAAAGGAACAGGAAGTGTTTTCAAGACCTACAACTGATTTATAAAACCAATATTAGAAAACAAAGTGTGTGTGGGTGAACAAATGTTACAGACACTCAGAAACATAAAGCTGCTTTAAGCAGAAAATGATACTTTTGGGGAAACTATTGTCTGAAAGACTCCCATGGTTTTGTTATATTTCTTTGTTTATTTGCAAATTCTCCAGTGCTGTGTGTTTTGTAATTTAGGAACTGTTGAAGAAATTGTACATGACCAAATGAGAATAATCTGCCAAGAGCTCATGAGTGCATGCTGATTTAGATTGAAGGCACAGATTGGGGTTTTCTGCTTTATTCTGGTAAGCTTTTTTTTTTTTTTTTTTTTTGATAACTCTTACTTAAGGAATAGAGCACATTATTAGATATGATATTGTGAATATTAAAATTATATTACAGCATATTGCATGCAGAAGTTGAGTAGAAGGAGAATTAATTAAATACTCAGCAAAACTGGAATTAAGGAAAAATTCAGTTCATGAGCATCCAAATTTTGTTTCAAAGGAATTTCAAACAGAATATAGTTTATTTTCAGGATTCTAGAATACCTCATCAAATCACATTTCTCCAGCTGTGGTACTGTTATCTTCAGGTTTAGTCTGAGCACTGATTATCCAGCTGAAGGAAATAACTGCTGATATCATTTTACTTATTATATTGTATAGTGCCTTCAGGATTATTTTTGGCCTGGTTTCCTGAGGAAAGATGGACTCAGGATATTGCTTTCCATCTCTTTAGTAACTGTTGAATTCCCAAGACAGTTGTTAGCAAACTTTGTTAGAGGTCTTAAGGTTAATTTCTGTGTGTTTCCTAAATGGAGCAGCCTGGGAGAGAAGGCAGTAGTGGACAAGGTGATGGACCCAAATAAGGATCCAGGTTGAAGAGGTGATAGAGCAGACTTGGTGCAGGTAGCTCGATCAAGAAGCTGCCTCTTGCTGTCATGATGCCTGTATTGGCAGCCTGGCCTCTGCATGGGAGTGGAGAAAGAGGGCATTGCCCTGTGGGCAGGGAAGAAGTGAAGGGCAGCCAGGTGCCCTGCGAAGTCCAGGGTTGCTGCAACGACCTGAGGTGCTTCATAAAGGGCAAGGGTTGAGGAGTGCTATGAGTATGAGAATGCATGGGATGACATTGGGAGCAGAAGAAAAAGAAGAAGTAAATGGGGAGGAGAGGTTTGGACAAAAAGTCACGGACCACTGGGCTTCACTAGCTGCAGTACAGACTTCTGCTCTTAAACATGATGTACATGTATTTGTCTGGAGAACCTTTTTGTACGTGTACAAAAAGAACATGGTCTGTATGACGGGGATAGTTAACACATGGACAGAAATCTGGGGCACTGGATCAACAGGACCAGTTGCACTGGTGCTGGCAGTGGAGTGATGTTGCTCCCCTGCTCTAACAGTCTTGGAAAAATTCAGAGGTAAAGCATCCATAGGTCAAGGTGGGCAGGACTCATTCCTGATTGTCTGGCTCCCCTCTCTGTAGCCACCATCCAGTAAGGCCATGAAGCATATTCCTCCTCTTGACCAAGTGCCAAATATTCAGGCTGGGGATTTAAAGGGAAAACCTAGTGACAGAGAACCAAGTTTACTCCCTTCTCCATGCTGTCTATCTTACAGCTGCCATCTGCAATCTTTTAATACTCTCAGCTTTATTAACTACCCTTTCTTATCCAGTGTAACTCAGCAATGGTGTCTCCTGGTCCCTCAGATGAAAACATTGAGCATCTTGGAGTCTTTGTTAGGTATTGTAACTTGCTGGTATTTCAAGTTACAGACTGGCAGTAATCCCATTCTTGTTTTTAATAGTTGTTACTGAAGTATTTGTTAATGGACCTGTCAAGAGAGTATATATTAAAAGATTACCTGATCCAGAAATACCAAGAGTAAATCTGATTCTTTATCCCTGTGATGTGAGCCCCAGCATAGGGTGATCTGTGCTTTGCCTCCCAAGGACAATTTCTGGAGGACAAAACAATCTGGAAAATATTGTGTCTCTTCCTGAGTGAATGCCATTAACTTTCATCTCAGTCTTCCCTTAGGTGTGTATCCTTTTGTAGGTGAGGTCCCCAGAGCTAAGCTTTGTTCCAGCTGACAAACTGATTTAGTAATATGGCATAAAAATATAGTAGTACACTTTGGTTTCTGATAGTCGTTCATTTGTTCACACAGATAGGAAAACACCAGTAATTACACCAGTATTCCCAATTTCCTTTAGACCTTTAAGGTCTTGGAGACATTGGCTTATATGTTCTAGCAGTCACAGTTTTGGTCAGTTGTTTGAGGACAGAAAGGAAAAGGGAAATTGTCGATGATTCTTTTTGAAGGAAATCCCCAGTATCTCTACCAATATTGTTCCCCTGCAAGGTTTTTGCTTACCAAATATGAAAAGTAATGTTCTGGACAAATAGTGGGGTCTTTCTTTGCACTACTTTCATCAGTAAAACTTGTACACAAAAAGTATAAAAGGTCAAATATCGAATGGTTCAACTTCTTTTAAGGAAACATGGTCATTTTCAGTTGATGGAAGGGGAAAAGATTAGATTTCAGTGTTGTCAATCTCAGGTTGTGTATAATCATTTACATCTCTTACTTTATATGATATAAGCTTCATTTTTATTCAGAGTGCAATATATATATATATATATATATACATATACACCCACTGGTACGAAATGTATGATTATTTTCTAAGTTATTTTTGTCCTAGGTACATATGCACACAACTCCTGAAATGAATGTCAGTGCATCTCCAGTGGCATCACAGGAAATTTGAAAGCTCCATCCCCATGGAGAAGTTTACTTTCTTACTTTTTTGCTGGCAATGAGTCTGTGCAGTCTAGCTTAGAAGAGCAGAAAGGTATTTCGAATCCCAGGCACTCAATGAATGAGATGTGAAATGAATTTCATGTGGATCAGCCCCCTGGAGGCTTGTCACAATAGATAAGGCAAAGTGGATAGATGCTGCATTAGTTCATGTGTGCTTCTGAGTAGCAGAGCTAATAACTGAATCCTAATTTCACTTCAGGACACAAGGCTACTATATACTGTCCTCTTTTGATCTCTTCACCCTTTGCAGCAAACTAGAAAATATCATAATAAAACTTTCTAGATACATGCAGGAAGGAAAATAGTAAAATCTTATAAGAAAGCAAAACAAAACAAACAAAACAAACAAACAAACAAACAAAACAATCCCCCCCCCCCAAAAAAAAAATAAATTCCACAAGCATTTATTATTGACCCCTTTAAAAAGAAAGGTGCCAGACATACTCTTTATTTTTTACTCCTCTAGATATCTAACCTTATTTTCAATGATTGGTATGTGGGATAGCAGAAAAAAAACCCACCAAACAACAACAACAACAACAACAAAAACACCTTCATATGTGACAGACTGTGCTTGTATTTTACATGTCCTTCCATTTAACTCTTAACGAGGTGATGATATGGAGACACCTGAGCTGATACTGCAGTTGAAGAGCATACTTTGCTCAGACCACATTGACTCATTTACTTTTTCTCCTTGAGATATTAATTACGTAACGTATGAAGTACTGCTAAGTGTTTTTCACTGGCTTTCAGTAGCTGGGTACTACAGAGACTGTGTGGGGACAAGAAGGATGAGATGTACTATTTTAGGACGTTGATCAGGGAGTCTGAGTGTGGAAAGATGACCTACCGTGGTTTCTGTTGGCAGTTGTATCACTGTTGGGTCTTCCAAGTACCTTCTTCCTTGCCCTCCACATTACCAGGTGGGAAGTGCCAATCCACCACTGGGAGCAAACACAAACACTGTGACTAACCAAAATGTTTGGTTTAATATGAGGAAATGTCAGGGAAGATCAGCTGGTCCAGATGTTTCTTCTCATTCCTGTATTCAGTAGTTCCCTCCAAATCATGCAGGCACACTGTAATCCCAGGAAACATCCAGGAGCAGATCTGTCTGATAGATGATGCTTCCCCAGATTCCTTTGGCTGCTTATACTGTCTCTGTGCAAGTCACACACCATTCAGCAGCCCCAAGTGGCCCTTCACCTCTTTGAAGGGGAAAAATACATAACTGCTTACTAATGCAATTTTGGATTAAAAACAAAAACAAAACAACAAAACAACTACAACAAAGCACTCACATGCATGTATTTCTTATGTTAATAATTTCCTAAACATTTCATGTGAATTATAGAATGAAACTCTATTTTATGACTCTGTTATTTGTTCTTTTTAATTTTTGTCTTTGCTTTTTGTGTTCATTCCAGTGGTTTTGATTCACTCTACATCATGCAGAAAAGCCTAGCACAGCGTAGATTGGCAGTGATTTTAGATTGTGAGGTATTTTATAGCTCAGCATTATGGCTGAGCAAACAAAGGAGGTATAGTGAATATGTTATTATTGCCTCTAATCTAAACTCCCAACAAGTGACTACTAAGAAAATCACCATCTTTGCAGTCAGAGATAAAATTACTTTACAAACCATCACCACTTTTGACTGGCTTCCTGCTCTGGCTGAATAAGTAAGGGAGGGACAACAAGAAAGCTTATCACCTCAATGTATCTTTCATTTAATATAAAATCTTCAACAAGCAGGTTCTGGAATAATCACAATGTAGATACAAATAAAATTACTTTCCAAATCATTTGCATCCATACAAGTTAATAGACTTGTACTTGAACCTTTTTTTTGTGAATGCTCCCTGAACAAGGTAAAGTGTATTCTTTGACTCTGAATAAAAGCACAATGAAAGATGATTAAACACTGATTTTTAGGTAAAAGAAAATAACATATAAATGGAAATCCTCCTTGCTCTTAAGGGAAATGAGGTCTGAAATACTTTTGAAATCAAGTTCTGAAATCAGAATATTCCACTAAGACGTAATTTGAGAGATGAATGAATTGCTCCATATCATCAGCCTACTTTATTGATAATAAAATGATGACATTATAGCAGCTATTGCACACAATTGTTCTTTGGTATTACAATGTTCTCATTGCCACAGGCTGAGAATTCCCATTTCAGCAGCAATCCTCAAATCTATTTTAATTCTTGTTCTGTTAATCATTATTTCATTTTCTTTCTTTCTTTCTTTCTTTTCTTTCTTTCTTTCTTTCTTTCTTTCTTTCTTTCTTTCTTTCTTTCTTTCTTTCTTTCTTTCTTTCTTTCTTTCTTTCTTTCTTTCTTTTTCTTTTTCTTTCTTTCTTTTCTTTCTTTCTCTCTTTCTTTCTTTCTTTCTTTCTTTCTTTCTTTCTTTCTTTCTTTCTTTCTTTCTTTCTTTTCTTTTTCTTTCTTTCTTTTTTTTCTCTTCTCTTCTCTTCTCTTCTCTTCTCTTCTCTTCTCTTCTCTTCTCTTCTCTTCTCTTCTCTTCTCTTCTCTTCTCTTCTCTTCTCTTCTCTTCTCTTCTCTTCTCTTCTCTTCTCTTCTCTTCTCTTCTCTTCTCTTCTCTTCTCTTCTCTTCTCTTCTCTTCTCTTCTCTTCTCTTCTCTTCTCTTCTCTTCTCTTCTCTTCTCTTTTTTCCTGGATCGTGTTAAAGGACAGGATTTCTCTGCCACTAACTTAATTTCTGAGTTCATTCTCCTTTGAGATTTCATATAATTTATTTTCAGAGTCACAGAACAGGCAGAGTTTTACTTCCGAACTTTCCAAGTCTTTGTTTCCCAAGCCTAGAGTTTTCTAGAACAGAAATATAATCTCAGCTCCTATACCTATTTCACATACAACTTAATAACTTTCATGGACAATTTCGCTATGTAATTAACTGTTGTGTGGGTAATTCACACACATCTCAACTGACAAACAGTTTATGGAGTCATCCGTCTTAAAAACACATGAAAAATAAATGCATAGATCCTGCCAGTGATAGCTGTAGGAAGGGCTTTTGTCTGTGGTTATACAAATAGAATTTTGCAATATGTGAATTTTCCTGTAAAATTTCTGGAGTTTATTTTTGTAACGATTACTTAGGCTTTGCAAAGTGGACATAGCTTCCTGCTTGCTGTTTCTGCATCCCAGAAGAGGCAATGCATTCTGGGCAGCACCCCAGGAAACTGCTCTGTTAATCCCATGGGTGTTTGGGGTCCCCAGACTAGTGCCATTAGTAATGGAGCAACCTAAGGCTGAAGCACAGTGTTACCCCACTCTGTATATGGAGCAGTCTGTTTTTCAAAATCCAACCTTATTTTTGCTTACAGTGTTAAGGACACGGTTCTTGTGATTCATGGGCTACAGTCGCCGTGTTTGCCTGCTGGTGGAAAACACAAGGATACATGCAAACCTGCAGTAACCTAGGTGTCTAACAGCTTGGAAAATGGCCATTTGTTTGTCAAGTTCTTTTTGTAAAGCGGCTGAAAGCCTTGTCAGCCACACTTTGTTCTCTAATGTAACTAATCATGTTTTATTGCAGCTTTCTCAGACAGATAGGTACAGCTCAATTTGGATTGCATGTGCGTGTGTTTGTTGTTGTTGTTGTAGTTTCATGTTGTTGTTTTTCTTTGTTTGTTTTGCTTTCAGGACAAACTAACGTCACCACTGTCTTCCTTTTCCATCTCCAGCGTATACATGTAGTCTAAGCTTACTGGGATAGCATTTGTGGCAACAGAAGGATCATAAATAATGTTAGTGGTACAAAACATTTTACCTTGCCAACAATGAGCTAGAAAGGTCTGAACTTTAAATCAAGCATGTGGTGGTAGTATAGAGCATGCATGCTGTGCAGGATGTCCTGAGGGTTTTAAGATCAATTCAGCTTTGCTCAGCCGTGTCAACTGCAACTGTCTTAAGATGCTGACATGGCTCAGCTTGATAGGTTGAAGAAATTTAACTACTTTGATAAGGTTAAAGGGGGAATCCAGACAAGAACAGAAAACAAAACATAACACTGCTTAGAAGCTTGACTGCACACTGTAGCAACCCGTTGACGACTGACAACACAACTGCAAATTACCTTTCCTCCAGAAAAAAAAAAAAAAAAAAAAAGAAAAAGTTAACAAGCCATGTGTTAAAAAGGAACCAGTCGGTTTCTACAATCTTCCTTGCTCTATCTGGTGTCAGGCAGTGACACCAACAAAACCAATTACATTGCTGTTCTTCTCTGCATCACATGGCCTGTCAGAGTTATATCCTGAATTTAAACCTTTCTATTGGATAAGGTCTCAGCAAGTAGATGTAGGGCTTTAAATCTATTTATTTATTTATTTATTTATTTCTACAGGAATAAGGCAATGACTTGCTTCAAAAGAGTTGAAAGAGTTTTAGGATAACATCTGAGGCCCATTTAAGTTGATACAAGACTCGTCATGCTAAGACCGTCAATAAATTGGTTTCAAATGTGTTACTGTATGTACGCAGTTCAAGTCTGCTCTTCAATGTTTTAAAGACTTTATCAATTAGGCATCTAGTTGATAGGTAAATTAAAGTGGTCAAGGGGGTGAGACTGAAGAAAAATTATGGTGCAAGGCCTGGAGGACTTTAAGATAGACAAGTCATTTTTAGGGAGATGCAGATAACTTAGCTTGGTGTAACTAGCACAGAACTGTGAGCAAAGTTCTTGTCCTTGTCCTTCCAGACACCAAAGTGTTTTCAGCTTATGCATTTAGGACTGGACTTGATAAAATTCCATGAGGGAAAAAAATGTGATTGCATAGATTCAGGCATACATCCTAATCTACTTCAAATAGGTCTATGATATAAAAATCCCTGTGACTTTAACAACCCTAAGTAACTGAAGATATAGACGATTATGTCCCAGAAAACAATCCAAAATGTAGAACTGAATTAGAATTGAAATGCATGGGATCATGCAATGGTATATATCATTATGTTTCTAGAAGCAGCCAAATCACTGACATTTCAGAGTTTTGATAAGATGTCATTAGTAATGCTGGTACATAATTTGTGAGAGAGGTTCTTTTTCTGATATGAGAACATCATGTAGTGTCTTTATATTTAACTGTTAGACTAAATTGAGAAGTCACAGTGCATGCGTCTAGCCTATTCAAGCTAATATAGATGAAAGGGTTTGGGGGCTTATTTGGTAGTGTTTGTTTTTGTTTTTGTTTTGTTTTGTTTTGTTTGATTGATTGTTTAAATAGAAAACACTGCTTATTGCCTTCCTTCAATGGGTAGCATGGTGCAGGAGGGAATGCTGAGACTAAAATTTTTACTTAATTTTGATAAACCTTAATTTGGCTTATTTATTTGTTTATTTTTTATACTGGAAACTTGAAGAAAAGCAGATGCCATTGTGTCCCAGAGATCCAAAAGAACTATAAACTCAGCTAAGCTAAGTAAGAATTAGATTTGTTAGAAAATCTAGGGGAATATGGCCAGAAGGAAATGACTCTTTTTTGTTGTTGTCTTCAGCCTAAAAGTTTTCTCATGTGCTGATAGCCAGGGCACCATGCTGCCCTTCAGAAAGCACTCTGGGCATCTAGAAACAGGTGCTTTGATAATTTGAATGATAACCTTGTCACTACTTGAAGCAAGGAAAGAATAAAGCATGCACCACTGCTCTGGGGCTCATAGCCATTTTATGGAATTCAGTCTATAGGAGAACTTGGCTGCGATGCCACTTCTCATTTTTGTAGGGTAGTATTCTAGGCAGCAGGAGGGTTACAAGATAGGACAGAATGATGTGACCTCATCTGTTGAGGTTCCTTAACTAGTTTTCTAACATTTCCCTATAATACAATAACTTTGAGATCACAGTTAAATAGTCTGAAGATCAGTCATTCTCACCCAATAAAACACTGCTGTGACAAGCATCACATTTGTGTTTTATTTGGTCTCCAGTTTCTTACTATACAAAAGAAGAAAAATTTAGGAAATTGTCATTAGTCCAATTTTCAGCCTTTTCTTTTGTTCTTATGGGCTAAATTCTTACTATTTCATCAGAATATCAAAATAATATGTTTATATACTGGTGTATTACATTGTTTTTGTCTGTATATAGCATATATTCTCATGCTGACTTCCTACAATGTTAACCATTTGTAATAATAATAATAATAATAATAATAATAATAATAATAATAATAATAATAATAATAATAATAATAATAATGTAATTATTATGAATGTGAACTCTTCAAGAACGTTTCTATATAGAAATGTTATATTGGTCAGTGCTGCCTAACACCACTGGATTCCACTGAAATTCTGCAACTCATTTTGTGAATAGACTTGGTTAAGCAACTTAATTGGTTTGCATGTGGTTTTTCTCCTGCAAAATTCAGGAAAGTATGTTTGTCTCTTTTGGTGATGCAAAGCTAGATAATGTTTTCACAAGAGTCAAGGCTTGGCATTTTCATATGCGAGAGATTCAAGGTGAAGTAGAATTTAAAATGCAAAAATAGATAATAACTTATTTAAATTTGTTAACAAAAATATGAGATGCAAACCTGCTGTCTGGGTTTTATTATTAAAAATTTCTGTTAGATATTGTATGTAGAGCTGATATATGGGGTATAAAGTGCTTTAACCAGGAATACTGGGAATTTTACCTGGGATCCTAAAGATGTGCAATAGGTATTCCTGCTTCTGGAAAAAAATATAATAAATTCTAGAATTAATCCAAATTACCTTGTTTCTATTTGTGTGATTGTATAGAGGGATAAATGCACATACAGATATCAAAATTAAAGAAGGCAACACACCTTTTAACTTTACTTTGCTTTCATAATCTTTTAGATAATCCTGGTTTATTTGTCCAATCCTGTGCATTTGTATGGCTGTTGTACCACTTCTCACTGGAGTAGGACGGTGATATCACAGCACTAACACTTGCCATTAATTGCAACGGAGAGGCTGTATTATTATGTTTGAAATTTTGTTCAATTTTACAGGGTCCTAGCTTTCACTTTCATTTATTTAGCCAAATGTATCTCTTTGTTTTTAAATTTACCAATTTTCTTATTTAAGTCTAAAATTCTTCAATTTAAATTTATCAGTTTCTACGTTACTATTGTTTGATATGTAACCAAATCAATGCTGTGTTGTCAGAAGTCCAGGTTATTTAATTTGACATTGTTCTTTGCCTAGATTCTACCTCTCCTCCCAAGTTATGTCACTGTTTTGAGGAGACAATTTTAAGAGTGTCTTGAGCTTTCTAGCACAGCAATTGTTTTTTCAGATGATGCAGCATACCTCCGAAGGCTGTGAAACTGCCATTTAAACAGGCATCAGCTACGCATGTACCCACAGGCAACAAAGAGCTTTATGAACACTCTGGTTGTTGCATGTCAGATAATATATCCAGGAGGAAAACAACATGAAAAGATTGCTTAAATGATCAAAACAGAAACGATGAATAATGACACGACACTGAGAATTTCTGAGCATTGAACCAGTAACAAAGCACACATCTCAATTTTCCTCAAACAAAGCCTGTCAGAAAAGCAAAGCAAGTAAAAACCAAGTAGCACAGACAGGTCTTCTGTCTCCAGGTTTTGGTCCTTTGCCTGCTACTTTGAAGAGAGAATTGCATAATAGCTTGTATGAACTGTTAGCATTTTAATTATTTAAAAGGTCATCAGTGTGTGAGAGAGCTATGCTAACAGATAGAGAATGTTTTTGAAATCAAATAGAAAAGACAGGAAAAAACTATTGGCAAACCTATAAAGGATAATGGAAGAGGAGGAATACACCTGACAGAAAAGCCTGCATGAACACCACTGCCCTTGAGTTATTCACTTGACTCGGGTGCTGAAAAACTACATAGAGAATAACAATGTTACAGTTTTAGCATTCGTATCTTCTCACTTCCCTTGTTTTAGTTTTATCTATCCATCTACTGAGCAATTCATTAAATATCCAGTTACCTTTGATAATTTTAGAATCTGCACAATGAAGTTTTTTTTTTTTTTTCTGAAGATGAATGATAACCCGCAATTTTGGCTTGTGGAGTAACATCTGCTACTTTTAAATGGAAATTGGAAGGTGGTTATAAAAACAAAACATTTTATACCTCTAAGAAAAATACAACAAATAAAATATGTTTTTTATGACTAACAAGTGGGTTGGAACTGGTACTGGCACATGAAGTTTCAGTAACTGTAGAACTGAATTTCCATGTTGCTATAGACTACATGGTAGTCCTCCTCTGCAACTAGGCTGCCTGCAAGGGTACGATCACGTTGTATAATAAAGCTAGTGCACTCTAATACCCTGAAATACTTTAAGGCTACAGAGAGACAGAAATTTATGTAGTGCTTGAACGGGTTTCTAAAGACAGTGCAAGCAGAGAAGTATTAGAAACTCCTTTAAAGTATGAAACAGAAGTGTGGTATTATAGTCACAGTTTCAGAGCAATAGTAATTGAGTATGTATATCTATGGGACTACAACTTTTTCCTTTCTTAGCAATCCCTGAAAACTGGATTTGAACCTTTATTTGGAATACCCTTATGACACAAACACCATTTTACTGGAAGAGTAAAACTTAGTGCATGAAATTAAGTATATTTTCCTGAAGCTTTGGTATCCCCAGGTTATGGACTGTAACATTACAGAGATTCAAACAACCAATCTCTTGTTGAACTCAGTCCTGGAGCTCCTCCAGAAGCCTGGGTGTTTGGAGTAATTTCTTTGGGTCTGGCCTACGGAACTGCCACAGTAAAGCTTCTCCCTGATTTCTTTCAAGAATGTGTTCCTGAGCAAGGAAATGGCTAGCAGCCTGATGGATAGTGGAGAAGTATTTTCTGTAAGAATTAATGTAATAGCAGAAGGGATGCATAGAGAGATTTGAAACCGTACGTAGTTTAAATACAGAGGGAGCGGAACCATGACACGGAGAATGGAAAAACAGGAGCAGGGTCATCAGCTAGAGGAAATGCTGGCTTCTGAACAGCTGGCTTTTCAGAACAGATCACTTTTCTGAAAGATCTCAGCTGCTTCACTTGTAAGACTGAAGCAGCATAAATCTAAACAGTGTAAATCTTTCAGGATGAACATTCTTGGTGCCTCTAACTGCATTGTTAGGTTTTCATGGCTGTCATCATCTTCTTCAGATGAGTCATAGTTAATTAAGAGTAAGGGACAGAAAAACACGGTAATTATGATGGCTAGCAGAGCATAGCATTAAATAATTGGTAACAAGTTCTAAAATGACAATGTGAGAGGCAACTGGTAGTGGGATGCTGTTCCAATGCAATCACCTCTCTATGCTTCTCTCTCCAAATGTAAGCGTATTAAAAGCTTTATTTTGTTACTGTAATTGCATTAAAGAAAATCAACGATATCTGCCCAGGGAAGAAAATCAGTTCACCATCCTTTTGAGTCAGAAAACCCTGCACAAGTAGCTTTGCTGGTCTTCCACTTTAGATTATTCAGAGTGATACACTACAATATTTCTCTAGAACTTTGTTTTGGAGATCCTCCCTTTGTAGACCTGGTGACTACTAAAGAACCTTTGCAATGGGCCTGAACACACAAATCCTACCAAGTCTTTTGGGGAAATCCTTGATTTCTCCATCTGTTAGGTCCTGGAGAATATCTAAGGTGAAGGTTTCACTGGCAGTAATCCCAGTAGCTTTGTAAGATTTTTTGGACATAGGTTTGAAGAGCAGGTTGGTGTGAGTATTGTAGGTAAACAAAGTGGTATGTGGTAAACAGAGGGTGAGGGAAAGCTGTGAATGTTACATGAATGTAAGGGTGAGGTGCTGGAATTTGTGAGAGCTCAGACAGGAAATATAAAAGGAAAGAAAGCTTGATTGTTAAATAGTTCTGGTTTGATACTATGTTGAGCATCCACATCTAATGCTCCAAGAACGTGTCTTGCCACTTAATTAAAAATTGCATAGAAGGCCAGAGGGGTTTTGCTCTTTTACTCTTACTGCTTCTCATTAAATGGTCCATCAAAAGCTACAGGAGGAGTACAGAGGTATTAATTTCCTTACAACTCATGTATGCCTTAATCTTTTTATCACAGACTATTGTTGTTAGGACTTCGTGATTATTTTTTTTCAAGGTGAAGCTGCCTTACAATGACATTTAAAAGTATCCATGAACTCCTTCCATTTGCTCTGCTAAGCAATCTTACACAGCTCTACAGGGTCAATCTTTTCCAGGTTGTATGAGGAAGTTTGCTGTGCATGGATTTTCTGCTGTCAAAAATGAAGACTTTGCCCCTACATTAGACTGCAGATCAGGTACTTTATGCACTTCACCCTATATCCCCAAGCCTCAAAGCAGTGACAACACAGGAGTGCACCACCGCTCCCTCCCAGTTGCTGTGTTCTTCCCTAAGGAAAGTAGGGCAAGGAAAACAGAGCACACCTAGTATGCTTCCTGACATGGGAACAGCAAGCAGACAGTGCATATCGCACATCCCATGGGACAGACACAGTGGTGAGTGAGTGCACCCTGTGCTGTAGTTGTGTCCCCTGTGGCTTCGGAAGATTTCAGACTTCTGTTGATGCAGCTTTGCTATTTAAAGATAATATGTACTTAGAGTCTGCATACCTTGTCTTCCTTCCAGCTTGGTTCACTGGCAGGCTTGTGTTGCAGGAACTTGATCTTATTCTGCAGAACCAACTGTTCCAACAGCTAAATCATAAATCTCCTCTTATAACCTGTGACCAGTGCCCTGTGCTTGCACAGAGGTACATATATACACCCTATGCCCACCAGTACTTCCCTTTCCTGGAATCTGTGCCCAGTTGGGCACACAGCTCCTCTGTCTCCTTATACTTCAACCTACCATTACCTAGAGAGTAAATTAGTCCCTGCTAGTACTCTGTCTCCTGCACTTCACAGCCTATGGGTATCAGGTATAGATAAAGGATAGGACATGCCTCCCAATTTGTACTCATAACAGGATCTAGGGCAGAAATAGGCACTGGAAAAGAAAAACTTACCCATTTGCAAACTACCAGAGCAAAACAGTGACTAGATGTGCCATCCTATCACTATTACACAGTCCTGCAATAAACATTTGTGCCAGAAAAATATTGTTTTCACCAGCTTTACTTTTTAGACTTAAAAAAAGGAACTGAAATTTTTACACAGAAAAAGCTTCAGGTCTGTAATAGGTATTTGTTTCTTGAAATTTCTGTCAACACCTGTATTTCTGCTGCAACATATAAGACCAGTGTTGGAAAATATTCCTCTCTATGGAAAAAGAGGTCAACTATTATCTACAGGAGTTCAGAAACGGAATATGTTGCACTAAAAGGGGAGCTAAGAGATTAAATAGTATTGAACGATTGTACGTATGTTGTGCTTTTGCAGAAAGTAACACAGAGTAGGTATACTCACCAAGAAACATGTCTTGTGGACCTTCTATGAGATGGAGATAATTAGGAAAAACTGGGAAGCAAGAAAATTAATGGCTGATCAACTAACCTGCACATTGCTATCTAAATGAATTATTAAAATCAGAGTCACACTCAATGCAACAGCTGCTGGTAGGAACTATTTCCTACTCAGCTTGCTGAAGTTCTTGGAGGACTCAGAGGTTCCGAAGTGCCTCCAGAGCTGACACCTGAAGCAATGCCACTGCCAGGCTGCGCGGCTGCTGGGTTACTCGGAGCCAGCAGCCTGGGACGTGACACATTCTGCTGGGTCACCTGCTATTCAAAGCAAAGCACTTTGCAGACAGTCCTGTTTTCTGCCTGTGAACAGTCTCTAGTGCACTGAGGTAAAATCATGGTCTCAAGATACTGCTTCAGTTCCCAGGTTCCCTTTGGGAGGCCAAATTAGGGACTTTTGATTTTTATTTTTGTTTCTAAGCAACGCTTTTTTTCACAGAGTATCTCAGTACATCACAGACTGTGAAGGTCTGTGAGTTAAAAAGCTATTTTTAGTCCCAATAAACATAAAGTAAACAGAAAAAACAAAACAAACAAACAAACAAACAAACAAAAAAAAAAAAACAACACCCAACAACACAAACAACAACAACAACAAAAGCAAGGGGGTAGCTTAAGAACCATATGGGAAATATAGGGGAGAAATCCAAACTTTCAGGATGCCACCATAGCTGTCCTAGCACAGAGTCCAATTTTCTCCCCACAAATTATGTTCAGCTTCATATCTTAACAACCCACAATTTTATGCAACAAGAACTAAAGCAAACAGTATGAAACTAGGGTGCAAAAAATCTTTGGGAGGAATTCTGGCTATTGGGACATTTGTTCTCTGTTCCTGGTTTAGTTGTGAACTGGCTTTGAGTAGGACCGAGAGGCTTTGGTTTCTACCTTTAAGAATAAAGGATATTTCAGTGGCATTTTGCTGTTGGATAATGCTTTGAGTTCTACAGATGGAATGTTATAAGTGAATGGTATATTTGTCAAAAAAAAAAAAAAAAAAAAAGTTTTAATCTTGTGATTTTATCAGAACAATGCATTTGTGAAAGGAATTTTTTACATTGTGCTTTGAAAATTTTAATGTACAAGGTTTTGGATGTTGGAGGGAAGAAATGAAGACCATGAGTGTGTATACAAGTGAGAGTCAAACCCACCAACTCTTGTTCTCTTCTGTCTTACGGGTCAGTTCTTTGTTTGTCCTGGCACATGGCTGCTTGTAAATTTGATAATAAAGTATGGTACATAGAGGCCTATAATTCTGTTTTGGACTATTTTTCACCTTTCCCCTTGGTCACAATAATTTTCCTTGACTAACAGAGCAGGCAATGACTCATATAGTGCAAATGAATAATACACTGTGCTGTCAGCCATTTGGTATGTCTGCCAGAGAGAAAAGTCAGCTTTCCTTTACTTTCAGCAGGTAAAGGAACCTAAGTGGTTTTACATCTACATGCACACACCATCTCCAGAGTGAGAGAAAGAGAAATATAGAGCAGTTTGCTGCTTTCCCCCCAACCACTTTAATTTAATTTTCCTTATTTTTCAACTGCTCTGGGAGAATTCTCTCTCTCTTTTAATTCACAAGACTACAGGGTGCACTCACATTTATCTCTGTGAATGATTCAGGCCAGTAAGAGAAATTAAATTTAAACGTGGAAAACTAACCTTTGGGTAATACCTTCCAAACTTGGTAGTGACTGTGTTTGCCTGATGCTTCCTGTGTAGTGCAAAGAAGTGTCTGATGGATTCTTCTTTTACAGAGGCTGCCACCAGTCATAATGGGAGTATGTGTGCTCTTTCTCATTAGGAATTTCATGTAACAATCTAGTGAGAAATCTCTTTATTACATCTCTCTCAATTTGCTCCAAACTTTTACAAATGCAAAAACTACCTCAATGTGCAAATATAGTCAAAATTCAACCATCTCCACCCAGGATTTTTACTTTGAGAAATTCCAGTGAAATAAATGTTTCATCACAGTTTTTTCCAGCCAGTTCTATTGCCTGGTCCTGTGCTTCTGCTCTTTCAAAAGCAATATGACATGAGTCCTGAAATCCATCGCACAGGATGACACCAGTGATAAACACGGTAATTTTTGTGGAGGGGATGATCTGAGGATACTGTGAGCCTGAAATCTCATACTACCCCATCCATTCTAGTACTGCAGTCAGGGCGTAGAACTAGATTATGGGTATACACTCCATCATTTCTAAATACAGCATTCCTAGTGGGTTGATGCTGCTGACATTTCTGTCTGTAAGCGTTGCTGACATGGGTAGTCTGTAAGAGCAGAGGATCTGGGGCTTGTCCTCAGTTCAGAAACCTTTTCTTATCTGCCACTTGTCACTAGAGTTCAGTTAATTTAGTCTGCTGTTAGTAAAGTGTGAATTACTTTTCCTCATTTTTCACCAGTAGTTGGAGTGCCTAGTACAAAAGAATAACACTTTCATCTATGTCCTGTAACTTTATAGCTGCTCATTTTAGAAAAGAGTGAGGATATGTTAAGCTAACCATGGTGCCAGCTTTGAGAGCTGTAGATCGGCTCAGATGTTATTTTTGCAAGACAAGATCCATCACAAGCCACTCTTAAAAGAAATCTTTGAGCATGAAAATTTGCTGCAACAGTGTTTAGCCTGTAGCCAGAAGAAGCTTATGCTTTCACAGTCCTAATTTAATTTTGCCCTAACATGCTTATCCTTCTCTGGCTTTCTCAGTAAATTCCTAGCTGCTTCAAGTATGCAAATTTTTCTTTACTGATGGACACAGGATGGTGCTGCTATTGAGATGAATAATCATTAACTATGGAGGTGGCTTGGGTAAAATAAGAATCTGCCTGAATTTTCACTTAGGTGCTTTCACTCCAAGTACTTAATCTTAAACCTACCTGCAGGCAGACTTCTGCTGAACTCTGGCTCATTTGAGACCTATGTTTCCCATTCAATCTTGAAAAGTATAATGAATTTCTCTTTTGCTGCTTTTACGTTTCCCCTTTGACTGAAAACTCAGAATCCAGCTATGTTTCCTTGTGTCTTTCTGTCTCGCCTATAACTCTTCTTTAAGTTTCTGTATAATTGACAGCCTTCCCATGGACCTTAGATGCATACCTCTTTTTGTTGTTGTTGTTGGGTAATTTAGATTTGGAGAAAGATCTGAGTCTGCTGTCATCTACTTGACTCACCTCAAATGAGCTGTTATGTTGAAAGCTATCCTGAAGAAGTGTTTAGCAGAGCTTTGAGCATTTTTGGTGTTTCATAAATATTTACCTATGCAAACAAATGAATGCTTGATCCTGTTGGTAGAATTGCTGCTGAGGTTTCCAAAATCAAGTACTTTAAAGAAATACCTGACTGAGTGACTGTCCAGGGGGAGTTCTGTATAAATGTTTTGTTACTGTCTTCAATTGCCTGATGATGTGTGGAATATATCAACTGCATATTTCAAGGCCCCTACCATGTTTAATGAATGGGCGGACTAAACTCAGACAATTAGGCAGGGCCATCTACTGAAAATTGTTTTTATCAGTAAGGTGCTTGCATGGCAGATGGTGGTATTTTGTGTGAGAGCCTGGGACTGCAACTATGTCCTCTTGTAGTTTTCAGTGCTCCTTGCAAGACTGGGGTCTGCCAGAATCTCTGGAGTGATTTGGAGCAAAGCATGCTAAACTTCCCATAACTGCCTGAAATGCAGAGCCCAAATTTTCTGTGCAGTCAATGGAGAGGGGTGGTGATTGACAGCTCTAAAGCCAGATGTCTGAATATGAATAATTCTCGGTATGTGTTTCTCACTTCCTGGGTGCACAAATTTAGCCTCTGAGACTATTCCTGGCCCCAACTTAAAACTTTTAAGAGTTGTTATCAGAATGAATAATGTGCTCCATAATGCTAAATCCTGTGAATAATCAGACTCGTGAATTTCAAATGTAACTCAAAATCAGCAGAGACAATTCCACATCAGAACAATTCCACATCCACCTCCTTACCTCTCCTGGAGGCTGCAGAGATTAAAGAATTGCTACTCACATGTGGCAGAAATGGGTTCCACAGAAAATCTTATGCTGAAATGCCCACACCTCTAATCAGAAGAATGAAACAGCATGCAGTAAATGAGTCATAAGACCATGTACTGCATGATACAGAAAAGGAATATTATTTATTTGCTATGAGGTAGGCCATGTGGCAGGAATGTGCAGTGGCGATGGATTCATGAACTAAGTAAGCCATAGGCAGGAGGCATTCTGGCAGGCTTGAAAGGATGCAGGCAGGCAAGAAAGGATGCCATGCAGAGGGACACCCATTCAGCAGTGGCAGATGCCTTTGCCCAGCATCCATCTGCTATGAAGATGGTGGTGGCAGCATGCACAGGACATTGTGGTCTGGGTGGGTTTACAACTAGATTGATAAAAAACTATATAGTCGATGGGTCACTTAGGGTAGGGGTTAACAGATTTGCTCTACCAGGGTACCTGTCCTGGGGCTTGTTATCTTTATCTGAAGGAGACGACACAGTGTGCTCTCATCAAGTTTGCAGATCACACCTAATTGGAGGGGACCAGCTGATGCATTGAGGATAGAGCTGCCCTCCAGGGAGACCTAAACATGCTGACAAATATCTTACAAAATTTATCAAGGACGAATGCAAAGCTCCGTATCTGTGAAGGAAGAACCTTGAGACACAGTGCAGGCTGGGGACAGGCTGCCTGAGTCACAGCCCTGCAGAAAAGGACCTGGGGGTCTGGGGTACAATGGGCTGAGCATGAGAGAGCAGTGTGCATTGGCAGCAAAGAAGGCCAAAAGTAACCTGGATTGTATTATCTAGAGCATAGCCAGCAGATCCAGGGAAGTGATTATCTTCATCAGTCATTACACTACATTTAGAGTACTGTGTCCATTCAAGACATTGATAAATGGGAAGGAGTTCAGCAGAAGGTGAGCAGGACAGTTAGAGCTTGAGCACTTGCCGTGTGAGAAGTAGCTGAGGCAGCAGCTCTGGCCCAGCCTGTAGAAGAGGAGGCTTTGAAAGCACCTAACAGCAGCCCCCAGCACCACTGGAAGGTTACCAAAAAGGCAGTGCCAGGATATTCACAGCACAGTGGGAGGACAAGAGATGATGGGACTATGTGGGAGCAGGAGAGGTTCAGACTGGATTTAAGGAAAAGCTTTTTCACAAAGAGGGTAACCAGGCAGTGGATCAGGTTGCCCAGAGAAGCTGTGCAGTCTCCATCCCTGGGGGGTTTCAGAGTTTGATTGGATAAAGCCCTGAGCAACCTCATCTAGCCTTACAGCTGACCCTGCTTTGAGCTGAACTGGAAACCTCCTAAGGTCCTGTCCAACCTGAATTATCCTATTATCTTGTGACATGACATAAGGGATGCTGGAGAGTGAAATGGCATTGAATAACATGGACACGGGCATGTGAGCAAATAAATAAAAACTCACTAAATAACGACGATAAACTAAATTACTAAAGAGCTTTTTAAACACTGAGCACCATCAATGCTCTGCGCTGAGGAAGGCCTGGGTCCTATACAAAGATACAATGTGAGGCTTTTTAATTACTGGCTCATAATGAGTATTACCAAAAGAACAAAATTGATTTCATAGGCAGTCTGAATTTCAACATTTCCTGACATTGTGGAGCTTGACTTTTCAGCCTTAATGTCCTTTTAACACAGTTTTCCTGTAATACTCTATAAACAACAATACAAGAGGTTTAACACTGAAAATATGTTTAGATGTTTTTTGTTTTGTCATTCTGCAAAAGGTTCATCTCCTTGACAGATTGTCGCACTGATATGGCTTGCTTTCCTAGCACTTAATCATGCATGAAGCATAAACAGGGTGAAGGGTGTTTCATTTCAAAGTCTATGAATGGTAATCTTGCTGGCTGCTGCACTGGCCAAGTACATTAGGATGTTATGCAGTCTTTTGGTTCAAGTGGCAGGCATGTTAGTCCCAGGAGATAAATGTCCATATTTGTGTATCCTCATGTTGGTCTCTGCCAACTGGACCTGTGTCAGGCTGTTTTTGGATGCTATCGTCAACAGATCAATGCATCTGTATTCACACTCACATCAGTCATCTTTTCTATAATGAGCTAAGTCCCAAAATCCCTGTCTACAAAAAACTCTCACTGACATCATCAGGAGGGCTGCAGGATTTGATAAAACAGTAACTGTTAAAAGCAGGGAACATTTCAATAAAACCTAAAATACTGTTCTGCCATTAAATATAGAAAACATCTCAGTACAGTAGTAATCTGTACCTAAAGAAACGTACCATGATCTTGTAGTTATGTACCTCTTCTATACTTCTGTACAGCCTCTGCTACTGGTAACCCCTGGTCATCTGGGCCCAATCCATGCATGGAACTTGTATAACATATTCCTCTGGCTAAGAATGTAGATATACAGCACATATGAACTGTTATATTCCACGTAACTACTTTTGAAAGCAGGAAACAGGGATTATTTGTGTGTGTATACATACACGTGTAATTTAAATCAAGACAATGTTGACTTCTGAAAATAAGTAAAGGTGTGAAGATGAAAATGCAACCTATTTTCTAGTGCACAGTACACTCCTGTCCTGCAAGATAGGCATATGTCTGCTAAACTGGAACTACTGCATCTTTACTGATGTTTCTGGTAGTGCTTATTCATCTCCTATCAAAGAGCAACAGCAATGACAGGAGCAAGGTTTGCAGAGTTGATTATTATAAATTATCTTCCTCTTAGGTGGCAGACTATCCTACTTATAAAAAAATACATACACAGGAAACATTGTTTGCATCACCACCTGTCACAATAACATCCTTCTATTTTTAGAAATAAGATTTTTAATAGTGAGTGTATTAGTCTTTTGCCAGAGTCTGCTACAACTTGTATTGTACAGAAATGTCATCAGGGAACCAACCTGTGCTTGGAGGACCTAAAGCAGCTGAATAGGTCTGATGTAATTGGTGTCAGATGTCACAAAACCTTTGTAACTGAAATTTCTGATATTCTGGTTAAAATGGCAACTAAAAATAGCATAAAGTCAGCTTTTGCTATTTTATTTTTATTTAATTGCTAAGATTTCTGAAGATTTAGTGTCATGAAACTGTAGTTGGTCCTTCTTATCTAGTATCTGGTTTCTCACAAGGCCAGAAGAAGGAACAAAGTTGGAATTTAAGAACTCACTTGTATTTTTCTAACCTAACTGCTAATGGCATAAGATTTCTTCCATCAGTAGAGAAGTACACTACTTTTTCAGTAGCTTTAATAACCATCCCCTGTCACTTTAGACTACATTTTCAAATCTGACACATATTTCTGACAGCTGGGATCAGTGGTTAAGGAGGAATAACTGTTGTAGTGATGTGACCATGCAGTTCACTGGTTTCAGACGTATGCATGTGCAGCAACTGCCATCTTAACTGTTAGGAGGCAGTGAATAGACCATTTCCAGCCCTAAAAATATAAGTCTCTTCAGCTTAAACAGAAGGACTACATAATGGAGATTGAAAATGTGTATAATCTAGAGATCAGGAAGAGAAAGAGACTTAAAAATCCAATATCCAGCAGGTAACCTATGGACCCTTGAGTAGTTTTTCTTAGCGTATGGGAATTAAATGTTGATTTAGTAACATTATTTTAAAGGCACAATTTATTATAAAAAACATCGTGGCTGAGTTCCGAATTATATTTCATGAGCTAAAGATTTTACCTGAGAACAATGTTCTTGTTCTGAACACAAGACATATTTATTTGGTTTGCCCAGAAGTATAGATATTTTACTGCTTATCTCTATTGAATAACATGTTTCATTTAATACGTAAAGAGCCTACTTACATGTAAAATTGAAATCTAAAACTGGGTTCATGAGCTGCTTGGAATGCAAAGATACCAATTTTTCATGTTCAAATGCCAACTGGAACCCAAAAAGATGCATTTAATGCACGACAGGTGCGCACACACAAATTTTACAGAGATACCTTAGGCCTCACACTTTCAAAAATTTGGCAACTCTTTGGTAGATACAAATCAGATCAAAGCTATCAAATATCATAGGGCAGTGAAATACCATCTTGTAATTTCCAGTGCTGAAAATACTCTCTTGAGGTATGTGTATATCCTATAAAAGAATTTGTTTGTTTCTGCATGAGTTCAGTTGACACATTCAAGTGAGTTGAAAGGTAGGATTTATATACAAAGTTATTTCTTCTGATAATTATTCTAATGATTTTTAAATGCACTTGGATTGTTAGGTAATTTACAGAACTACAATATACATAACATAGTTGTCTGTAATGAGCAAGAATGCATATTTTAAAATGTCAGACCTAAAAGTGCCCTCAGTGCTTCACTGTTCACTGAGAGATTATTCCACTGTTAGTGTTTCTAGATATTTGCATGTCATGAGGGATTCATGTCAAAGGAATAAAGGAAAAACACTTCTAACTACGGCTGGTCTTTTTGTTTTTCTTCAGAGATAGGTAAACTCAGCTGAATCTCAGCACCATCCTGGAGTTCTTAGGTCAGGTAGGGTACTTAGGTCAGGTAGGGTAGGATACTGCCCCTTTTAAGAGAGAGAGAGTCCTCTCTCTCTGAGTTGTCTGTCACTCCAAACTTTAAGATTTCTTGGGAAAACAGGTAATTTCCAAGCTGAGCAGATGAGGGAAAGAACTTGTGAATAACACTTAATTGTTTTTTGTTTGTTTGTTTGTTTGTTTGTTTCTATAAAACTCTACAGTTTCTAAGATTTCAAAAGTCTGATCTGAATGAAGACAAGGCAGACACACTGTGGCAAAGCATATCTCTGGCTCCTCTTCCTACATTGAATGGCAAGGGTATAGATGGGGAAAGGCTCAGCCTGAACAGGAGTGGAAATGTATAAGGGATTCCTTATTCTGTATTCCCTACCAGACAAATTTATAGCAACACTTGCACCCTACTAGTTGGGTGACTTCTTTTGGTGAATTGGTCAATCAAAAAAGCCTCGATGTTCTCATATTGGACTCCACAGTCCTCTGGGAGGATGCACTGTTCAGAGCTGTGTGCAAAGAATTTTATTCCTTAGGGCTACTGTTTCATGTTCTCTGCACACTCAAGTGAATGACAGTTTTTCAGTGCATTAGTCACATTTTCTAGCTCTCCAATGCTCTCTTTTTCAGACAGAAATGTGGACTATTAGATCAATCTAGATCATATTTATATCACTCCAGAGCCATGGTGTGGATGTTAAATTCTTCACGCTCCATCGAGCACAACTCACACATACTGCTCAAGATGTAATAAGTCTTAAATGTGGTGTTTTCTCTTCACTGCAATGCAAGTCAGAAGGGGAAGGATTTTTCTGATTGACAGAGTAAGTGTCAGAAGTTGTGTGAAAATGTGGCAGACTCTAAATGTGTCACTCAGATAAATCTGGGCCATAAGTTCCAAATTCACTCTTATTTGTATTTTATGTCATGAGTTGAACATGCAGGTTTCAGCTTCATCATTAGTTCAGGGCCTGTTGTTGTCGTTGTTTAAAAGAGATCTTTTTAAAACTAAGTAAAAAAGCTGCCTGGTTTATTGGAGAATTTGCTGGGCAAAATCCTCTGCTATACAAGAGGTCAAGCCAGATGAATGCGTTGGTTCTCTTTGGCTCCAAAATCAATAACTCTTTGGAATTATTGCAAAGACTTGGTGTGCTACTGCCAACTCTTCAAAAGAAAAAATCTATTTTCTGTGTCCTTATACTCACCCTGGCCACTTTTAAATTATACTGCTCATTGACAGAATTAATGCAAGTGCAGTTTCCAATTTAATTGAAGTAGCATTTTTTTTTTGGTGTAGAAAATACAATTCTTTGTAGTAACTGATTTGTTACAAGTAAATAAAGGGTAATTATGTAGCCTGCTGTTCATTATATTACACAATCCATTTAAGTTCCTGCTATACAGATGTTTAAGTCTATACAGATGCTTGGCAGCAGACTAAGAATGTATTTATTGTACCTCTGCAGCTAGCAGGGACCAAAGTCACTAAATCTGTACAATGTGGTAAGAGATCACACAGATTTTCTAGCTGGTGTCCAGCATTTCATAGATGCTTTGTAATGGAGCTGCACACAACCTACTTAGTCCTACTTTTGAAGGCATTAATTAGCTGAGGGAGAGTAACCTACAGATAAAGCTAGTCTTGCTTTCAGATGCAAACTCTGTCTGCAGCTTGTCTGTGTGCCTCGGCATTAGAGCTCCCTGCACTTCAATTTGGATGCCAGTTTTTCCTCTAATCTAGTGTCAGCTGTTTGAAGGGAAGATTTAGAAAGGAAAGCAACCAATGTAAAAGAAAATTAATATTTTAGAAAGTTTAGCTTTGCCTGTGTTAAAAGTGAGGCTATGTACAATGACCTGTAAAAATATGGCAAGCAATGACAAGGTCTCAACTGATATTATCTGTGGGAAATAAACCCCTGAAGAAGCCTTATCTGGCTGTCAAAACTAGCCTAGACACAATACACATGGTTCTTATGGCTAAGAACCTGGAACCAGAGTGCTCTGAAGTGCTAAACCAGCTTTTGACAGAACTGGCGTCTTGCAGGACAGAGAAAACATTTTTTCTTTCATTTCAATGCATTTTTTAGTTCCATTCAGTGCATATGTAATTCAAACCTGGGAAGCCAGCTGGGAATTAAAAAAGCAGAGAGGCTGATATTCCTCTTCAGATCTGTTACAAACTGGAAGGGGAAGAGAAGGAGTCCTACTACCACTTCTCAGAGCTTGGTGAAATTGTGACCAGAAAGAACTACTACCGTCCAATTCACTAGTAGATATTATTTTCCCTGTTTAAAAGTTAGCTAATTATAAAAGTGAAGCTATTTTCTCATTTTAAAGAAAAAAAAATGTTCTCAGTACATTTCAAGTAGATTTTTCTTCCTGTCTGTGATTTCTAATTGTGTTTCAGTTGTTCTTCCTATGAAGCTTGGTCCAAATTATCAATAAGAAAGGAACTAGCATCTGGTAAATAAGAAATGAAGTGGTTTCACAACTTGTAATATAATAGAAATACTGGAGATGGAGAATAAGAATAAATACTAAGCTGCTTCATTGTTTCATTCAGGAGGGTTTGACTTGTGATCTGCAAGGTCTGTGCAGTCTGCCAAGACAGCTCCTCTGGCTCACAGCCCAACCCTCATTGCTGTCTTTCCTCGTGATTTCTCAGGAGAAACCTGCAAGGCAGATGAAATAAATCCTTTGTTGGCAGATGCTTCATCCAAACTACCCTCTTTCCTAGGAATGCTGACACTGGATGGGTGCACATCCAGGTGTGTTGCAGGATAGGGACTGATGGAACTTGGGGAACGGTGGCAGCTGAGGGTACACGTCAAGATTTTACAACATGTGAAGCTCATGGTCCAATGGGACCCAGATCTCAGGAGCCCTGAGGAACCTTTAATCAATGTGCTAGCAAGTAACTTTGTCCGTGTTTGTAAGTTATACATGCTCTCATGTTTAGGCCAGAAAACCAGCCCATTTCTAAGCAGAGAACAAAATAATGTAAAATCATTGATTTCCTTCAGGGGATTTTTTCCTCTGTGTGTGAAGAGGTTCATTAGGAGACTGTATTACTTTTAGCATATCTGAATGAGAATTTAGATTCTTGCAACAGAAGTGCCAGCCATGAGGTGGAATGAGACATGTTGATTAAAGGGACTCAAGAGAACGAAAAAGTATTGGTTTTTCAGAGGTGCAAATTGCAAGTCAGGTCATGTCAAAACACTGCTTGTCTGCACTGTTTATTTCATAAGTTTTAAACATCAAAATTCATTGTGGAAAACTGGCAGATTACTGGAGCTGTGGTAATACTTCGGACTTCACAGTTTTTATTCATTTCAAGCTGTTTCTTCTCACTTTTATAAAGGTTTTCTAGATAACAAGAACATAGCAATAGTATGATTGTACTGGCACCACTTACATGACAGACAGTGTCTTGACAACAAGTCTTCTGGACTTTAATAGATCGTAAATGGGCTCTATTCTGTATAAGGCTATCAAGAAAGTCTTGAAAAAATCTTTGCTGATAGACAAGTTTTTTTTTTTTTTTTAAATATATGATGTACAAGAACAAAGATATAATAGTAATTATATTGAAATGTAGTTTCTCATTATACTTGCAAACAAGTTTCCATGATGATATGTGCTGGGGACCAGTTCTGTAAGCTAGATAGACACACTTGAGAATCATGACCTTATATCCTCAAATTTCCTTAGGCATACAAATTGTATTACCTAATTAGGCTTTCGTGATGAAGGAAAGGGAAATGCCTCTGACCATTTGGTAGAAGAAGCAGACAGTTAATGTTGAGGTGGAACAGTGATTTATAATAGCAGAAAATTTCTATTCCCTAGTATCAAGCCAGTGCCAAGTGCAGGAAATTGCTAGAAAATAATATTAAGCATTGATGACTTGGGGCTGAGTTTTACTAAACTGTTGATCATCTCCAGCATACTTTATAGATTTTCATTATATTGTACAGAAAGTAGTTTCATTATCTGGCTCTGTCATTAAAATCATCCTCATGTTATAAACAAGATAGATAACTCCTGCTAACTTTGATTTCTGAAAGCTAAGGAGCAACTCTTCCCCTTTCAAAAGATTTGCAAATACTCCATTATGTTCCTCAGATAGAGGGTTGTTGTGGGAGGATTAAAAAGGGAGATTTCAGAGCATGTACCATTCTGCTTCTGGCTTCCTGGAGTTTTTGTCTGCTGTACTCATTTTCCTGTTATTAAACCTCCATTCTGGAGACAGTGAAAGCATTCCTCTTTGTTATTAGAAAACCTAACTTGTCCGAGCATCATTTAGGGCAGTAGTCTCCAAACTGGAGTGTGCATACCTCAGGGAGTGTGGAAGAAAAGCCAGTGGGGTGAGGCAATGAAATATTGTTTGCAAAAAAAAACAAAAAAACAACAACAAAAAAAAACAAATAAATAAAACAGTTTAGAAATTGTGTTTATTTCATCTTTATCTAATTTTTATGTTAATTTTTATTTCTCTTTATGTTTTATACTTCACATAATATACTAGTACTGGAATGAATGTATGTACTTTATTAATAAATATGCATATATTGGGGTGCATGGTCAAAAATCCATTACTGATACTGGTGTATAATCAGAAAAGTTTGGAGACCACTGGTCTAGGGCAGTATATCTTGCAAGCCTTTGACACTTGTCAGTATCTTATCTATTTTTTCCTGCATGTAGCTGAAATATAGCTAGAACAGCAAGGATTTTCCTCACAGTGCCAAGAAGTCCTCTGGGGATTCTGCTTGGCCAAAGAATAGTTTGTTTTCCTAGCACATACTGACTTTCACAACCCAACATTTTGAGCCGGGTCTGGACCAAACAGAGGAGGAGGACATGGCTGCAATGTTGATAACTACAGCACTGACTCTTCCAGGCTGGCAGATACTATGTGCTGTGACTGTTGGAGAATTGTCACCTTACAAGCAAAACACCAAAAGGGTGGACATACTACCTCAGTAATTGCATTGCTCCATTTTCCTTTCCAAACTACTTGGTGAGTTTTGTAGATGTGGTTAAGTGTTTACATTCCTATGAAAGAAGTGTTGGGTGTTTGTTGTTATTGTTTGTTTCACAGGATGGGGAAAATTCAAGGAAAAATTTATCCTGTTGTTCACAGGCTAGGGAATGGCTACCTAAGAAGTTTGAAAAATGTTTTTTAATAGCCAAGGAGAGATAAAGACTTGATCAGAAATTTCAGTTGAGGGATTAAGAAAATGCGACTCAGGAATAATCTGACAGAAGCAGTTTTTCTGTGAACAAATCCACAAGAATGAGACACATGGAAAAGGACTGACTTGAGATTAGGAATAATGCCAATGTATAGATAATGCCAGTATATAGACAAAGGAAAAGTAAAGGGACCTGATGTGTCTAAACAACTTTTATATGTTTAGGCAGAGACTTTCCACTTCTGATTTCAGACAGACATGAACGTTGATATTTCTTTCCTTATGTTTTTGCTCTGCCATTCTTTTGTTTTTCTTGATCATCAGTCACTAGTATTACAAAAATTACACTATTCAGTTATCACTATTGTGACCTCATTTTATCTATAATATCCTGATTTGTTTTTCTGCCCATTTTAACACATGACTGACATCTCTTAAAACATAATTTCATCTGCTCATTCCAAACACAGGTAAAGTGTCAAGTGAGTTATGCATTGCATCAGTGGATGACATTGCAGTATTCCAAGAACATTAAGCTATTAAAATAATGAAAAAAAACAAAACAAACAAACAAACAAAAACAACAACACCATGAATGAGAATTTACGTATAACATCTGAACTTAAAGGGATTTGTGATCCGGCAACCAATAAGGAATAGAAGGAGCTTCAGTATGGAAAAGTGTTTAACTTTTGCAATCAAAACACAGTCTAAGGTGTTTAGAGTAACAAGGTCAGTGGTGTGAATGGAAAACACCAAAGTGGAGAGTTGGCAGATCCTGTCTCCTTGACTTTAGAATGAGGGTACCGAGCTTGATTCTTCATTTTCTCCTATCCAGGCTTGCTGATCTGAGAGCAAAATGGTAAGTAGGCACAGCATTTCCCAGCTTGCCAAGGCTGCGGATGGGTAGGAGCAAAAGGCAGAGTGCCTGCAGTATGTTGCTCTACAGCCCAGACCCATTGCAGGTGTGTGGGTTGAGTTCTAGATGATGCACACTAAGTCCCTGCCTTGCAAGGCAGAAGGAGACACTTGTCATCATTTGTGAGCAGGGCAGCACCAGGACAGGCCATGGATAACTAACACAACCCACATGTTTAGCACACGGATTTAAAAACAGAAGCAAACTTCTCACATGCCTCCATATGGTCACGTGTGTCAGCTCCTAGTACTCACTAGGGAGGGCAGCTGCAGGAGAGCACCATCATCAATCTCATCATCCATCTGTGTTTGCAGGCTTTTATCTATTAGAGGATGAAGTTTATGGTGGCTATAAAACCCCACCCAGAGCTAAAAGGCAGAGCACGTATGGTAGGCTGGAAGCCATTCGTGGAAGCATGCATCTCATATACAAATGGTTACTCAGAATTGAAATTCTCTTTCCAGCTGCATCTGCTTTTTGAGGCAAGAATGTGCAATTTTTATAGATAGCTATGTAATGACCTTGTTAGAAAATGGGCATTATATAAGTAAGATGCGCCATAAACAGTCATTACTTCCAGCACTTACTGAAAAAAAATACCAATATTGACAAGGATTTGAACAACTTCAAAAATTAAACTTAGATGATGAAGGCCTTAGAATGCCATAATAACAGCTCTTCCAAAAGCCATATATGATGGAATAATTCTCTCTAATGTGTTACCCAGTCATCTGGACACGCTGCTAAGTATCAAATACAGCACAATGATAGATCTTTCTCTCTCAAATCAAGATTATTCCGTTTATGATTTCCCTCTGGCTATGTCATAATGTAATTATTTTGCTTATATTAAAATTTCTTGCTGAATGTTTTTTTCTCACACTGCAGCTATTTACAGTCACGTGGTGAGATTTAATCTTCTTTACAAAATAATTTAAGAAGGCTAAAAATAATTTTAAACAAGCTTTTAAGCTCATTTTCATTTGCTTCTAAAGCATAAACAAATAACTGTTTAGCAAAAACATGGTGTAAAAATTGAACTTACCTGGCAGAGACAGATACTTTAAATAAAAGAAGAAATATTATTTTGAATTCAGAACATTCCTGAGGCTTCAAACTAAAGAAAACACATTTCCTGAATTTCTTGAATTTTCAACACTTTCATTCATATATTTAGTCTTAGAAATATAGTTTCTTTCTAAAAAATGTAAAGGGTAAAATCAATGGGGAAGGTAGCAACACCATAACTAACAAGTGAGAAAAGATTTTCAGAAATAGTTGATTGTGCAGTCTTTCTGGATCAATTTTCCAATTTCTGAAATGTTTACAGATGGGAACAACCAATATCTTCCCTGGTTATTTTATTTTGTGTAGTTACATTATTTGTAACTACACAAGCGATCATTTCTGTTTATCTTGAAAATCTTTGTGAAAGACGCATCTTTAGATCTTGTATCTGCCTCACTAAGCTACCAACTTCCCCCTTGTAAAAGGGAGTTATAGCATATTGTAGCAGCCCATTGTCCTACAGAAATATAAGCTAATGCTTTAACACTGCCATCTGTGCTAAGGCTACATCCACATTAATATACTAAACATGACAAGGACATACTCACAATGCACTTTATTTGTTCTTATACTTCTTCCGTATAATTTTGACCAAAGCAGAGACAGTGTGGGGTCAGAGGACAGCAAGGGCCAGGGACTTACTGTCCTGTGGGCATCAAATGGGCCCAAGCGATGTAGTGGAAGATAATTTATCTATTAAGGTACAAACTATGCAATAACACTGCCTGCTGGGCTAGAAGACAGGTACCATAACACTTCATTCACATGCTACTAGGCTACCATGATCTGTGTGTTTAACAGCACATTTAGCAGTATGGGACAGGGTCTTTCTGTCACAAAAAGGTGTGTGAGCCAAGAAGTTTTGAAGCACATGTTTAAACTTACACATTGCTGACAAAGTTGTATTTTGACACGTCTTGGCTAGTTGAGATGCCCAAGGCTAAAGCATAATATGCATGTATACTTAGAGGTTTGACAATACAGTAATTATTTGTAAAATATAGTTAGTGTGTTGTGATGTGGTTTATGAGAAGTTTGCTGGTATTTATTACAGGAAAAATATCATTTTTTGGTTACTTCCTTATTTTTTGATTTTTCCCACCTGTTTTAACATGCAGTCTTCATGCTGTCTGCTGGATCAGAAAGCAATCAGCACTTGAGTTGTTAATACATAAGCAGGGTAGGATAAAACAAGGTGTCATTGCTCCCTGGCTTCCTCCTTCAGGCCTCTGCATACCCTCACACTCAAGAATTTTTGGTCAGAATTTCCAAATTCTATTATCCTTCTTTACCCACCCCATTTTAAATGCCCTCCCGTGGTTGCTGAGACTCATGGCTTGGTGCGCCATAGTCCTCATCAGCTGCTCCAAGAGCCTGCCCCAGCTGATGTTTGCCTCCTTCCCCACTGGGAGCCCTTGAGATGTATGCCACAAAACACACACAGACTCTCGACAGGAATCCAGCCTCCTCCAGTGAGGAAGAGGAAGAAGATGAGGAGGCAAGGAGAAATAAATGCGGCCTTCAGCCCCTTCCCCCATGCGGCCTGGCCCAGCAAGGCTGCCATCAGCTGCCTGCACTCCCCTCCTCCCTGCTTCTGCAGAGGCTGCATGCCAAACGCCTGCAAATCGAAAAACATTTGTTCTGTACTATAAAAACCAGTGGCTAACAGCTGCACATGTTGTCTCCAGTGTTGTAAACCTGTCATCAGTGCTGTATTGTTTACATATGGCTACAAGGCCTCATAGCCCAGGATCCCCGCACAGTGCAGCGGCAGCGGAGTTTTTTGTGACAGCTGTGTCAGCTGGAAGCAACACAGCCAGCTTATTTGTTTCGGCAGAAGCCTCGGTAACCCCCACCCCAAAGACACAAATCAGATTCTTTCATTTTTTTAATGAGCTCACTGTTAATAATAGCTCAACTGCAGTGCAGATGCTGGAATGGAAATAGTTGGCATTTCCCTAACAAGGCACATAATTCTATGAGAAATAATGGATTTCAACTGAAATAGTTACAGCCAGCCAGGCAGCACTTACAATTCATGACCAAGTGTCCAAATGAAATCAAAATCTGGGAAACATGCAAAGGTGCTAATTTTCTACATCAGTGGAATTTATCAAGTTCCCACTGATTAATATGAAAAGTTGTTGGGTTGTTCAATTGATAGAGCTTTGTTTTGCTTGCACAGACATCTGAAAGACATTGATTTAGATAACACAGGAACTTCTAGATTGGCAGAATGCTTTTAAAACAGTAAATCAATTCTCTCTGCATTATAAGTGGCAGTTATCAAATAGGGGAAGGTTTTTTATTTTATTTTATTTTTTCATTTTTTTCCCCCTTAGTGACAAGTATTTTTTTTTGTGTGTGTGTGTGTGTGTGTGTATGTTTTTAAATATATATATACACACACATATGAAGGCTTTTCTTGAAAAGCTGGAATTTCATACATTGTTTCTTCCACCATCCTCTGTAACCTTCCCTGTTTAAAGGGGTCATTTACCCAAGATACTTTGCATAGTATGATTTGAAATTGCTCAGCAAGAGGAAAGAATAAAAGAGAAATATATAAGTACACATCCACTTCAGAGTACATGCCATTCCCCATAACTCACAGCAAGTCCCTAGATATTAAAACTGAAGTTAATTTGTTTACCTTCGTGTCAAGGATTATTCCAGAGTTATTCCTTAGATGTAAAAGGAAAAAGCACAGGAACATGTTCTCCAATTCTGCCAGTGTACATTTTATCCAAATGCTCCAAATTTTGCTAAACAAAATCTCCATTCCTTTTGTGATGGAATAGTCAGAGGAGTTGTCACATGGTGGAACAGTATCAGATTGGGAGTAAATATTATCACTAATTTCTGGAATGAAGTGGTCTCTCTTTGCTTTCCAAGGACTTTATTTTGCATACCTTCATGACCTTTAGGCCTGTTGACAACCTGTAGTGAAAAGCTGCAACATTCGGAAGTCACTGTCAACAAGAGCTGGTGCTGGTACCCGGCACAGAATGGAGCAGCATTGTGGGTGCCTATGTGAGCTTTGAAAGCACTATATGCTGTTAATGCTTTGCTGATGTGATTATTTTGTTTTGGTTTCTGGGACAGATTTGGGCAGCAGGCACTGGTTTGGACTCCACTGTGTGGTGCCCATAATACCTCTGAGCACAAGCCTTTAGAATAAGTAAGACCTGATCTTGCAGTGTGCTAAAATGTCTGAGTGAAGTGCAAAATATTTCATACCTCAGAGGTTTGCAGCACCTTGCACCATTGGGGTCTCCTATACTTCAATTCCTCAAACATTACTAATGCTGTCCTTAAGCATTACTAATACTTCAGTTAACTAGGAGGGGATACTTAATCACTACTGTAATACATGTAGTCTTGTTTTGATAGTCTCTTCCAATTTGGGCTACAAAAGCCATGTTTTTTCAAAGCCCTGAGACTCGTACAAGAAAAATGCAGGCTAAAATGTTGTAAAGGTGCTAGACAATTTCATTGCTAGGAATGGCTGGGAAGTGTGGTCTGCAGATGGAGTTCTTGGATAACATTACTCTATTTGAAAAGGATGATTTGAGTCAGTTGTTCTTCTGTAAGGACATGTTTTGGAGCAGGTCTCAGGAATATTGTCTGATTTTTGTGTGGTCTTGTGCAGACACAGTAGTTGGACTCAATGATCCTTGTGGGTTCCTTCCAACTCAGGGTATTCTTTGACTCTGACTCTAGGTCAAATACCTGCTGAGCACAACTGTGCTGGGCAGCCACCACTCCACTCCAGCGGACACTCCACCAGTGACATCCGTATGCTGCGGATGTGGTCTCATTGTTCTGATGGCCCATGTTGCCTAGGAAAAACATCAGCCCTCACAGTTATCTGGACAGCACACTTCCTCTATCTAACCACAGTCACTTTGGGTGCTGCTTTGATTAGTAGTCCCTGGATCGATGGGTGGTCACCACACTGCTAACTACTCTTTAGTCTTTGTTCTACCCAAAGGGCATTGATTCTATTTTATCTAAAACATTTTATTTAAAGGTTTTGCCTTTGAACCAGGATTGAAAGCAGCAGCCTGAACTATCTTTTAGTCTTATGTATTATAGATTATGCTAAATTAGATAGGATTTGAAAAATTACCTATAAATTTCTCGTAATTATTAATCATTATCCGGAGTCCTTCAGCCCCCACAGGATGATCAAAGAACATTTGTTGCCTCTGTAGTGTGTTGCTAGATACTGGTAAAGGTTATGATGTTTTCACTCAAATGCATTTCATAGCATTAATGACAAAAACAGGCAGCAAAAATGTAACATTTTTAAAATAGATTAGTTTTATCCCCTATTTGTATTCATTTGTTTTATTAAGAGCATCACATGTCATCTGATACCGTCTGGCATTTTAAAAGGGAGGATGACATTCTGATGTAAGGGCACTAACTGATAAAATAGTAAAATAATATCGTGTTGCAGCAGATATACACAGATCAGCATTTCTTGGAACTAGCTTTACTGACCAGCCATTTAAAAGGGAATGAATCTGATTTACTGTTTTATCATTTCTATCTAGGAATGTGTATATTAGTCTTTATGTGAAAAATATACTTAAGTGCCAGGGCACCTTTTTCATAACCTTAGTAATTAGCTGTTGCTTGATGTGAAGCTATGACACTACTTAAAAGCAATTATAATGTATCATGTATTGGCCCAGTCCAAGATTTAAGTTTGGAGCTTTTTGGCAAGAAGACCTACAGCTTTATTAGTTGGTTATACTGTGGCTGTTCCACATAGAACAACTAAAAATTTTCATGAACAGATTTTGTTGAAAGAAGAGCATGAAAGCATAGTAACAACAACTGTAGTTGTAAAAAAGACACACAGTTTTGAAATTTGGGGTACCCTCAAAATAGCATCAATCATTCTTCTCCAGAAAGAACATATGGAATGAAGTGTATCTCCTGTTTTAGATGTTAGGCTTGAACAAATATGGAATTGTGTTTTAAGACCCCTTCTAACCTTGCCTTTTTTTGAATATTCCTCTTTTTCTTTACTTCTTTCTTCTGTCATTGTTTATTTTATTTTTTTTTCTTCCAGAGTCAGCGGGGCCCCACAGTTACATATGGCATCACATTTTTAGGGGTTAATTGTGTATAACGCTGAACCACAGCCTTCCATTGAAGCAAGGTTTATAACTAGAGTACCAATTTTTGAGATGTTATTAAAATTATTAAGATTCAGATAAGAAGGAATGGATCAATTTTTGAAAAATGATTACAGGCACTTTTCAGGCATCTGTGTTTGTATTTGAAGCATAAGTACACAGTGAGCTAATTACATGAATTGCCTTAATCAAATTCAGTCTTCATAGTACTTGCAAAGGTAAGTTCAGCAATGGAAAATGAAGGATAGAATTGAAAGTGTCCTAATGAGGATGTGGATAAAAGCATAAAGCAGGAGTTGTTGATGATGACTTCTGAACAGTCTTGGGTATTTTTGGATGGCAGAGATGAAAAATATTGATATCATGTAAAAGTTTTAATGTAATTTAAATATATCATGGCAAAATTGTGACTTTCTAACATCTCAGTGCTACTGGAGCTGAACCAATGAGCAGAAATATGTTGAAGTGCCACAGTGATTTAATTGCGTCTGATTAGATGCTAAAATGGTACCCAAGTCTCTAGCACCAACAGGTTTCAGTACTAGTAAGTTATAGTAAATGAAATCTTGACACTTGTGTGTCTTTTCCGGTAAGGAAACAGAAGAAGGTTCACTGATATGAAGTACCATTGTATTGCTATCACTAGGGTTCAAAGAGCTGTTTATTTCTTCTAAAATAACACATCTTTTAAACACAGTGATATGCAGCTCTGTATAATCCAGATTTCTGTCTTCTGTGTAAATTGTATATGTTCAGTCCTGATTTGCTCTGTCAGTTTGGCTTGAATATATGTAGGTGTTCTGAAAAAGGGTCACATGATCATATGATCGCTTGCTTTAAAACCACCAGTAAATTGTGTAGTTTTTCTCTATTCTCAAGTTGATCAAGCCTTTCATGAGTCAGAAAAAACAAAGCTTTGGATTTTTCTCTTTGTACCCTTGTTCTGACTTTGTCTTGCTGTCCAGTTTTCTTTTTTTTTTTTTTTTTTTTTTTTTTTGTCTGAATTACACAGTTGGTTTTGATGTAATTTAGCTGAATCAAAGATCTGATTTCATGGATGCCACCAAATTGGCTGAAATCTCCATTTCATGGAGAGTGCAGCTGGCCAATACAAAGGTGCTCTATCAGTATTGATTACTGTAATAACAGAATATTTTTCCAAAAAAATGGTGCTAGGGAAGACCAAAAAATTAGGTATAGTCAAATCCATAATTGATGTGATTAGAAGAATAAGTACAATCTAGTGGATCATATGAATGTAAGGATTTATTTTCAGTGAAATCTGCCACTAACATTGGTGTAATTTTTTCATTTATAGGGACAGAGCTGGGATTTAAGAAGGGTGATTGAAAAATATCAAGTGAAGGATACCTCTGTTATCCTTCCTCTCAGACAATGTTGGCAGCAAGCACACACAGAGTAATGTAAGAAACTCTAATCTTGAAATGGCTTTCCATCTTGAAATGGCATGTTCCAAGAGCAATTGTATTACCTGTACCAACAGATATGTGAATTTGTGTTGTGTTTGGCTGTAGTTACAAGCTGTATGCTGTTTTTCTTGGTATAAGGAAAATCCACATTCTGGAATGTCACTGCTTGTTTGCACACCACTCCCTGACAAACTCTGGTGGCTCCTTTGGTGATCTGCTAGCTTGAAGCAAGGCAGGGATAACATAGAACAAGTACATAAGATCTATGTAAAATAAACCTAAATTCTAAAGACACCAAAATCAGCACCACAGTTGTTGGAGTCCACTGTCGCGTTAAGGGGTGTAGCTGATTAACCGTTACGGGCCCGGTCAGATTCAGGACACTGAACCAGTCGGACATTCACCAAAAACACATTAACCGTCTGGGGGTCCAGTCAGACATTCACCAAAAACGCATTAATGGCCTGGGGGTCCGTTCAGACATTCACCAAAAATACATTAACCATCTGGGGGTCCGTTCGGACATTCACCAAAAATGCATTAACCGCCTGGGGGTCTGGTTAGATTCAGAACACTGAACTATCACGGATAACCACCCTCACCCTCGTTGCACTCAATGAGAGTTATCACAATGCAATCAAGTATGGTTTATTACAGCAACAGATAATACGGTTCTTTTGGATTGCTGGCGATAGTGACTCTCTGCAAAAGCAAGCTAGTATGCATAAAATACACAGGTGTTATAGGTGTTATAGGTGTTACAGATGTTATAGATGTTATAGATGTTTACAGGTGTTATAGATGTTACAGATGTTATAGATGTTATAGATGTTATAGATGTTGCAGGTGTTACAGATGTTACAGGTGCGCAGCCTAGAAATAAACGCGTTAAAAGGATCAAAGACTCTATAGAGATTTATAAGCAAGTATTCAGATCTCACCCAAAGGCGTCCCAATGGGGGGGGAAGAGAGGCTCAGCCTGTCGACTGATCCCAGGAGTCAGGAGGTCCTAAGGATGTTGTCCTCAGGATGGTATCTCCCCTGACGGTGGTATCTTCCCTAACATTCCCTTTCTCTTGGGCCAATTTATATTATTTTCTATCTTTTAGGTGGAGCTTGAGTGGCTCTAGTCAAGCATATCTTAGTTATGATTGGTGTAAAGTTTTCCCGTCTCCGTTTAAAGTAATAGGCTCCGAGGAATTCAGAGCGCATGCTCAGTGAGGGGTGGTCGCACCTTGGAGGCGGGTAGCTTTTGGGATGGAGGTGTGTTTTGGTATTATAATGATATTATAATGAACAAAAAGTACACTAGGGTACAGCATTTGTCAAAACATGACAGGTCTTTGGCTTAGGGTGGCAAAAAGTGCAGCTTTGTGCACAAGAACAATCGAGGCCCCATCTGATTACAGAGCCTAGCCGTGGTGTCTCCACTCCACTCTACTCTCCGTGCTGTTCCTTAGGGCTAGCACACCAAGTTTCCCCAGCGCGATAGCATCAAAGGTTGGGAGCCTAGGGAACGCTCAGATAATGCAGTTATGCCCTACCCTGAAAGCCTCTTCAATGCTGTACCTTTTCCTAAAAATGTGAATGTTAGTTTTATTTTCCTAGTTACTTCAGGCATTTACACCACATCCACTCATTCTGGTATCTGAAGCCTGCACTCGTAGAGCTGGGGTCTCAGAAAGCTGTGCACTAAGAACTGAGAATGCAGAGATGGGCTGCCCCATAACAAAACAAAACTGTGGGTTTGACAGGAAGGAAATGTCAATTCCCTTTAAAAGGCTATATATGTGAAGGTTTCAGAGGAAAGATTATTCACAGTAAATTTTGATTTGGAGGTTCCTGTTCAAGTTTCTTACCCCTTTGGCCTTTCTGTCCAACATAGACAAAGAAATATCCATATGAAGAGTTATTTTAAACCTTAATAAGAAAAGGATCTGCTTAACTTAGTATGTTGTCACAAGCACAAGTAAACCAATGAGGAAAGCATTCAGAACAAAAAAGAGCAGGTTTGTAAAGCGCAGAGCACTGAATTTCAGACATTTCCTTCTAGGAGGGACAATGCAGATGAAAAACTTGAAAAAGTTTTATGATGAGGGTCATGAAAAGGATTTACATGACAACAAGGATGTACAGGCAGAGTGAGCAAGGATGTCCATTCTCTCAAGTTTTCCAACTACATTTTAAAATATGTACCCTTACCTTGAAGTAGTTCTGGAGCAGAGACTAGATTCAGCTTGGTGGGCTCCCTC
Source organism: Netta rufina (assembly GCF_964035555.1). Classification (NCBI taxonomy): domain Eukaryota; kingdom Metazoa; phylum Chordata; class Aves; order Anseriformes; family Anatidae; genus Netta; species Netta rufina. The sequence continues at coordinate 116,484,613 of NC_140124.1, forward strand.
TTTTAAAACTGATATTATTGTACGTGCCTATAGGCATAGATAAAAAAGTTATGAATCAGTGCTTTCAGCAAGTTACGTAATGAGAATGACAGCTGAAACAAATGTGTTAAAGTCCTCTCCTCTTTGTGCAAGGTTAAGCAACACTGCTTGTAATCAGTTATTTAGGTTGCGTCGTGGGATCCAAGTTAAACTCAGAACTTTTGACAAAGCTGAGTGGTTTGTATACTCCTCAGAATGTCTGCTGTTTCTAATCTAGCTGCTACCATCTGAGCATGTGAACAAGAAAATGCACAAGATCTTTGGTAAGCTAAGTCAAGTGGCTCCCACACCACTTCCAACAGCAAAATATCTGTAGAGTGAAACATGGTAAAGTATCCAATTGCTTTTTCATTTAGGTTGAATGGTTACATGCATTCAAGGGATGTACATTATGGTCCATACCCTGAAGTGGGTACAACATTATAGCAAAATTCTCTTTGAAGTTGTCCAGCAGCTGTTCACACTGTCAGCAGTTTTCATGGATTTTCAGTCATCCTTTCCTTAGGCCTTAGCTTGAATGAGAGCTTCCCTGTGGAAAGATCTGAATGTGGTCTTTGCTTATTAAATGACAAGTCATTATTACTGTGAGCCATGAAGCGAATAGTTCTCACCATTCTGGCTTCTTTAAAACATATACAGCTATTGTTTCTCCACGTTTTCATGTATATACATAAATATGAGTATTTGTCAGAGCCCTGCTCTATAACAAGGAGCAGATACAAAGCAAGACACCATGATGATGTTTACAGCACTGCTAGTTTTCATATATCTTGTTGGGTCCTAAGGAAAGCTTTTATGTAACCAGTTCTTCTCACCCTTGAAAACTGCACCTTAAACTCTGTCCAAGATCAGGGACATGCTGATGTAATGAAGGCTCTGAGATCAGAGTGGACATGTTTGGAAAGAACATGATCAGTCTGCTTTTGCTTAACCATATCACTGCTTTGGATGCCTTCCTGTCCTACTTTTCTTTCTTTTGGTTGATGGCGTATAAGATATACTGAAGTTTTTAGCTTGATATAATTCCTGTGAACTAACAGTAAAGTTATTATGTGTTTTTGTGTGTGTGCCCTGTAAAAAAAAAAAAAAAAAAAAAAAAAAGTAATAACACATTTTCAATGTGTCATTAATTCACTTTATTGTAACCATAAAATGTATTGACTAGGAGTAGTATTAAGTATATGTTTTTCAACCAATTTTTCTTACTACAGAAATAATGCTTCAGCAAGACTAAATTTATTCTACTTTGTGCTTCATGCTTTCTGCACAGTCATTCTTCTACTAAAATAAGTGAGGAAGTTATGATGCTGAAAGCAAAACTTTCACCTTCTGATTTTTCACTCTGAAAAGGCTGTTTGATTTAGTTGCTCTCTTCATTAGTGTAACTGAGAAAGGATTAAAAATGTGAAAGTTGCTACCAAAGGGCAAAAGCATGATCTATTCATAAATCAGTAAAGGCTTGAGGACCTTTAAATTATTTATTTTTAATTATTATAGTTAATAATAATTTAATGTAGCTAGAATAAATTAATTGATTATTATTGATTTTTGTGATGACTTCAGAACAGAGAACTCTCACCCTGGCTTAACAAATTGACTGATAAACTGACTACATTGTTAAGCATTAGCCTGGAAGTAAAAGATAAGAAAGCGCATGCTTTGTCCTCTGATCAAGCAAGTTGTCAGTCAAAGTTGCAGAAATATAGTTAAAGAGTTTAAGAACTGAGGGAATATAAGTTCAAGACCCAGGAGGGGAAACATAAGACCAGACAATATGCCAATTAATGGAATTAAACTGCAAAGATTTAAAAGGGGTTCCCCTCAGGAGATAGCATGAAAGAAAAGACAATGGTTAATTCAATAAGGACAAAAGCATAAATGAGCTAACTATGAAAAGATCAGAATATTTACAGATGATGGTGTCTGAAGAATTAAGGAACACTAGCTTGCAATTACTGTGAATTTATTATGCCCCAGTAGCAGATTCTAATTTGGTCTCCTCTATCCTCTGAACAAATATGCTCATCTTCAAAATCCAGAGCAAAAGAAATAATCCCTTTCTAGTTGCAGTCAGACTATGAAACCGATTATGATCAGCAAAAATTCAAAGACTTTAAAAAACAAAGCCAACTTCACTGAAGTTTCCTGCCCATCATCTGTATCAGCATTTGCAGGCTTCACAGCAATTTAAAATGTATTTTAGCAATGTTGCGTTTGTGAAGCCCATGAGCAAAGCAGGTGCTTATGATTCCCTTCCCATGCAATGCAAATCAGAGAAGGATAAGATGGAAAGAAGAGTGTAGCAAGTTCCCTTCCCATACAGGACTCTGACAAGCATGAGTGTGAAGGTGTGCATGCAGACAGTAGTTGTTCCTCATGCTGTGCCTGTTGCTGAGGAAGCTGAGATGTCTACCAGCAAAGAGACCTTGCAACCCAACAGGAGATACCATTCAGAGGAGCTTCACAAACTCTGCGAGGAACATGTCTGCTGTTAATAAATATCTGAGGCTCACAAATCATATTTTACCTTACAAATTGTGGAGCTATTTAAAATTTAAAAAAGGGAAATAAAAAAAAAGGAACGTAAGATAAAGTTTTAGTATCTCTCTGATTGAGTCAGAGGGCTTCAAATATTGCAACTTTACAGAACTGTATGCTCAGAAATTTGCATGAACCAAAATCCTTCCCAAGGTGAAAACTGATGCCCAAATATTCAGAAGGTCCCACAAATACAATTTGTGAGAGCAGTCATATCTCTCAGTGAATTACAGAGCTCTGAACTGACAGGGATGCTCAGCAGCCCCTCCAGGACAGATGAATACATTGTTAGTGAGCTTTACTCCCTGTCACTCCTTTTGAAGGGGAAAATCTTCACCCTTTTTTGCTTCTGGCTTCCTGGTCTAAGCCATGTCAGGCTGGTCCAAAGCAAATCAGAACTCTGTATTACTCATCAGCATAATGCTAATTACTCGTCTGTGTGTTCTTAAGAGCAGTACTTACTTCACATAGGAAGGAAACAGTGAGGTGGCCCCTCAGCTTCAGTGAAGCCTCAGTTTTAGAGAACAGTACTGCGGAATTTGATACAACAGAGATGGCTTTCCCACAGCTTCATCTTTGCTAAAAGCAAAGACAAGGAAACCAGTATCAGGGGTCATCTAAGGCCGCATTCTCTTCAGTTTGTGATTACCTTTCTGTTTCCAGCTTTGTTTCACAGCTTCACAGAGTCACAGAATGGGCAGGATTGGAAGGGACCTCTGAAGATCATCTAGTCTACCTCCCCTGCTGGGCAGGATCATGTAGAGCACCTTGTGCAGGATGGCATCCAGGTGGGTTTTGAATATCTCCACAGAAGGAGCCTCCACAACCTCTCTGGGCAACCTGTTCCAGTGCTTTGTCACTCTCACAGTAAAAAAGTGCCCCCTCATATTGAGCTGGAACCTCCTGTGCTTCAGTTTGAGCTTGCCTCTCGTCCTGTCGCTGGGCACAACTGAAAAGAGATAGGCTTCATCCTCTTGACACCCTCCCCTCAGGTATTTATAAACATGAATGAGGTCTTCCCTCAGTCTTCTCTTTTCCAGGCATAACAGGCCCAGTTCTCTCATCCTGTCCTCGTATGACAGGTGCTCCAGGCCTCTCATCATCTTCATAGCCCTCCTCTGAAATTGCTCCAGTAGCTCCATGTCCCTCTTGTACTGGGGAGCCCAGAACCAGACACAATACTCCAGGTGAGCCCTTACCAGGGCTCAGTAGAGGGGAGGATCACCTCCTTTGACCTGCTGGCTTTGACCTAGCACCCCATGATACTGTTAGCCTTCTTGTCTACAATGGCACATTGCTCATGGTCAGCCTGCTGTCCACCAGGACTCCCAGGTCCCTCTCCACAGAGATGCTTTCCAGCAGGTTAGCCCCCAGCCTGTACTGGTGCTTGGCGTTATTCCTCCCTAGGTGCAGCTTCCCCCTTCACTTGCTAGAATGCAGCTTCTTTGCATCTGATGTCTAGTGAAAAGCTTTGGGCCTCTCAATACAAGAAGGACATCATGGCCCTGGCATGTGTCCAGAGAAGGGCTATGAAGCTGGTGAAGGGCCTGGAGCACAAGTCCTATGAACAGTGGCTGAGGGAGGAGGCTCAGGGGACACCTTATTGTTCTCTACAACTACCTGAAAGGAAGGTGTGGGGAGCTGGGGGTTGGCCTCTTCTCACAGGTAACTAGTGATAGGACTAGAGGGAATGGCCTCAAGTTGCACCAGGGGAGGTTTAGGTTAGTAATTAGGAGACACTTCTCAGAAAGAGCAGTCAGGCATAGGAATGGGTTGACCAGGGAGGTGGTGGTGTCACCATCCCTGGGGGTGTTCAAGGAATGGTTGGTGCTTAGGGACATGGTTTAGTGGGTGACATTGGTAGTAGGGCTTATGGTTGGACCAGATGATTTTGGAGGTCTCTTCCAACCTTAATGATTCAATAGTTCTATGAAAAGGCAGGAAAGTGCAAACTGCCTAAGGTCATTCTGCTCCTCTGGAGTTAGGAAATTCAGATATGCTGGCACAGCAAATACAGACAAGTTTGTAAATGCTAGGAGTTGGAAATTCCACGTTGTTGGGCTCAGTTTCCTACCAAAACAATTCCAGAAACAGGAGAGCATTTTATATTAATTAAGCAAGTATTAATTGCCCTTGCAGCAATTAACTTATACCTCTCTTCACAAGGACAAGCAAAGTGGAGGTCACACAGCCCTAGGAAATCCTGTACTATCATAAGCAGGTACTCTGCCATCACATTAGGTTTTTCTCCATTCTAACAGCTATACTTCTATCACTTCCCCAAAAAGAATTGCAAAGCCATTACTCTGTGTTATGAACTAATCACTTGCCAAATTAATTCCAATAAATCAAATCCCTACTGAGTCATGTACAGAGTTGTGTAGGTGGATGGTAGAAGAGGGGAACAAGAAATATTGGCACTCATAAATTTAAAAAAGAGCAAATTGGTATTTTTTAATTTGTTTAAACAAAAATTGTTCCCTAGATGGAACACTGTGTGCTGTGTTTTGCCTGGAGCAAATGTTTATGGCTGAGTTATAAAATAGAAGTTTGTGACATAGCACTGCACATGCACACACAGACACACGGACACACACAAGCCAGCTTCTGTCCAATTGCTTTACATCAGATTAAATCTCTGCTGTCTCAGCTATTAGCGGATGTCTTGGGAGGCATCAGGTTTGAAAAAGTCCTTCATCTGAAGCTATCGTGTGTCAGCTTGTTATTATGATGTATGGCATGCTTTTGTTATGCCCTCCATGGCACCTATCAATACTTCAGGTAACAGCACAGGGAACCAGAACTAGAGTAGTCATGTCCAGAAGAGATATTTTAATGTCAATGCTAGAAGCAGAAACAGTGTTTTAATTTATCAGAATCAAGTGATTGCTGAACCTTCTCTTGGCTGTGTATCTTTATAGACAGTACTAACTGAAAGAACGCAATAGTCACTGGTGTCATTCTGAAGGGACATGAATAATATAAGTAACATCAATAATTCATCTTATTTACTTTTCCCTTTTACATCACCTACGGAGAAACTGAAGAGTTACTGCTTTTACAATTTTTTTTCCTAATGAATACTGTACAGCAAATGATCATTACATGGAGTAGTGCCAACCTGTGGTTCTGCAAATTGCGAATGTTGCAGAAGAGTGGTTCATCAGTTGTCTTGGTCAGTGTTGCAAAACTAATTTTCTTTTTATATTGAGAGAAGTGCTTGCTGCTTTGACACAACATAAGCTGTTTTGCCTGCACTGTATAATAATGAGTTTAGTCACTAAGGTATGATCTTAATAAGCAAAACAGGCAGAATAATAATACAGAGATTGTGCTGACTGTGGTCTCCATATAGATTTTGAACTGCCACTTGGGCTGTTGTGTACATAAAAATTTACACTGTAAAGGGGAGTAAGGTGGAGACTGTCTTGCTTTAAAATTGTCTCTTGAAAGCCACGAAGTTCAGCTTGTGCTTAGGGGTGCCCCCTTCCAATAAGAGGAGTCTGCTTCTGTCCTGCACAGAATCATGTGTCAACTGGAGGACAAGAAACAAGTGAGAATCTTGCAGGAAAGGCTCCTCAGAGTGATCTGAGGTTGTGATGTGGGCTGAATGCGAAGTCTCTCTGACTGACAGTCCTATTACCATTGATGATTCTGGATGCCAACTGAAACTTCCAAGTTAGGACACTGAAAAATATTTATTTCCTTCTATCTTTCTCATTCACACTCAGGCATACACATTCAGTTTTTAAGAAAATTCAGCAAGATACCCCTCTGGAAGTATGTCTTTGGGATCAGGTCACAGTATCCTTAAAAAATGTCTTGTTCTTTCTAGGGAAGTCACCTTCCTTTTAAATTATTTTAACAGTAAAAAAAAAATATTATTTACTATTGATAGTAAGGATAGCACAGGCAACACCAGACAAGACAGACCTAGGAAAATCCCTGGTGCAAATGCATGTAGCTCTAAAGATGAAAAGGCACTACATGAGTGATGAAGAAACATGTCTTTTATTACAGATACATTGGAACAATATCTAGGACATAAGTTTCACTCCATAAGAATTTTGAAAATGTGTCTTTGTTATAAAAGCAGAGAACTTCAAAATAATTTATAAAGGAAATGGTCTCTTTTGAAGTGAAGTGTATGAGTTGTTCAAGAGGAAAACAAAAATTCCACCCACCTATTACTACTTCATAGGGGATACCCACAAAACCCTTCACCCCATTGAACAAGATAAGTAGCATGTAATCTTTCCTTAAGCTGCTACTTTACAGAACTCTCCTCTGGCTCACATCGCTGTCTTCCTTCTGCTCACCACAGTGGTTGATGCTCTCCAAAATGGAATGGCTGGAGCCCAAGAAACCTAGCAGATGGATTCTAAGAAGGTAGATGGCCAAGAAACCATGTCTCCTGACAACATTTCTCTTTGATAGCAACAACAAGGAACCTGAGGTACAAGGCCAGTTTTTGTACCTATCTACAGGGAACATCAGTCAATTGGCTTTTTCAGTGTGCTGAGGGCAGGAGGTGATGTGTTTTTTTGCATTCTGAATTACTTTTTAAGTTTTTCTATGTAACTGAATGGTGTGACTTTCCTGACTGATCTGAAAATTTCAGATCATGACATGTTTTTAGCCTGATACTCAATTCTTTTCTGATTTATATTAGAATAAATCACAATGAAGTCTAAACCTTTAGTATGGTAAAAAGCAAACTGAGTTCAACGTATGAAGTGTTCTGAAAGCATTGTCCCAACTGAAAATTAGTTCTGGTTCATGAAGAGCCCTCTGGAATAGCAGCTGAATTACAAATCTTTGTAAGTACGATAGTGATCAGCACCTGCTCAGAGGCATAGCAGTTGCCAGTGCAGTCTTTCTGTTCTACAAATAATATGTACTCATAAATGCATGTTCTCCTCTCCCTGTTGTTAAAGGCAATGAAAAAATGCAGAGCAGTGAATTTTCATCAGTCACTTGCATCTTGAAGCCTGTTGCCAAATGCCTGTCAATCAGTTCCGGGGTGAGGGCAGGAGAGAGAAGCTGTCTGGCAGATGGGGGAGCAGATGGGGAGGGTGGGTGAGGAGCCACCTACCCCACCAAAATGCAGGCACAACAGGACTGATGCCTTCTGGAAGCCAGATGTTTTGTTGGTTGCACTTTTTAGAGTTTTTTTTTTTTGTTGTTGTTTTGTTTTGTTTTGTTTTTTATAATAACAGATACAGATAATAACAGATACATCACCTTTACCACAGCCTGTTTCAAATTTCTTCATGCTGGCTTTCCAAGGGTGTTCTTCAGTGCATGGTAACAAGTCTTTAAGTCTTTTTTTTTTTTTTTTTGGTCACCTGAAAGCATCCATTACAGTTGACTAAAAAGAAATAGAACTTGCTTGGGGATAGGACTTTGAGAAAACTTTCCCCATTGCTCTTCTTCCCCTGGCCTCATTTATTTAGCCACAATAAAATGGTTTCTCTATCAGGTTTACAGCCTCCAAACCCTCTCTCTACTTAGCCTTTTTTTTTTTTTTTTGAGTTAAAGAAGACACTAAGACTGAAGGATAGCTGTCAAAAAACAACAACAACAACCACAACAACAACGAAAAGGACAAACTAGTGAACAAATTTAATTCATTAAGCCCTAAGAATATATCCACTGTGTTTCTTTCTGTGTGTATACAGTCCAAGAAACAGTCCAAGAGAAGACTGTAGTTCCCTCCCATGTTTGGTCTCAGAAATTATTTACAAAGTTTGTTTATGCCTTCTGATCAGAAGTAGTGGTCTCAACCCTTAGGCTATTTGTTGAATGGATCAATTTGTCATACAACTCAGTCTTCTGTGTAAACAACATTTCTTGTGATTTTTTCTATTCACTTTAAAGGTGTATTTGTGTGTAGCAGCTTTAAAGTGTTTTCTCAGCACTTGTGGTTAATAGAATTTGATCACAGCAATCTGTAAAAATCAAATCAAACATAGAAGAGAGTGTCAACCCAGCAATGTTTTAAAATGTGCATGTATACTCAGCAAGGTTTGGGGAGGGAATTGCTTTCTGGATGGTGGGGAGAAGGTAAAGGAGGATGTTCACCTGCTTTTCCAATATCTCTTTAGCTCCAGAGTATTTTGTAGCCAAACATGTAAGTCATAGAACACATGGCCAGGAGGAACCTCAGACGACCCTCATCTCCAGTTCTTCATTTCAAAGACTAAACTACTGCAGACAAATGTTCATCAATCCCATTCTTGAGATATTCCAAGAGGTTTTGCAACCTACAATCCATTTAGTCTTCATATTCCTTTAGACACTCACTTTCTTAGTTAGAAAGTATTTCCTGATGTGTAAAACCAAATCTCTTCTATTAAACAACTGCAATTAAATTGCTTCAAGTTACATTTATTACATCTTATCCTACCCCCCAGTGGACTCAGAGGACAGCTTTTACCCTTTATCATTGGGATCACATCTGGAAGTGCTTCCTCTGTTTTCTGCTGTGTAGACTAACTAACACCAAATCTTCTCCAAATGCCATCATGTTTCTTAGTCTTCTGGTCAGTTTTCCTTTTCTCCCACGGTCTTTACCGTGTCTGTCTCCATCATAATTGTGGTACCAAAGTTGGACATAGTGCTCTAACTGAGGATCTGCCACAAAAAGCTGTTATAACTTCTTTAGAAGTAATGACATCTTGAATCTTTGTCACATTCTTAGCATAAATAGGATTTATTTCCATCATTAGTAGAGAGCTACTGAAGCATTGCAAAACCAGTTGAAACCAAATATTCTGAGTAAATTTCATATTATATCTTCCACGTGAGGTAGTTGCAATGCATTAAAAACTGTCATGATCATGTATACCAAAGCTTGTACTATTAATAGTGTGTCAGCTGAGAAAGAGTATTTCACTAATTTTTCTCCAAGACCCTGCTTCAAATTACCCACCAAGAGTACAGTCTTAGGCTGTCTGAAGTCTAATGTACATGGGTTTAATTCTAATTAAAGAAGAGAACCCAAGTTGCTTCATTCCTTGTCTTGTACTTTGTGACAGTATATATATTCACAGGTTTCCAGCTGTAGATTGTATCTGTCTGTATGTTAACAATACTACAGAAACAGGTGCACTGAGCACTGATACATGTTGCAGCAATGGCAAAAGGTATGTTCATGCCTTTGGAACAAAATGTTTCAATATTTTACTTTTAAAACAAGTCTTTTTTTATTGCAGAATAAATCTCTTCCCTTCCCTTCCCTTCCCTTCCCTTCCCTTCCCTTCCCTTCCCTTCCCTTCCCTTCCCTTCCCTTCCCTTCCCTTCCCTTCCCTTCCCTTCCCTTCCCTTCCCTTCCCTTCCCTTCCCTTCCCTTCCCTTCCCTTCCCTTCCCTTCCCTTCCCTTCCCTTCCCTTCCCTCATTTCCTTTCTCCTGAACCACCTTAGGACTGTCTTAAACTGACAGTCAAACCCACCAGAGCCAGTATCCTCTTGAACTATTATGTCCACTGCCTCAGTTTGCCATCTGGCTTTCTAGCTTAAAACCTTACCTACCTAATGTCTATTTAAGCTAAGATGTGAGCTTTTGGGAACATGCGTAGTACTGGCAGCAATAATTGTTTTCCAGACTCTGCCCTCAAGTAGTATCCTTCATCAGAAAGGTGACCCAGACAGCCAAGGAGGTACACTGCAGCAAAATTTGTTAAGGGTTATCTGTCAAAGTGCATTAGAAACATGCTGTAATACCTCACTGAACCACATTTAAAATGATAGCTGAGCATGAGCTTCTAGAACATCTTTTTCTCTGCAGACTTATGCTATTCCTTACTTAGACAAAAAAAAAAAAAAAAAGGAAAATGGAGTTTTCATACAGTACTTGTATTTTTTCTGGTCCCAGCCCAAGGCTGGAACATAAAATGAAAGGCCAACAGCAAGGAACAACTGTTCTTGAATGTCTGAAGATTCATGTTGAACACATGGCTTTCATCTGGTTTTGTTTTCCAGATTGCTTCATTTCTTTTTTTTATTCTGCATAACAAAACAAAATAATAATAAAACAACAACAACAACAACAACAACAACAACAAAAAAACTAAAAAGTGCATATACGCACCTGTATAAGTAATTGTATAAGATGATCTATAATTACAGTGTTAGTGTTGCTTGGAAATCAGCAGCCTAAAATGATTGTCTTCTTTCATTCACTTTGTTTTTCTTCCCAAATGTTAAATGTTTATCAAAACAAGGATAAGAATAGCTTGATTTTATGCATTACTGCTTCTCCACTAATACTGATGTTGACGTCTCTCGACATTTATCTCCTTCTCACCACATTTTTCCTTTTAATATTTCACATCATAAGACTTCATACAAAGGCACAAGGACAAATAAATATTTTTAATTTAGTGCTCTCCTGAGTAAGCTTTATGATAGCATTTTTGAGTGACCTTTTCTGTTAAATAAAAATAATTTCAGGACCACATCTTATTTATTACATCCATAAATTCAGATACCAAAAGCTTTTTTTTTTTTTTTCATAAATTTTGCCATGATCAGAAATATACCTATCTAGATATGCAGTGGTATACTGCAGTACACAGTATTATAGTACACAGTCCTACATGTGCGTTAAATAGGAGCCAGCAGTATGCCCTGGCAGCAAGGAAGACAGCATCCTGGGCTGTACTCTACAGAGTTTAACAAGGGTATCACTGAAAATTACTATTTACTCAGCACTTGTTAGACCATACCAGCAATAGTGTTTCCAATTTTCAGTCTCCCCATAACAAGAAGAATTTTAATACAGTAGAATAAGTTCACTGGAGGGCCACCAGTCCAGCCCTAGTCAGGGTCTGTAGCACTCCCTCTCTGAGGAGAGACTGAGGGATCAGGGCTTGATGGCTTGGAATTACTAACAGGGCACATAACAGGGGCTTCCTTGTACCTATGGGGAGGTTATAAAAATGACAAAGGGGTTGTGCATAGTGGGAGTATGAGAGAAAATGGACAGAAATTAAAACAAGACAGATTGAGATGTCATATAAGGAAAACTTTTTTCCTTATAATGAGCACAGACAGGCAATGGAATGGGCTGCCCAGGGAGACTGCGCAGTCTCCATCTCTGGAAGTTTTCAAGATCCACCAGGATAAAGTCCTGAGCAACCTGGTCTCATTTCACAGCTGATCTTGTTTTGAGCTGCTTTGGCTGGGCTAGAGAACTCCCAGGGCCATTCCAACCTCATATTATTAAGACATTCCCATATTGAGCCTTGTATGCATCGTCTTTGTAGTAGGCTAAAAGATAGGTCTTGAACTTGTGTTTCAGGTGATTGAAACATGTACCAGTGTGCCATACCAATAACTTACAGAATATTGAACATTTATCAGTACTTTCAGAAATGGTAGCATGCAACTCAGGCCATTTGTGGGTAGGCTGTTCTCCAACAACAAGAAGTCCTCTATTCATCTTATTGTACCATTATTTGCTCATTCCCATTTCACCTGTCCTCCTCTCTGCTGTGCTGGCTAGGACATTTATTCTGTCAAGTAGGAAGCCACAGAAAAGAACACATCCAGTTGAAAAGCAATAGGCCAAAGTGGGATAAAAGGATTTTTAGGAGTGGGTTACTATCCTGAAAAAGATAGAAACATTTAGTCTCCAGTGTTTCTAGATCTTGTGTAGGATGTGTGTAAAAATAGCTGCTACTTATGAAAAGTTTAAAGTAGGAAGGATGGTACTCAAACAATATGTCATTAGTGACATGGATTGACATGCAATGAGAGAACAAAAGACTAGCCCAATGGAGTTAATGTAAAATTGTCAGGCTAACAGCTGAAACCATCACTTTCAAATATGACTCATAGCCCAAACAATTTTATTTCCAATAGTGTTAGTAAAGCTGACTCACCCTCAAAAGGGTTTGCTTCATAGGAGGAGCTATGTATTATCTTGAGATGAATTTGGGAATACATTCTCAAATTCAATGTATTTATAAATAATGTTGAAAATACAGTGAGCAGTGAAGTATAAAGACTGCTGATGTTAAAAAGTTTTTCAGTGTAATAGGGAGAGAAGAGGTTAGAGGAGTGTCCATATTAGCCTTTTAGTTTTTATCAGGAATGTGCTTTTGAAGCAAATTTTATGATCCTCAATTACTGCACTATACTTGCATTGTCAGAAAGTCTTTGAGTGCACAGTCTAGATTGCAGCTTAGGAGAAACTTAGCTGGAAGATGCGCTCTGACTACTAATTAGTTTTTCATCCATGTTCCCAGGCTATTTCCAAGTATCCTCCCATATACACACCCCAAATGCATGTACTGTGGATTCTCAGCATCATCTGGTTCAGCCTAAAATTGTTTCATTCTAAAATGTGTTCCTACCAAGCTGTACCAGTTACTAATGCACACATATTGTAGAAAGAATTGCAGAGGAATATTATAAGATTAGACAACAAAACAGAGTTGAAATTCAGTTTAGATAAACATAGAACAATGCACTCAAGAAAGGTGGGGAGTCACCCCGTGGTTATGTGTAAAATGATGGGGTCTCAGCAAGATCTTGGGGATATGCTAGATCCATGAAAAATTAGCTCTTGTACCTTAAAATGGATAACCAAAAGCAAGTAACTACCTTTCTGTACAGGGAATGACTGAGTAGTCTAGGAAAACAGTTAAAACAAATCAAATCCACAATGTCCTGACACAGCTGACTCAGAAAGTATGGACAGGTGTTGACTCTTCACAGTCTTTTCCAGTAAAAGAACTGTCAGAAAACAAATGAAACAAAGTAGGAGCCAGGTTCAAAACAAAAGGTGATTCTTTAACCATCAGAAGTACACTGGTGGAAATCATGTGGGTAGAAAATATTTTTTATTCTCTCGGTATTTTATTGTGCCCACTGCTAGGACCAGACTGCTAAACTAGTTGGACCCAATGAAATAAAAATGATGAAAATGCAACTGAAACTGAAGGAAAGTGTGGGCCTAAAACAACTGCAAATCACTGTTTTAACATTCATTTGCAAATTGTCTGTTCCATGGTCAAAATCTCTTTCTGTCCTCTCAGCAAGGTCAGTAACAAAGTACAATTGGATTAAGAATCTCAATGACTTATTCCATTATTGTCATCCTGAACATGTGGTTTACTTAATGTTTTTTTTTTATAACTATGCATTCTTGGTTGATTGCTGTAAGTCACCAAAGGGAAAGGTAATTTTTAAAGCAATGAACCTTTTTGAGCAATGTTTTGCAACCTGTATTCCAAGTCCAAGAAAGCCTACTGTTAGTAAATGCTTAAATCACTATATAGGAATGTTCTCACCTTCACTGCAAGGCTTTTAGGATACCTCAGTCTGAAAATGACTCACTCAGGAATTTAAAGGCAGATCTGTTTCTTTTCAGTTTGGGTCCTTGAATACTGTTGAGTAACAGCCAGCTTCAACAGTAGCTGTCACTCTATCAGACTGAACTCAGAGCTGGAGGTGATCAAAAAAACAAGAAAAATCTGTGTAACATAAAGAGAGACAGAATGACATTTAAAGACACTTTCCCCTAGCAAAGCAGAGTCCCTTCCTGAGCACTGTTCCCCTTAAACTGGTGGGATTTGACTTGGTGAGAAGGGGGCATGCTAGGCAGGCAATGTTAAAAATATATTAACATAATTGGAAGATGTCATTTGCAGGAAGCAAAGAATGGAGCTCTTTAGTTGTCATTAAGTTTGTGCTGGCTGAGAGAACCAATTGTCTGCTTGTTTATGCAGACAATTGCAGAAAGAGCATTGCTCTTTCCACTTCTTTTTGCAGTTTTGAATATATGCTTCCTGGCCTTGGAATTAACGTACCATCTGAGGCACAGCAGCTCTTAAAAGTGGAGCATCTCTCACTACTGCTGCAGCATACATAATTCTCCTTGTTCAAACCATCCTTATGGGAGACAACTGAATATAATAGAGTTACCCCAGGGAATAATTTGGCCCATTAAGTTTAGCAAGACCTTATGGTCCATCAAACACGGCCTTATAAACCCAAAAGATAAAAATCCACCTATGTTTTATCTTTGCTTTTTAAGTCTCATAATATAGATAGCTGTCATTTTCCAGCTGCCTATTCAGTTGATTTACGTTACTTATCTTGATGACTTTAGCACTTTGTTCCTTTTGTGTGAAGGAACTGGACTGAGATGCTTATTGTCTACTCACTGCTTTAACAACTTCAATACCATAAACTATGTGCAAGGGCTTTGCCGAGAGTCTGGCATTTCATTTGCTTCCAGCTGAGTGCCCTACCTTGTGGTGCATTTTCTTAGCAGCTTGGACAGTCTTGGCCCCCATTACAGGGACACAGTCAGAAGGATTCAAAGGGGTCCTGAGTGGAGGACTTAGGACTCCCATAGCTTGTGAACAAGACCCTTGTTAGAGTGAACTACACTGAAGTGGAGAGTATTGACAATGAGACAATGAGACGTGATTCTGTATTGGGCTTAAGTGGCAAGGTTTTGGTAGCAGGGGAACTGTAGGGATGTCCTCCTTGAGCAGAGCCCAGCAGCTGCCCCACATCAGATCAGAACCACCTCCAACTGGCTCCAAAAAGGACCAGACACTGAACAGAGCTGAGCCAGTGAGTGACGCTAGTTGGGCCTCTGGGAGAGGAGACTGAAGAAAAGGAAGAAATGGTAGAAAACAGCAGATGGGAGAGGGGAGTGAGAAAATGTGTGAGAAACAGCCCTGCAGTTGCCAAGGTCAGTGAAGGAGAGGAAGGATGTACTCCAGGTGCTAGAGCAGAAGTTCCCCTGCAGCCCATGGGTCCCACATGGAGCAGATCTCCATGTTGCAGCCCGTGGAGGAGCCCCCGGTAGAGCAGGTGGATGTGGCCTGGAGGAGGCTGTGGCCCATGGAGAGCCCCCGCAGGAGCAGGCCCCGGGCGGGAGCTGCAGCCCGTGGAGAGGAGCCCACGCAGGAGCAGGGCGTCTGGGGGGAGCTGCCACCCACCCGTGGGGGCCCTGTGCTGGAGCAGTTTGCTCCTGGGGGATGGATGGACCCTTTGGTACGGAGCCGTGTAAGAGCAGTTCTTGAAGAGCTGCTGCTTGTGGGCAGCCCCTGTAGGCTCAGTTCAGGAAGGATGGCATCTTGTGGGAGGGACCCCACGTGGACCAGGGGAACAGAATGACCATGAAGGAGTGGCAGAGACAAAGCATTAGGGACTGACCACAGCCTCCATTCCCTGTTCCCCTGTGCTGCTCAGGGAGAGGAGGTAGGAGAGGGTGGATGGGGAGAAGGTGGTTTTACGTTGCTTTTAGTTTTTTGCTCCTCTAGTCTGTTTATCAATAGGCAATAAATTATATTAATCTCTCTATGCTGAGTCTGTTTTGCCCATGACAGTAAATGGTGAGTGATCTCCCTGTCCTTATCTCAACTCATGAGTCTTTTTTCATCATATTTTCTCCTCCAGTTCTTTTGAGGAGGTGGGGGGGTGTGTGTGTGACAGAATTACATGATGGAGCTTTGCTAGTCATCAGGTCAGAGACCACCACAGATTCTAGACAGACAACTTTATAATTTGAAAGAGATGCTAATTTGTACCCATTGAAATGGAAGTTAAAGTAAGCGAGCTGAGAATGTTCTCAGTCTTCATCAACTTTTAAGCAACATTTTTGAAAAATCCCCTAGCAGCATTTTTCCTGAAATGATTATGAATTCTGTGGACATATTGCTGCTTATAGCCAATCTTCTTAATTAAATCCTTCTCAAGTGCTTGTGGCATACCAAAATCCAGAAAAAATGTTGTGTTATAAAATGCAGGACTGCTTGCACGCATGCACATGTAGATCAGAATGGAAATTCAGAAGCCCCAGTAAAAAGAGTACTTGTAAAGGTAAGTGTAATGTTCAGAGAAGTATAACGATGACAACTGCCTTACACTGGCTCCTTTCAACAGCAAGTGACTATCCAACCACCACTGTAGAAAATTAGCTGCACCTTGTAATTTTACTCAGTCCTGCAATGACAGACCTCAGTGAGAACCTGCACTTATGTGAAAGCTAAAGGCTAAACTATGCAAAGATAATTTATAACAAGAGGTGACCTGGGGTCTGACTAATCATCTCGTTTCCTTCTCACATCTGCTCTGTAAATTCTAATAGTCAATAAATCAGTTAACTGCTAGATATGACTGGAAACTATACTATGTCCCCACACCAAGGGCATTAGGGTAGCCTACTTTCTCAGTTCTCAAAGAAATCTGCAGAGAAACAGATCCCTAATAAAAGTTGCAAGGGGCCCTGAGATCAGGTTGGTCCTGGCCAGGCTGTCCTGCAGGGCATCTGTGGGTGCCTCCCCACTGCCCCAGCAGGACTGGGTTGCTCTCATCCTCACTGGCTGGGAGCTGGTCCCAAGAACAAGCTCCAAGCAGGATGCTCTCGAAGCTCTTAAAATAGTAGGGTGTGTTCTCATACTAGTGTAATTTGCTTGAGGCATTTTGCTCCAGCACACCCAAACTTAGATAGCGTAGTAGCACAAAGAGTTCACCCACATAAAAAGCTCTCCCTCTGTAGTGGGGCATAAAAATGCAAAGATTGTCTGAGTTCATGGCCTAACAATAAAGCTCGTATAGCTCTTTTTTTTGGAAGTTGGTGCATAAGGGAAAACTTCTCAGTATGTAAAAGCGGTCCTTTAGATAAGGTTGGTAACAACTCCAAATTAGTATCTAGCTATGTAGTTGTATGAATTTATGGCAAGAATGTGCGGTTCCATTATGAGAAATGAATATTGATGTCTGTAGTACATAGAGACAAATTGAGCTCTAATGATTTCCTAATAAAGTAATTTGTTCATAGATCACAAGAGGATACAAGCAAGAAATTTTTAATGGTAAGGCCAAGGTAATTATTTTTCAGCATCTAATTACACCTATACAACTGATTTGGGCTACATTTGCTGAACTAAATGATGATATAGACTGTCCCACAGAGGTTCACATTCATCATTAAAAGCCAGTTCCCAGCCTTTGACAAGAGGGTAGAGCAGCTCCTGAGAGGTAGTTTAATATAATTAGGAGGATATTATGTTTACTATCTGCACACTGCGCTTGCTTTAGATTAAATTTGACAACTGGAGAAGTAGAGGGATATTTTTCCCAAAATTAGTCTTGTCATCTCAAATCAAACTTTGCCTGCAGTTTATTCTCTTCCCATCTATAACATGGAGCTAATGAGAAGGAAGAAGCCCATACAGGAGTCACAATAACAGTGTAGCCTTGGTGTTACTAGAGATCCATAGTGTCTTGTGTGTAAAGTTTGCTGAAACACACGGAAGTGCCAGTCTGGTATATTTAAACACACAGATTGGTATTTTCAGTACACAGCACATGCTTCACAGAAATTTTTAAGAGTTTAATATTTTGTTTTGTGCATCTGTTGACAGGCTATTGAACAACAAACTTTGCCTTTAAGTTTGTTTCTGCTAATGCATCCAATTTGTGCTTCATAGTATGAAGAAGCCACTTAAGCGCAGCTTTTTAAGACTTGTTGGTTGCTTTTGCTGTCTGAATAGTCCACACCCTTCCATGGTGCTGTTTTTGTTCTGAAAAGGGGTTCATATACCTTCCAATGAGAGGAAAAATGCCATTGTGTACATGAGGGTAAATGCACTTTGAGAAATACTGAGTTTTTGCTCTCCATCCTGGAACATCAGACAGACAAATTTAACTATTCTGTTCTTTATTGCAATGCCTTGAGGGAAAAGGGCAGTGAAGGAGCAAGCAGATGTGACGCAGAGCGAGACAGAACAGAACTTTTCTTTGGAGTGGAACTCTTCAAGGCAAGGTGAACAGCAGGAGATGGGAAATTCAAGATAGTTTAATGACACCCAGCAAAGGGACTTTCAGAAAAAAAAAAAAAAAAAAAAGTCATGCAGTTTTTTCACATCATCTTGAACACATGAAAGTTTCTGGAAGCCAAGGCAGCAAGATTCCCATGGGCTAAGTAAGAGCACTGACAAAGGAGATAAAAAGAGCATGGTCTGATGGGAATTTATTTAAATGAAAAGACTTCTTCAGTAAAACATCCACTTCTTATGTTCTCCCCATCTACTCTTTAGGGATCTATTTCCCACAAGGCACTCCGGTCTTTAAGCACATCTCCTCTGCATAGGAACAGATCCAGCCTCCTGCTTTAAAAGGAAGCACTCAGACTGGTCCTTCGGGGATGAAGTCCTGCTGGTGAGGTCTGCAAATCTTCTCTACTCTGCCACTTTTCCTCTGAGGAATCACATTGCAGCTGGTGGAAAGAAGACCAGCGTGTTTTTCTTGTTGAATTCAGCCAGCACCTTTGGTAGGTGGACAGTCCTGGCTTGGTTTGGCAATAGGCTCTTTCACCTTTTGCAGACTCCACTGGAAGATGGTCCAACATCAAACCCAGATGCAGGTTTAGAGCTGGTCTTCCTACCAGCACCCTGTACAGAGCAGGTCTTCCTCCCAGTGCCAAGTGTCAGTCCCTCTTCTCACCCCCACTGGTTCATCTCTTCATCCCAGTCTGCAAAATAAATTTCTAGGTAGCTCCTGAGCTGCTGCTGCCTCATGAAGAATTCAGCTCCATCCCCAAATCAGCCTCACTTCCCACGATTATCTCCATGAGGATTATCTGAAGAGATAGAGTCAGCACACATTAGAAATATGATTTCTAATTTAACAAGATTTTAAAACATTTATTTCCATTACTCAGTTCAGCATAATAAGCATGGTCTATCAACAATGAAGGACATTATGAGTTAGATATTAAAAGGAAAGGCTTTTCTACTCTCTGTACAACTGGTACTGCAGGGTGACATTGTCACCCTGTGACACATTTTATCCTGTAATGCCATTAAGAACAGTATCAAAATACATTATTTGCTTTTCCAGTAGCAGTCACATAAATTAAAGATGCCCAGAAGCAGCTTACATTCATATCTAGCAGCTTTGAAAAATGATCTAATTTTGATTGCAAGTAGTATAACAATCTCCTTTGTGATAGAATTCTTTATTTGGTATTTTTTCTTCATTCTCCAGCCTCAACTTTTGTCAGGTACAAACACTAATAACCAATTTCTGTTTACCACCTTGATTCTATCCAGAAAAAACAGAACATGGACAATTATTAGAACTTCTGCTTAGTTTTCCTGTATTTTAAATGCAAATTTGGATCTGTTCACTTAAAGAGGATATAGAATTGACTACCTTTACTGTTAACATTTCTTTCCATCCAGGAGAACTTCTTTCTGTTTCAGTGATGTGCCTAACACTCCTTATTTGCAAAGTGTGACTAAATATATAGTCATGTGACAAGTCTGCTATGAGTTTTTATGTGAGATGACCATCTTAGCAAGTGAGCTAAAAGAAAAATATATATATATTTATTTTCCTAAGGTTAGTTAGACTGTATAGTAAAATCTTTATTTTAATTATTTTTGCATGTTGTTTTTTCCTGCGAGTAGCAGGAATAAACTTCCCTGCATCTCCAAATTCTCTGGTTAAAAATGGGTAGATCTGTGACATCTTACTGATATGAAATCTGCATAAATACATGAGGCATCTCAACATTAAAATAAACAAGAAAACCCCAAATCTACAAGGAGTAATATATTTCAGTCATCATTAAAATGTTGGGTCAGAGATTGGTATATTTCTCCTTGTGGGAAGATCTAGATGATTTAGTTGCGCATATGTTATCAGACTTCTTAACATTCTGATTTATTTTCTTCATAAAATAAAAATTTCCTAGTTTAATTTTAATTTTGGAAATACCTTTATTGGCTATTCTTTGCTCAGTACACTACATCTCCCACAGCAAATGACATTGAGTCTCTGATTCAGGACACATCCAAGCAATTGCTCCTGCTTTGTCCTGCTTACAGAATTGATAGTGCCTGGGATGGATCTTTTGTTTTATCAAATGGATTTAGTAGCAGATTGGAAGATGACTGTTTAATGTGATAACACCTTCCAAGGTGTTGAAATTTGTCTTTATTTCATGTCAGTCACCCTTAGAACAGGGTCATCTGTGCTGTGGGTAACTTAAATACAAGGCTGCAAACAAAACACGAGCCTGTAGCCAGCCAATTAGTCCAACAGGAAAAAGCTCTGGACCACATCTCCTTTCAATCTGATCTTCCCATAACCTCACAAAGGCAGCGTTGGTCCAGAAGCCACTGCTTTCCCACCACAGCTGCAGGCTGGCAGGACTGACAGCCATTGTAGGCAGAAATCTGCTATTCACCTTCTCTTGAGCCCTTTTCCCTGGCACTGATGAACCCTGGGAATAAGCATGAGTTGGTGGCTCCCAGATGTATCTTTAAAGCAGACAAACCAAAAGACTCAGACAGTGATCAGAGAACAACTGATGTAAATCAATGTGCACTGATTTATAGCAGCTGGGGATTTGGCTCAGGAAGGCAAGCAGTCGTTGATGGTATTGTGAAGGTGAAACAGCAGACAGAGTGAGGCCCACCACATTTATTATGTACGATTCTGGGATGCGAGCACTGGTTTCCTCAGAGGGAAGCATCCTGGTCAGCCAGGTGCAAGTGCTGTCTGGAATTCATCAGCATCTGAAAGCTTACAGCCCTGTACTTCAGTGCTGTAAATCAAAGGCATGCACACTAATGTTGAAGAACATTGTGTGTGTCAATTCATTAGTCAATGGAGTGGGAAAGATCAGCATATCAGTCATGAAGATATATGAAGTCTGCCTCTTAATGATGTTAGCTCGTAGGCAGATTGTGATGGAACCTTTGTGGCCTGATGACTGTGTTTAATATGTGTAATCCATACCTCAATAAATCTGTGGCTGGCAAGAGAGCACAGCCGCTTTGTTCAGTTTATGGAAAGAAGCACACTAAGCACTGTGGGCAGCATTAACATTTAACAATGTTAGGCTTGAATATAGAGACTCTTTTTACTGGAACCAAATTAAAAAATAATAATTACCCAATGAAAACAGTCAGTATGGGTTTTTTCTGCTTTCCAGGGCAGGGTAGACACCCATCCGATCCCATTATTGTTGCAGTCACGTCAGTGTCTGTAGGACTTGGATATTCCACGGACAGTGTGCAGGATTAATCAGGCTGGAGTTTGTCCCTGCTCAAGGTGGAGCAGCTCAAAGTGCAGGCAGGGACTGACTAGCATCAATAATGTCATACTGACACATTGCTGAACAGAAAACAAACAAACAAAGAAAAAATATAGCACAATACAGATTTTGTATCTGTTCATTCACTGTTCATTCCAGAAATGTATACTAGAGAGAAAAAAAAAAAAAAAAAAAAAAAAGCCTGGCAGAAAAATTACTTATTTTTAAATAACTATTCTTCAATGTTTTAAGGACCCTAACAGGTGCCAGATCCTCAAATGAAGTGAATGGACTCTGCCAAGGTAAATGAGACAGCACCAGCATGTACCAACAGAGGACCTGGCCCTGTTAAGTGCTCTACTTTCATTCTACTGTGGTTTGTCACTGCAATAATGTGAGGAGCTCTGATTTACCTTTGCTTCATTCTGTTCCCACATGAAAACGTAGGAATCTCATTCCAGTTTTTAGAGGGCATGTGAGTTCAGGAACAGCTGTCTGATAAAGCAGCAATAGCAGGTGGCAGCAGCTTACCCACCCACGCAAACTATCTTCAGTGACTGGAGAGACAAACAAATTGCTCCACAGCTAGGACAACAACAGCACATACAGGAGTTAAACTGAACGCAAGAATGAATTGCAAGTGTTCTTTTAATCACTGTATCATAAACTGGGAGCCCTGGTTCTGTTTTGCAAACAAACAGCAGTGAAATAGCTGGAATACTTGGGCCTGAGCATGAACGGCCCATTAAGATTGACAGAGGAGACCATACGTTTCAGAGAGTGTGTTGTGAATTTCTGGTAGTCTCAGAAAAGTGCATGACATTTGGTTCAAAGTTATAAGAATTTTTCATATCCTTACAGATGTTAGCTTTTTTTTTGTAAACAAAGATGAAAGCAATCAGGCCACCAGAAAAACTAATCTGGTGCACTACTGAGTACTGGCTTAATCTTGCTCCTGGACACATATTGAACCTGGAAGATTTTTTTTGGTTGAACTGCAGAAAGTGTTAAAATATTTCTGTGAATATGAGGTAAGCTGACTGAACTTCAGAGCATATGAAAACTCCAGATAAAGGTATGGAGACTTAGCTGACAGCACTGAAACAAGCTTATCAGCTTCTGAAGGTGTTAGCAGTAATTTTAAATACTGCCATTTGAGTGACATGGAACACAGAGCTGTACTTTAAAATCTGGATAAGAAATATGCTTATAGAGCAGTGCCTTTTTAAAAAAAAAAAAAAACACGTTTTATGTGTCCTTTATTATAATCAGATACTATATTTTTCATACATATGTTTGTATATATTCATGACAAAGAAAAATGAAACCCAAAACTTCTCAAATGTTTAACAGCATGTATAGAAAGCTAAATCCCACCTGGAAAAATGTATAGAAAGCTAAATCCCACCTGGAAAAAAATACCTGCTGTTTATCAATATTTTTGCCTGGTAGCTGCAGTTTATGATGCTTATCCTTCATTTCCTGTTCTAAATTGCAGGACAGATTATGTCCATCCAGCATTTGACACATTTTTTTACCTTACAAGTATCTACCTTTATTCAGGTGACGTTATTCCTTTAAATCACACTTGTATCAGTGTGAGGAATTAAGTTTGCCGCTAAATTTATATCTGCTTTGTGTCAAAGCAGCCTCATTGATCATGCAATCAGGGGGAAGTGCTGTTACAGAAAAGGTTGGCCACCCCTGATTTTATGTACATTCTTCAAGGCGGGATCATTAGAAAACAACAGATCAGTGGCTGGAGGACTTCATTCAGCTGACATTCATTTGGGTTTGGATAGGGAAGTTTTGTGCTGGCAAAACACTGAGGTATATACAAAGAATACTTACCATTTTGAGAAGAGAGAAAGGCAGAAAGCTTAGACAAAAATCTTTCTTGCAACAGAGAAGGCGCTTAGTTTCTGTGAAGAAATGAAGACAGTGATTTACTTAGGCTTATTTATCATTTTCCAGATCTATATGTCAACGGTACTGTTTGAAGCAGAAAAATTGTTTTAGATATTTCTCTGCAAAATCCCTGTCATTTTACACCATAAGAACAGAGCTATTTTGAGTCAGAGCAAAAGCTGATCTATCCCAGTATCCTCTTTTGACAGAGGACAATATTGGATACTTGGAAAAAAGTTTTGGAACATACAGTAATGCTTATTATCTTAATCACCAGTGATCTACAGCTCAGAGACTTTCTCAACTACTGTTTTCTGCTTGTTTTTAACACTTGCTGGACAAGTTTCTTACATCTTGACTTTACCTAATGCTACCTAATTACCATGTTGGTAGAACTGCGTTTGGCATCCTGACCACGCCATGACAATGATTTCCATAGTTTGATGCATTTTGTCTCCTCTGAACCTGACATGGGGTTGTTTCATTCCTTTGTGTTTTTTATGCTCCCATATTCACCTTTTCCAGAGTACCCCAGAGAAATGTATATATGAAGCTTTTTGGCAAGGACAGTGGACTAACTCATGGAAAATCTCAGGGATGCAGGAGGTTTTAGCATAGGAAAGCTGAATCAAGGGCTCTCATGGTGCAAGGTATTCCCCCAGAATAAGTCTTGGAGTGTGAGACCAAGAAGTCTGCACAGAAAAAAAAAGAAGAGCCAAAACCCCAAGAATTCTGTGTCTGCACCAAACATTCAAGTGTAGTGAATGCTGGGGGGGGGTGGGGGAGGAGGATGGTTACCAGGGCTGTGACAAATGGTGATGGAATTTGGAAGACTTCCAAAGGAAATGCTAGTACAGGATAATATATACATACTTAAGATGTACTCACAGTTCTGGTTTTGGGCAAACCTCTTTTTGCTGCAGGTGCATGGTTGGTGATCAGAAAGTTAATGCAGCAAAGCACCTCTTATTATCTTTGGCTCTCTTTTGCTAACTGGCTGTCATTCAGAGAATAGGAAGCTCAACACTGTGTGGAGAATTGTCCTCTCCACCTGTCAGTGATTAATTTCATATATTCAGCCATCAGGGACTCTGTAGGAGATTCTGGTTATTTTTCTTTCCTGTCTCAAACCAGAATTTACTCTCTGTACTTCATATTCACTTCTAAATAAATTTTCATAGTTTGGGGTAAAAAAGCCTTATTATTTTTCTACTGTTTAATAATGTTTTGGAATTAAAGTTATTTGCATTCATTGCATTTAAACCAATTTATGGTTTTAATTTTTCAAATGTGTTGTTAATCATATCAACACAAATAATATTTGAGCAAGGTTCAGAATCTTTTTTCCCTCCTTTAAATGAAAAATGAGGCATATATTCTTTTCTCCTCTCCCCAGTGATGTGAACATGGATTTCTTATGCTTTTGACTGGCCAAGACCAGGTCTAAGAATCAAATTGATGATGTTCCTCCTTTAGTCCACAGTACGAGGTGGGCAACACTTAATAACAACTCCTCCTCTGACAGTTCTTTGATGTTCCAGGCATCGAGAGGAACATCTCTGTTGACCTTGGTACAACTCAGGAAATCCTCCAGGATCCTTAGGAAATCCCAGTTCTGAGAAACCAGCCACAATGTGTTGTAGGTAAACAAATCTTTCTGCTGTTTCCAACCCTGAAGTTCCCTGTGTTGATGAGAGGCTTTAGCTTAATTTGTTTTTTAAGAGATTGTGGCTCTAACAGGATTTGTAAAAGAGCAAGGTAATGGGGAGTAAGGGAAACTGCTAAGAAGACAAAGGTGGCTAAGATCCAAAACATAATTGGATCTGAACAGAACAATGTTATCGGTGAGAAAGTAGCTAGAGAGGAAGAGCAAGAGGTAATTTACCTGCTAACTGAGAGCTGAGCAAGAGGAGAGGAAAATAGGAATTCAGATGGAGAAACTGGCAGAAAAACTAGCATCCAAAAGGTGTGGGAGGAAGGAGAAATTGAAGTGAAAAGGTATTAGGAACCCAGTGTACTAGAAGTGGCTTTATTGGTGGAGTAGCAGGGACTTGAATGTATGGGGCATGGGGCAGAAGTGAGGGGAGAACACAGGGCAGAAAGGACTAGAGAAGAGTGTTAGAAGGGGAAGTCTGTCTTTGAAGGAATAGGAAGACAAGCAAGGAAACAAACATTGAGAAAATGCAGGTAGAAGGCATGGAAATTCAGAGATGTTGGTATTTTACCCAGAACCAGTGTTTCATAGGGAGGAGGATAAAATACCCAAAGCTTTGGCAGCATAAAAGCTAAATGCCTGCAAATTGCTAAGGATCAGTGCCCTAAGAGAAAGGCCTTATGACAATGTCTGCTACAGGCATTGCTCTAGAGAACAGGGTAACTGATATCTTAAACATCTACTTATAATATGTGGAAAATGCAGCATTTTATCATGGGGGACTTCCATCTGAGTGTCTTGTACTGCTAGTCTCATGCTGCCAATAATAAAAGGTCCTTGGAATTTTTAAATGTTATAGATGACAGTTGCTTAAATCAAAAATTGCTGCATCCAGCTCAGGGGACTTTTATATTAGACTACATCTTGAAATAGAAAGAAGGATTGATTGGTAGACCAAGTTTGTTGGTAACATCTGTGCAAAGAGATCTCTAACTTAACATTCATTATGGGCAAACAGAATAAAGCTCATACTGGTAATAAACACATTTGAATTTTTAGCTTGAAAAAAAAACAAATCTCACAAAATGTTCATTAAAACATGAGTATTAACTGGGAACATTCAAGAATGTTCTATTACATATAGACAAAACAGTCCTGCAAATAAGGAAGGAGTAAGCTGCCTAGAGGAAAAAAAAAAAAACAAAAAGGAATAATAATAATAAAAAAAAATAAAATTGTCAAATTTCTTTTTTTTTTTTCTATTTATGCAGTGTCATGTATACATCAGAAATTGAGTATTACAGAAAACTGGAAAGGAAAGTCAAATGACAAAACTGTAGCAACAGAATGAAGAAGAAGAAATTCCTGTACACAGTTCTTCATGATCTTTGTGACAATGGCATGATCTCATTACTAGAAAAATTTGGTAGAATTTGAATGTGCAAAAAAGACTAAACATAATTATATTTCTCTACATTTGGGGAAACATCCAGGTGATGCAGTCATATATGAGCACAAAATATTTTCAATTCTAACAGCAACTAAGGTTAAACAGCAGATAGAAATAATTAATTGGCAGGACTCAGTATTTTGCATCTGAGAGTGTAGGAAGAGATGGCCAAGAAATTTTCTGACCCTGTAGAGCTGAATTGTCAATATTTTTCTATGTGAAAAGCTCTGGACAAATTATATGGTGTAGGTTTTTAAATACTGTATGAAACAATTCACCCATTTAATTTTGCACCTTGTAACTGCTATTGAAAGTTAACTCTATAGCACAGTATTGTTCTGGTTTTCATCTGTTCCCTGCTTCCAGTAAGAGTCTCTGAAATGCAATTGAGAGAAAGAACTATCAGGAACCCTTTGGAAATGTCTGTCAATCTGGGTGTCTATGCTAACAAAATGCCACAGCAAGAAACTTGTTTTTACTTATGAGGCTGGTAAAGAAATATTTGTTTGATGTTGAGCAGTTCTGGATGGTGAGAAATTTTGATGACTTGATGGCCAGCTGGGAGGGGTGTCTCCCATGGGTTCCAGTGGCCATTTTCTGGCCAATGCAGAAAACAGACCACATACAGATCAAGGGAGAGCCTAGATTTCTGAGAACGCATATATGCAGTCTTTCAAAAGTATCCAGGTAAAAATGAAATTGAGTGAGAGACTAATATCAAGTTTTTTTTGGATTTTTGCAATCCAAGGAAAAAAAAAAAAAAAAAGGTATTAGAAAACTTATAAAGAAATGGGTTTTTTTGTTTGTTTGTTTGTGTGTGTGTATGTGTGTGTACACAGGAACAGGGCTTTTAGGAAGTTTGTCTTTCTAATACTGGAAAGTCTGGGGATCCTGGTAGTTAAACTGCAGTACAAGCAACATGGATACAGTGAGTGAGGAAGTTTTATTATTTGGCACTGTGCAACCTATACTAGAAAACTGTGTCTGTGCCCAGACAATTGTGGTTTGGGAGAAAGTTCTGGGGATTATTAAAGCACTAGAAAGCATGACTCATAGTTCAGGGTTCTCAGGTGATTTATTTTAAGGAAAGACTAATGTGGGAATTGTCCTTAGAGGACGGAAGGCTTTGTGCTCTTCAGCAAAAAGCATAGCAAGGTCTAGTAGTTGGAAGCAAGAAGTAAAAAAGCTCTCTAAATTATAATGAATCAATTTACCTGTGTTTGCTTGTGGATTCTATATTAATAGAAAGATTCAAAATTAAGCCTGGATCTTCTTCTAAAAGATGTGTTCTGAAATACTGGCATATTTCATGGTCCCATGCTTTTGAAGAAAAGAGCTCACATTAGGTGCACATACTGGTTCCTTTTGTCTTGCAATTGATGCAAAGTTCTTACACATGGGATTGCTGTGACAAAAGAAGCAGCAGAGGAAGATATCAGTCCTTTCCAGTGAATGGATTTTATTTATCCAAATGGTCAAGAGAAGAAAAAATGATGGGGTTTTCAGGTTAAGAAACAAGAAACATAATTTGAAGAAGGCAGAAGAGGGTAGGACATAAGCATAGAGAGAAGTAACACTAATTTTTTGAGCTTGTATCATTGATAGGAGTGTGAAGTGCTAGACTGGATATTGAAAAGGAAATCTTGATAAATCCAATGTTTGTTATTGAACCCCAAAATGCAATTAGGAGAGGTGATATTCTGTTAGCTCTGACAGGATGCCAGGCAGAGGGCTGCAGGCTGAAAGCTGGGGGAAAGAAGTCAGACAGTTTCTATGATTGCAGGCCAGGGTTGGTATTTAAACAGGTGTAAGTTGAAATTACTGACCCTGTGAAGGTAACAGGAGATGGACACTGTGCCCTGAGAGCTCAAGCAGAGCCAGAAGAGCTCTACACTTGTCTGGAGCACCCGTCCCTAGAGAAGAGGGATTTAGGACGTAGAAGCAATGTGATTCTCTCTGCAACAGATCTGAGGTTCTAAGAAAGATGTCAGAGACAATGGCAAGGAGAAAGATGGATACACGGTTTTAAAATGTTGCTATTTTTAGGGCAAGTAATGCAAAACCTTGTCTAAGGCTGATGGGAAATGGCTAGATCACTGAAAGGAGCTGAGAACAAGTGAAAGTGAGGCACTATGACAAAGAGCAGGGGAAATCAGCTCACTGAGGGAATGAGGGTTATGGATGTATTTCTCCTAGGTGGAGATTAATGAGGACTTTGGGTTAGAGTTTGAAACTATTACAACAAGTGACTAAGAAACAGCAGAGGTAAGAGTTTGAGAGGGAGGAAGGGAAGAAGATTTGTGTCTCAGGCAGGCAGGCTGCTAGCACATTTTTACAAATGACACCTGCTCTGAGCAAGAATGTTCCAGGGGGTTATATTTCAGCCCAATCCATTCTTTTTTAAAAAATGCATAATTTATTCCTATAAAGGGGACACACTGATCTGATTTAATTAGGCTAATTAGAGGTCTGTGTCAAATACAGGAGTGAAGCATGTGGAGGTGGGTAGAAGGCGTAGGCATGAAAAGATCAGGGAAAAGTCCTTGTAAGCAGCATTAGTTTTCAGTCAGAAGCAAATGACAGGAATCTGGGCAATACAGAATGTGAAAACCTGGGTGCTACAGAAATCTTGCACAGCTGGGTGCTAAGGTACTCAGTTTAAAGCCTGAGGTAGACTGAACCATGGGAAACCAATGGTTTTGCTTGAATATAAGACTGCAGATGTACACGGGAGGGGATGGATTTCCAGAGATGTGTATTTCTTTCTATTATTTCAAGGTCTTTTGGAAATGGCCTTTGGCAGTATTTTTAGAGCTGAGGACAGTGAAGTGGAAAAGATGATAATACAGAAACAGGAAGGGGGAGCCAAAAAGAAAAGGGATTCAGGGGTGCTGGTCATGTGATGCAGAGGATGGAGTCATAAAATGAAGTGAAATGAAATAAAAGAAGTTTAATATTGGAGACAGAGCCACTGGAAGCCATAAGGAGATGATAAAGCAGAAATTACTGGATTATCTATGGTCCCTGAAGGATCAGAACAGTGCTGGGGAACAAGAAGCCCATAAAGAGAGTTAGCAGGACAGCAGGGCAGGGTTTCTTATTCTCAGTAGTTCCAGGCAGGGGATCTGTCCTTTGTTTGAGAGGGAGAGCAAGACGCTGGAACAAGCTGAGTGTCTCAAGTACATGACAGGAGTGATTTAAGGTAAGTTTCTATCACCACTGAAAATAACAATTGAACTAAATCCAAGATACTGACCTCTGCAAAGGTATTTACTGCATCCTAATGAAGACTGATAATGTAGCTATAAATATAGCAAGTATCTGGAAATTCACAGTTGAGAAATACCAAGAGCCCTTGAGGCTTTTCCTCCCTCACAGTGGGTAACGTATTTCAGTGAAATGTGAGAACAAAAAGATGATAGCCCAAAAAGATTTATCCTCTTACTTGGGCCCTGTGTTGCATATTGAGCTTGGATTCACTTCAGCCAACACTTCTGTGATATAATGTTTCTTTGTAAAAAGAACTTTACCAAGGAGATTCAAATAGAAAATTATGCAATCAATATATCTGGCTTTAAAAAGCAATGAAATAGTTAACTTGCTTTTAAAAATGTTAATTTTTAGCTGTTCTGAAGAATAAAGGGACAGGAAACTCTTTATCATTTTCATTAAATCATTCCTAAACTAAAACATTGTAGGCTGACAGCCAAAGTGATCACCTTACTCTCTTGAGATGAGCAACTTTTTGCCATGTTTAATGAACAGGGAAGTTGAGCTATGGTGAAGTCCTGAGAGGGACTGAAAAAGGAGGGTGGGTTTAAAGCACAAGGCTTTACACCCAAGCAAAATACTGTTTGTGTCCATACTAGGAGCTGGAATAGAAGACAAATGGCTGCCAGCCTCTCCTTTTTTTTTTTTTTTTTTTTTTTTTTTTTTTGGAAGATTTGAATGAGCAGTCATAGAAATAGGCTCCCGATCCTACTGCACTGCAACCCTGCAATTCGCTTTCCAAGACCGTTTAAACACCTGGACTTTCCTTGTGAAAATGGTCATCCTAAACATATTTTTAGTGCCTTCCTCATCCTTCCCCCAAAATCTCAGCCAAAGTATATTTTGAATTATATTCTTGTTCTGAAAGGCGTTAATAGGCATAGTCAAGAGGGTTTTGGTCTGTAGAATATCGACAGATTTGAAGCAGACAGGTGTGCTAAGCACACAGGCTGGTGCACCACAAAGACGGGTGTGCTAATAACCCAGTCTGTGAGGAAGGATGAATTAAGGTTTGTAGTTTGATAACTGGAAATAATAGAAGCCTGTGTTCTAGTAGTTTGCGTGGCACGGAAGCTAAATCATCTAAGCTATTTGTAAGCGCGAAGGCTAAAAGATTTATTGGGCAGACTATGCAGAAGGTGATGGGAAGGACAAAAGAGGCTGTAATGTCTTTCAGAGAACCAGCATAGCCCTAAGGTGTGGAAAGAAATCCTGAATAAATGGCTTGACAGGCTTGGAAGTTTAACATACACACCCTTTTCCTCTAAGCAGCAGAACTTAGTGTGGATTCCTCAACACAACCTGAATTGCTACTATTGCTACTATTGCTATCCAATGCGCAGTTGAAGCTGTCCAATACCAAACTAGCAACTGTTTATTCACTTACTTAGATTAGGTACTACATGAATTACACATTTGGGGCATGTTTCACTGCTGAAGAATTAATGAAAAATTTTCGATGAAAAATTATTATTAAGAAATTTTATTGAAAGAGTAATGTAATGTATCCATTTCATGAATAATGTTAAAATATAACAATATAATGTTTAATTGTTTCATAATTTTTCTTATTAAACTTCTGAGTAAGTAGATGAAGTTTATATGCAGTATAAACTTTATGCAATGTGCATCACTGGTGAATCAGCACTTCAGTTGAGACTTAAAATATTGAAATATTTAGGACAAAAATAACTACATGCTTACTGTAGTTAATATAAATACAATGCTGACAGTATTCTTCTGATTTTGCCATTACTGAAAGGACCTCTGAAAGTTGTTGAAACAAATATAAGGCAATGTGGGGAGATGGGATTGTGAAAGATATTCGTACTTTGAAAATTCCTTGCCATTGGGGTTTCAATGGAAATTTTCTCTCCATCAATTTAAGCTAATATCTCTTTCTTGTGTAAGACAGAAGGACATCAGTGTTGCTGAGTGTGTGTGGCACAGTGCCGTGAGGACCAGATAAGCTCTTCAAGACAAGTAAACAAATGATTTGCTGAAGTATGCACACATGAGCATTATCATCCTTAAAAGCTGCATTAGATTTTCAAATGTATCATTTTGCTTGCTGTATCAGTGCTTGGCAGTCTGAAAAAGTCGTTAGAGAAAATCTCTACATTAGGAAGGGGGAACAAAGAGACTGGCAAAATTTTGAATATCAGTGTACTTCCTTTGATTAAAAAGCTGGGCTAATTCTGGGAGAAAAACAAAGCTTAGTTTGCCTTCTAAATGGAACACATTTAAATGTACAAAATTGATAGAATTTGAAAAAAAAATGTATACAATAATCCTTTATATAAATTTATAATATATTTTAACAATTTTACTTGTTTGATTTCTTTGTAAATGAACTCCAAATTTGATATGGTAACTTTATTCACAATGAAAACATAAAGAAAGAGTGAAAAATTCAGAAATACAGGACTTATTACAGATTTCATCCTTGGATAGTTTTATCTCAAACAGCATCATTTGTTTTCTACTCATTTTCATTTCATGCCTAGCCAGAATGAGACAGATTGGGCTCTGCCTTTATGCTTTTACTGACAGCCCCAAGCCTGCAGCACAGATAGACTGCTGGTCCCTGGGTAACAAGTTTTTAGATTGGGGCCAGAGGTGTTGGGTCTTTAGAGCACAAAATGAAACACAGTTCCTTAGTCAGCATTTTGAAGCATGGAGAGGGAGGTGGGGATGGAGGAAAAATTGGATTTGAGTGTATCTTTATTTTTGGAAGGAAGCAATTTTTGAGGTTTTTAATCATTGCCATTTGGCTTAACGTGGCTGATTCTTCATAAGGTTCTTTATGTGTTCCTTAAGGCAAAGGAGTGGATGATGCTTTAAAAGATGAAGTGAAAATTATTTATTTCCTGCATGCCCAAAATTGTTTGGAACGAGCAGAAAATCTCCATTGGATGTCTTGCGTGAGGATGGAGATGAGCCACTGGGCTTCCTGCCTGGGTAGACGTAACTTGTGAAGATGGACACTGGATGTGTCTGGAGTAGAAGCTGGACGTGATTAGCCCTGTGTAGGCATAAATAGCACCTTAGTGCTAACCTTAGCATTTCTAATTGCTCTTCAGACTTTCTGAAGCCATTAAATGAGACTGTCCTTAGCACAGTATATGATACCCAGCACATATACTACAGGTCAGACTGCATCTTGGCCATTTGTGTGCCACTTTGAATGTTATTAAAAAATGAGGGCAAATCTCCAGCTACCTGGTCACTCTCTCTCTCACACACACACACCCCAAACCAAACAGCAACAACAACAACAACAACAACAAAACAGGCAGGGAAAGGTCTTGCCAGTTCTTAGACAGACAGGCCACTTCCATGGCAGGCCACTTCCATGTCAGGCCACTTCCAGTTCTCCTTGACTTTTGGGCTGAGGGACAGCTACTGTGCTGCCTGATGCCAGTCTGCATTTCACCCTGCACATTTTCCAGTATCTGGCAGTAGGTCCTGAGAAGAGGATGCCTTAATTCCTTCCAAAGGCTATCATCAAAACTGAAAGGTACTTTCTAGTGCACCATTGAGCATCGCTTGTGTTTCCCTTACTTGTGCCAGGACTCCTTGCTGCTCTTACCAGCCACAGACTTGCTGAAGAGAAGGGGAAAAGCCTGTGTAGAAGTTGAGGTTGTATAATGACACTGGAGCATGTTACATAAACCTCGGTACAAAGAACTTGTTAAAATGTACCCAAAGGGTAGAAAAATATTCCAGATCATTTATTCAGAGCTTGTTTCATGATCACGATCGGTTTTTTTAAACCTCTGGCAATATTTGAATTTGATTATACTAGAGCTAAAATTTCACTCCCGTTTATGGCTCGTCCTTGTTTCACACACTGCAAAGCTCGTCTTTGTGTTTTCCATAGTACACATAAGCAGGAATGACATGATCACTGTGCCAGACAGCTATGCTCCTTCAGAGAAGGGACAAGACCATGCACAGTAGCCTTTTGCCTAGTGGTGTGATAAATCCTTTCTCACTGGGTATGTAAGATTTTCTTTCTGTAGCCATGTGGCTGCCTGACAATGCACAAAAGCAGAGTAAGTTGCACTTATGAACATACTTGCTACTGCTATTTCCCATGCACATACATGTTTCAGGCACCCACCCTGTGTTGCGTGTGCTTTGCAGACACCTTCATCCCTGAGCTGAGCAGGATTTGCTGGGCTCCTGAAGGCACTGATAAGAGCCTGCTGCGTTTGGGCACTGGACCGAACAAGCGGAGAGGAGCTACTTTCAGCAGGCTGCGTTAGGAGGATGCTAGTGACACCTAGCGTTTAAAAATAAAACAAACACAAAAAGCACATAAAAATGCCAGCAAGCCCGGCGGGTTCCCTTGCAGAGCTGCGGGCGGCAGGTAGCAAGGCCCTCGGGACATGGGGACAAGAAGCAGGGGACAGCGGGTCCGGACAGCATCCCTGCTCCCCTGGTCCACCCCAAAATGGATCCCAGCCCATCTGCTCGAGCAGAGAAAGTGTTTGGGAATCAATCACCCCAGAGAGCGAACAAGCAGCTTTGAAGAGGTGCTTGCAAGGTGATGGCAGCCTTGTGTTCCTCTCTGTTTGCATCCTTCGTTCGTCTGCACTTTGCTAGCTAATAAACTGGCAGAATATTTTGACTTTGTACTATTATGTATACACTGAAATGCAATCTGATAACTGATACTCTCTCCGTGTACAGGTATCTAAACTAATTGCAGGGGAAAGGATACAAGAGATGATGCACTGTAGCTTAATTTTAACAAGGAAGAAAAAACAGTCTCTGCAAACAGGATTACAATAAATTCTGAAATAAAATTCTAGCACATCAAGGAGCTCAAAGCTGGTGACACACTGCCCAGATTCAAGGGAAGGGGAAAGAATATTCCAAGGGCATTTGATATCACATAGCAACAACAGTTGTAAGTTGATGAATTCAATGTTCCTACAAGTAACCCTGGCAGTCAAGCAGCTCTTGCAATTTTTTATTTTTTTTTTTTTTTAACGTTTGATTTGTTAAAATTATTTTTTCTAAAAATAAGGATAAAATGGGTTGTGAGATCATAAACTGTATAAAAATGGATGTATGCTTAATGTTGTGCAACAGTTAAAGAAGTTAGCATATGAATAACTAATCATCACTGCAAGTATCTCAAGACATGATTAATATAAAAATACTGTAATGTTGCTGGTAGAAATAGAATATCTACTTGAACTATATGCAGATGTTTGACATTTCTATCCCTTTAGATATTTACCAAATTCAAGGAAAAAAAAAAAAAAAAAGAAAAAAAAAAAGTAGCAAAATTAGGTTGAGTGAAAAAGTTACTGTAAAAGTAGCAAAATGGACAAGCTCACAGGCTGGTGCATTATGAAGGATCCAGACCAAAGTTTAAGGCTCTTGTGGCTTCTGCAGACTTGAACACATCCATATATGATTAGATTACTTCAAGGCTTCAGAGACGCAAAGCGTTTCTGAATCAGAGGCAAGCTGTAGATCTGCTGTCTTACATTAACTAAGCCTAATATGTTTAGTGCTTTGAAAGTCATATAAAGTCACTAGAGACTTCTTGAATTACCTTTTGGAATAAATTCAGCATCTGTGTTGTTTGATAAAAGAGTGGCATAGATGTCTGGAGCTTCTGAAGGTGGGGATCATCGGTGGAGGTCATTTGAAGAACATCATGGGTCACAACATGGAATGACTATGATGATCCTAAAACATACATGGGCACCTGAGAAAAACCTTGTTTCAGGGAGATTGCATCTGTTCCTGAAGTAAAACGGTGTTGCTGCGTCAGTGTAATATTTTAGTTTAGATTGCTGCTGGAAAACTGCTTATCATGAATTAAGGCAAGTTTAATGGAAGTGTGTACTTGAAATTGAAAGGGCATAAGTAAAGTATATTCCGGAATACTACTCATTCACATGTGGAAGAAAACAAGCCAGTGCAGGAATTAACATATAGTATGGATACATAAGTAAGCCAACATTGTTTGTGCTGAATGGGTGAGGGCACCTGACATGGCTATTATGGACGTTGAATTTCAGCAATAGCATAAGCAAAACCAAAATGCATCCATAACTGTTGGTCATAAAATCAAATGATATTTTAAAAAGTGTTACTTTTTGAATGACTGTATTTCCAGAGATATCTTCTCAATTATGTTAGGTACTTCCAGGTGAAAGAATTAGAATAGGTAGAAATTTTCACTAGTTCTGTTTTGTGCTTAATAGCCATTGTTTTGTGCTTAATAGCCATAGTGGATCCTTATTCAGTATGCTCTTCTTTGGGATCAACAGGAGCAGAAAGGAAAAAGATGCCGACAAGTCTATGGTCATTATATTTTTGTAGGGTTCCCTTATTTTGATTACTGCTGTTACTCTGATAATTTTCTGAATCTCTGAGTTTTCAGATATCTGAAACAAAACTGCAGTTCTCCACAGTTCAAGCCAGTCACTGTAAGGCACCACCAACTTGGCATCACTCTCAAAAGCTTTTGTTAAATTGATGATGACACCTATTGTGTTCTAACTAGCAATGCTTTTATGCTTGCTATAAATAATTACTTTCATTAGCTGTTTTCTCAACCATATATCATTGGAGAAAGATGCTGCACACTCCAGGTCTTCATGCATATTAACACTGATTTACTGTTTCACCTTCTTCACCTGATATAAGAATAGTACAGGAAGAGTTTACATGATTTGATGTTTTTCTTATTTTTCTTATTTTCTCTGTAACTTTAGAGTCTGACTCCAGTGACTTTGGGGATGGCTTTTGCATTGTCTTCATGTGAACAACATTTTTGTAAGGGTCTATTGGCTAGATTCCCTTGTGCA
This sequence comes from Netta rufina, assembly GCF_964035555.1. Classification (NCBI taxonomy): domain Eukaryota; kingdom Metazoa; phylum Chordata; class Aves; order Anseriformes; family Anatidae; genus Netta; species Netta rufina. The sequence goes on from NC_140124.1 coordinate 116,521,389, forward strand.
ACATAGCTTTTTGCACTGCTAAGGCAGCAACAAGAAGCTCTAATAGGACCACAAAGTGCTAACAGACAATCCCCTAGGATAGGAAAGTGTGCACAGCTTGACTCCAGCACTGCACTTCTGAATGCTTCCGTGTGGATAATGGAAAGAATATACCTCAATGCCAAGAGAGGACACACTGGAGATGTGGCAGGGAAGACTGCATCTCTTAAGGAACTACACTGAAGGTTATGGAACAGAACAATTTTCTGGTGAAGGGGGTAACACTTTTTTTTTTTTTTTTTTAAGAGTTAAACAGTTGAGAAAGATTAAACTGCATGAGACTTGATCTGGGAGTCCTTCTTGTCCTTGCTCTTATCTTGTTGAGCCACATCCTATGTTGAGGATTCTGTTCCAGGAAACCTATTCTCCCCATTTGTTATGTACTGGTGTTGGTACTCATCTGACCAGGTTCGCTTCTCGTGTTTCTCTTTCATGTCACTGGGAGATGAAATACATATCTATGTCAGTGCAAGGGAGTGCACAGGGGTGCAGCTGGAAAAGGCATGTGAAGAGAGAGGAAGGCATAGCACCTCAAAACTGCTATGAAACCACACCCATGGAGAAGCTGCTGACAAGTCTTCTGACTATTTTGGGCAAATGGTAGAACTGGGATGGCATAGTGCAGACACTACCATGCCTTTTTGTCATAAAAGAAAATAGCTAGCATCCAGCCCTAGGTATAATCTACTGCTCATATGTGAGGTCTGGGAAGCATTCAAAGCAAAGTAACACAAAGTAATTCTATTAAATGCACTTATAGTCACTCACAATCCATTATATACAGGTCGAATGCAGGCAACGGCTTCACAGTTTTTTCTTGGATTGTGTATTTATGACAGATCTTCTGTCTTTATTTTTCCAAAAAGATGATTACAAATAAGATTTTTATGAATTAAAAGTATTTGAGGGATTTTTTATTTTTTTGGTGGGAATAGGTAAGAAATTCATTTCTAACATATGCTTATCTTGACAGCGTCACTTTAATTTGCACTTAATTGGCTGTCTGAAAGGCTGTTTCCATGACAGCACGGCAGATATACAGTAAGGGCACTTATAAACAGTGATAAATAACGGATCATTAGATTTCAGGGAGAATTCTTCAATAGACTGTTGCTGCTTTTTACATTTGTTGGGTGGAGACAACACATCCACCGCCATCCATGACACAAAGATAAAAGCTGCCCAACTTCCAAAGACCCCGTATGCTAAAAGACATTTGCTACCTTTGAAAGTAGGTCAAATACTGCCTTTAAACCACATCATGTTACTTCTAACTCTTAGCTTCCTAACTACAACAATGTACAATACTGTGTCTTACCTACACTTGTCAAACCAGTCCTAAGTCCCTGCCAAGCAACAGTGCTTTGGGGATGGAAGTGGCTTCTCCTGACATACTCTAAAATATTTCCAGTCGTGCTCTCTGACAGAGAGAAACTCTTACAGAAAGCAATTTTTCCCTCTGGTTCACTGCTCTGGGGTTCGCTGTGCAGTCTATGTGGAAAGGTGTTGGGATCACTCATTCTGCTGAAAGCCATCAAAGAGGATGCTCTCAGGGGGAGATGAAAGTGGAGATGGTAGCTGTCATATGCAAGGTAACCCTGGTGCCACGAATAGTGTTTTACCAAGATCCACTTTAGCTCAGCCTTGAAACATACACAGATGTCAGAAGCAAGCCTGTAATTGCCATTGCTCAGAGTAATAGCAGTTGAAATATTGCTGTTTCAAAGGAGGCTTGATAGTGCTAGATGTGTCCTAGTGCAAAATTTCAATACATCTGTTTTGCGGGGATTTAGATTAGCACTGTAGAAAAAGATCGGATCTCTTTCCTCTTGAAGTCAATGACAGTTTTGTCAAGAAAAACGAAGTCGGAGTTTTCTTCTTGTTCTGTTGCTTTTTATGATAATTTTCTGTTTTAATGAAACCAGAAGAGGCAGTGTTGAATAAAATATTAAAATAAGAATAATTATTTGCTTGTTTAGACTATCTGGAATGCAGATTGAAACAGGAAGGTCATCCACCTGCTCCCAAGTTTTGTGGAAAGATTTTCTGATGCCATAGTTGCCATATGCCAACTATGATACATTTAAATTTCTAAAAAGTAAGTGCTTACTGCTAAGACCAACTAGTATCCTATCAGAGAATGCCAAATCTTTGCTACAACTCTTGTAAGAAAATAGTGGATTTTAAATGAGACTTGTGGCTTACCTACACTTCTGTCATTCAAACTTTAAGCATATAATTTAACATATATTTATTTTTGTGGCAGTTCTTCATAAGAAGAACTATACATAAGAAGAACATACCTGTGATCAATCCTCATTCCTGCTTCTCCCACCTATTCTCCAAATCACAAGGAATGATGCTTTGTAAGACTGCATGTTTAATCAAACCAGGGATTTAAGCATAGCATTTTTTGCTTTTTCTTTTTAAATATGCATTGGTTTTCATCTCATCAATTGCTAGCAATTGCAAATAACAGAAATTTCAGTACATGTCTCGTCATTTGAAAAATCTGTCTCCCTCAAAGAGAAAAAAGGGACTTTTCTTACACTCAAACTGAAGGTAGCAATGCACCCAAACACTATTTACTTTCTGGGGTTAGGCTACTATGTAACCTAGTAGCTTCAGAGAATTTTGTTAAAAAAAAAAAAATCACCTCTTTAGGAAGAAATCTTTTTTAAGCAGTAACACTCAGTTGGAAACACTGCTTTGTTTCATTTTGCAGAATATATGACTCCCAGAGAAGATCCAAAATCATTTCTGTCCTCTTCTGAACAACTCAGTGGTTGTATGAATCTACAAGGCTGTTCTGCAGGGGAAATGTGACTGATAACTTTCATGCTCCGGCACTGGAACTTTTTTAGTGGTACACTGCTGGCAACCAGGATAATACTGTGTAATAGAGATGTGTGGCATTTCTCAATCATTCCTATTATACAAGACAGAATGATATACTGACATGGTGAGCCATCTGTGCTAATGCCGATGATGTTATTAAATCATTCATAACATTTCACAATTTTTATTGGATCATTTAAATTCTTATTTTTGGCATAGAGTGTAGATTTCTTCCTCTAGAAATATGAACTCAGTATGCAAATGTGTTTGCCCTGTTTCCTAATAAATTCATGACTTGGTTGAACATCCTTGCAAGTGCTGTGGCTCATGTAATTATGTCCTCATATCTTGATAGTAGAAACAGAGAGCCAGAGTCTTGCCAGATTAATTGATTTGTTCTTAGCACACATGGATTTGATCTATCTATTTCTGCCCACTTGTTCTGTGCCTACAAGACGTGCTGCTACTCAGAGTTTCACCCTGTCCCTCTTATTCCCTTCTTTCCCACTGAGGAAAAGTATTTCTCTCTCACATTTTATATCACTTACTAGTAGGAATATTGCCCTGAAATCACATTGTAGCTGCAAAACAACACCGAGTTTTCAGTGGTCACCATCTTGTCATGCACATGGTATACTAGCTGACCTATTTATTCTAGATGAGAGCTAAGAATACTGCTAAGTGCACATCACACTGGGCACTGTGCACACACAGCATGCCTGGAGACCTCACAGCTTGGGTAAGAGTGCAGTGCAGAGCAGGAAGTCGGACAAAGGAATGGATAAACAGGGAAAGAAAATGATGAAGTTACAGCAAAATTATTCCACCAGAAACTTTCATTGACTACCTGCTTACACATCTGAGAATTGCCATGGAGACACTGGTGGTCTCTGCATAATTAAAGCTGTATTATGATTTTCATTTGAAAGAGAACAAAAACCCTTTCCATACAATTTAGTGATTATGTCCCAACATAGTACAGTAAACCATCCTACGATAATCAAATTTTTCTTGTTTGTTTTTAAAGATTGAATAACCTTGCAGATGAAACAGAAAAGCATATATATGTCTGTAACTCCCTTATGGAAGTATAAAATATTCAACATCAGGGCATGATGTTTGGCTAGCTAATGAAAAAAGTTATCTCACTTTATTGTCACAGACAATTTGCTAGAAAAAAAAAAAAAAAAAAAAAAAAGAACTGTAGGTGTTTTGTATGATTGCACCTTTCATGAAAGAACTGTATATGACCTGCAAGTGCATAAGTTCATATTTTGCTTCAGTGCAGTCCCCTCCAGTCTTTTGGAGTGCCTGTAAACAAAAATAAAACATAACCATGAGGTGGGAGTGGATGGAGAATTGTCACTGTGTAGATTTTACAACTGCTTTCTAAAGCATACATGTGATAAAGGAAAAGGGACTGTAAGATCCCCTAGGTTAATTGCATGCTTGACAAATATTTGACCACATTCAATGCACAGGGCAACAAGCATCTACCCCAAAAGAATATTTTTAAGTCATTTTACTTGTAGCAGCAGGCTTGTGAAGAGGCTTCTGCAAGGTTCAAGCTCTGTGGCTCCAGATATGTATGTGAAGCACACTGGTGTAAGTATGGCTTAAAAGTGCTTTATGTCTGTACTTTAAAGGGCTGCAGCATTCAATCGTATTTTAAGAGAATAATCTCTTCATCCTCGAGAAGGTTTTACTTCAAAACTCAGGTGTACAGGGTCTTTTCATTCTGCATGGGCTCCTCAGAACTGCAGGGATGAGTGATACGAACACAACATTTCAGAACAGCTTCAAATGTCGTGCAGCACAAATGGCATGATGGATCATTGAAGTTCTTCCAGAAACCAAAGTAAACACAAAGAGAGAGAAAGAGAGAGAGAGAGAGAGAGAGAATAAATAAATAAATAAATAAATAAATAAATAACAACAACCAACCAAACAAACAAACACTCTCCTTTAAGCTCAGGTCCTGTATAGTTTCCTGATGGGTAGCAGGTCACAGACCCCAGAGTAGTGAATAGTTTTACCTTCAGCCAGTGGAGATTTTTCTGACCAGCCTATCTCCACACTTTTTATTCTTAATTCCAGATTATCTTCCCAAATGTCAAAACCATAGCCATTTCACAAAGAGTCTAGTTTCAGGCTGAGCCTGTTCTGTTTTCTGGGGAGGGGAAGGGAAAGAGAGGAGGAATGTCAGAAAGGCAGGAGGACAATGAGACCTTTAGTGAGATGTGACACAGCTAATTTGTATGTGATGATTCTCCAGGCTATGAGCTGAACAATGCCAGCTTGTAGGGTTTGCCCTGACATCACCTCTTCAGTGAGAGGAACAGTGTAGCTGTGGAAGTCCCTGCTTGCTGAGATGATTTGGTCTCTTACATGGAAGCGCTTTCTTGTCTTTCTGTGAGGAAATCCTAATGGAGCTGCTGGGGTCCTTTTGCTTTTAAACACCTCTGTTCTGAGAGACTCCTGTTGCGCAGGAGACGCAGAAAACCTAGAGAGCTTCTTTCACCTTTCATAATCTAAAATATTTGTGAGCATACAATACAGTTGAGAAAACAATGCTGTTTGAAAAGCACTGCTCTTTTGATCCATTTTTTATTCCTATTTCACCAAGCACAGAAAATTCTTCATTTTGACTTTGTCCACTAACATTAACAATGCCTCATGATGTTAATTAATACTGCAAGAGGCTAAACCTCAGGCTGACTGCTTCACATGTGGGAATTAGTTGTGTGGGTTTGCGGAGCAACATCTGCCCTTGAATAGATTTTTTAAAAAATAATAATTAAATTGAACAAAAGAGAAGCACTAAACTGAATCTGTACCTAAATGATTAATACTGCTTCATGTTTAAGATTTTTTTTTCCTAGCCTATTTTGTTTAATGATTTTCAGCTATGAATATTGCATGTCCTTCTGCAGTTAATTATTTATGCTGATGAAACATGGCACTCTCTGTACCCATTTTGGATTCTGAATGGAAAGGAGCACAGTTTCTAGATGGCTCCTTCTGAATAATGATGGCTTACAGAGGCTTCTTTCATCAGAAGCAGGGTCATCCTCTAGCCAGCTTAAGGAGGCTTGAGGTTCACTAGCAGAAACTTTTGTGACAGCAGAGTCTTCACTGCTGGCCACCAGCTGTGCGTGCCAGGCTGCCTGCCCCATGCTTCAAAGAGCCTGGCTTCAGAAATCTTCTCCTTCCTGGTGGGAAAACCTTCTGCATGAAAGATTAATTAATCAGCAGGGTTTGTATTTCAGAAGTTGTGGTGCTTCAGGAATAGTTTGCATCTGCACAGTATTTTAAACTGAGCTTGGAGTCTAGCTTAGCTGAACTTTAACATTTTAAGCTTTCATTGCCAATTATCATGAAAGTGGTCATCAAATATTGAAGTCCTCCCCAAGCTGGAATTATCTTTTTTCCACCCAACTCTGATAGTTACTGTTTGTAGATATCTTTGCAGCAAGATATCCCTCACCCCGTAAGCTGATCTAGGCAAGAGCTTTGGCTGAAAAAAGTCTGTAGATATTCTCTCTGCTACTGTGTCATTTTAGTCAAAGAAACTTATGGCTGTCCTGAGCCATAAGACCCCTGATTTACCAAATCCCTAACACCACTTTTGGATAAGTCAGGCCTTCAGAATTTCCTAATAAATCAGTGGTACTTGAATAGCCTGAATGATGAGGAATCTTATGAAGAATAATCCCTAGAGAAATTAAGCTTGCTTTGACCAGCCTGACTACAAGGTACCGTGGTATTCCAGTCCCACTTAGAAACTCAATGTACCTTAGCATTCAGGGAAGCACAGAGAGGTGTTACAAGCTTTATAAACTCTAGCTATTAACTACACATGTACTGCTATTAAGTAAAGGAGGATCCTTCTCCAGGGACAACAAAGAGCTATTATAAGGAATGAGAGAAATGCGTTTTTTACTGAACTCAGCAGTAGGATATAAAAATAAAATTTGCTGGGACTTCTCTGAATTAGTACGGCTTGTACATCGACTGTGATTCATACCTCTTTAGTTAATCCTTTTTGGTGGTGACTTTGGCAATTCTCTTTAGCAGCCATAGAACCTGGGCACTGCAAAACTTGCACAGATGTTGTTAAGCATGGCAGCTGGAAGTAGACCCAGAATAATACCAGAATGTCAAGCACCCATCACCCTCTGGACAGAGAACTGCTGAGAATGGCTCGGCCATGGGGGGACCAGCGTACCAGCTCTATCACGATTTTGCCCTGAGGTTGCTCTGTGCCTGCCCTTGCATAGGCCCCGCTGACATGTTTGGCTTTCTGTGTCCTTCCTCTCCTTGTCCCACCTATACGTCCTTTCAAGTGCTTGTGCCCTAAACAACACATGCAATGTTATATAAAATAAGTATAGAATACCAGCAAGAGCATTTTGGATGTCCACTTAATATATGGGCTGGGCAGCAACAGAGACAGAAATGTCTCAGGTCGAGGGCTTGGCACTCTGGCTGTAGACCCTGGCATGCATTCAGGCTTGGACTCCTGGGAATCAGCCAAAGTTGTGCCTGTAAAATAAACTCCAAAACCTATGCTATTCTATGTGCATCAACTATTCATAAGGAAGTTTGTGAATATTCTTGACAATGTTGTGTGATTTTTTCCCTGTGCAGAAATTGATGTTACTAAATAATTGAAAGGAAGGTAGCAAATCATGACGGTGGATTCTGTTCAGATGAAATTTTCAAAAACACCTGAGTACTTTCAAATACATTTTATAATTCCCTATTTTTTAACAGGAATGCTTAGGTTGTATGAAAGTTTGTGCCAACACAAGCTGTACTATTTCCAGTACACTGATCTAGGCAATTCTGAACTAACTCCAGAAGCAGCGAGTGCCATGTAAACATATTCTCAGTTGCTTTTGCACATTTCCCCTAAGTATCTTTTGCCTTGAAATGTTCCTCTTCTCAGGATTGTCTATGTTTAAAAAAAAAAAATAAAAAAAATAAAAGTTTTTTCAGACTCCTAACAATGACATCTTAAATAAAATAACTTCCTGTAATTCTGATAGCAGCTACCATCCTTATTTCCATAGCTTTCATCATTCATCTCTAATCCTCTTTCTTTCTTGCTTGTCATTATTTGTCTTTGCCTTTATTCTTTCTGATCACTATTGTTATCCAATTTCCTTCCTTCTTTCATCTTTCCCCAACTCCCACTGCATTTGTGTCCTGTTGTGTTATAATTTTGTTTTTACTCCCCATGTAGCTTTCTATCAAATATACAACTTTGTAACTGACTTTACCTTCATCTTCCTACCTTTTTTCCCCTTTTCTTAGTCATGCTCTGGGGATCAGACAAAGGCCAGCAATGCAGGCAGTCGAAGACACTTCTCACACAAAATCCAAAGAGCTCAACCACTCAGTCTGTTTCCCTGATGAATGGCAGAACAGCCTTTGGCTTCATTTGTTATTCATATTAGGCTAAAGGCTCTGGGGGACAGCAAATATGTCTTACTGTATGCAGTGCCTGGAACACTGGGGTTCTGAGTCTAATTGGGGTGGATGCTATTGAAGCAATAACAATAATCTCAGGGTGTAGGGTCTGGCCTCACCATCAGGCTTTGGCTCACTCAAGTGATGGAAGAAGAGCTCACAGGAGCACCTCTGCTACACTGGCTAATTAAGCATTTACTTATTCATTTACTTAGACTAGTAAAAAAAAAAAAAAAAAGAGAGATAGAGAAACCATAAATGACTCAAGGAGTCTTTGCCATACATTAAATTACTATCAATGTAATGCTAATGGTCAGGAGTCAATGTCTCTACCACCATCTCAATAAAAACAGAACTAGGAAAAAAAAAATCTCTTTACAGAGATTACCCTATCCCAGTAATGAGAGTTAGTTAGAAGTGAGGTCCATTACATGACCTCATGCTGTGTTAGAAGGAAGCGAATAGAGGTGATAAAGATGTTTGATCAGCTTCTCCCATATTACTTCCATGCTGGGCTGTGTCTGTCTTACTCATTTGAGTTTAGTACTTTAGATCACTTGGCTACGTCTGACTTGCAGCGATTTCTGAGGGGAAAGATTGTTCCCAGGTCTGCAATCATACAAAACTGAATAAATCTTCTGAATATATGAGGGAATTCCCCCTTCTCCCTTTTCTGCTTCCCAGGATAAATGGTCTAAGTTCAGAGATACACTCTCAAACCGATAGGGCATGAATATTTAATATGCCTTATGTGGAATTTAAGAAAATGGAAAATAGGTCATTAGCTCCAATTGCATGCCAAAATTTTTCTGTGATACTGAGTTAGTTGACTGAAGTTCTCAAATACAGTTGTATTTGTTTTAGTTGTCAAATATGGCCTTACTGATTTCTTATGCGGTTCTAAGAGAAAGCGATCATGTCTTCCTCTTGAGAAATACTTGTCCTGACAAAGGTGTCAGGGTCAATTTACTTCATACAGTTCAGAATGCAGCTCTTTGTCCCTGAAGCCGTTCGCTCAGCAAAGACAGACAACTCCAAGATGTTTCTCGAGAAAATTGAACTCCTAGTCTATGAGACTGGGAACAGACTTGTCCTAGAATACTCCCATTTGGGATGAAATCCTGCTCACCTTTTCCTGAATCATTCTTTTGATTTTCATAGTTAATGTGTGAAAGACTAAGATTTTAGAAGGTGTTTTCCAAGTGGAGGGGCAACACTGGATCCCTCATGTAGACCAAGTATGATATCCAAACACATTGGAGCACCAGCTGTGCTTCTCAGTCCTTTTCGTTCTTGCTCTCTCTGCAACTCCATCTCTTTCTTGTCTCAAAGGAAAGGAGGAGTGTTTGCTTTCAGAAAGTTCAGGTTTCAGGACGCTCAGTCTCAGGTTGCTGAATTGTGCTGGGTATCCCATGTCCAGTAGAAACCCTTTCTTCCTGCAGAAGAACACCCTACCCTCGCTGATACATTTATGAGTTATACAAGAATAGAATGACTGTATAGATGACTGTGAGTGTACATGGTGGTAAGGGTGTGTAAATGCAATACCATATCCAGGTATTCATCTAATGCCAGGGATGAGCAGGCAAGTCCTAAAAACTTGTGGTTTGATTTGACCCAATAATGGTCTTGAAACATTTAAAGATTTTAGGGGTGCCAACTTAATGCATATGAATTAACTGACTGAGGAAGTCAGGCTGTTTCCCTCTGTAGTCTATGAAAATGAGAAGCCATCTCCAAAAGAAGCCCTCCCCATCCCCAATACAGCTGTTTGGAATTGCCCAGATGAGAACTACCCTTACATTAATTCCTCTGTATTCAAAAGGAATTATGGAGGCCAGCTGCGCAGCCCTGCTTTGGAACTGTGCAGAGTGATTGTCCCCAGCAGTGACGAGGCATAGCCAATGCAGCACGGCTGAGGCTAAGCACGAGCATGCCATGGTCCTGGTAACCTCTGCATGGGAATCTGTGAGCTCCTGTCTGGGAAGAGGGCAGGTTGCAGGCACAGTGAGAACGGGGTGGCTGGGAAGTGAAACAGATGCTTGCCTGTCATTTGACCTGGAGAACACGCTTCACTTTACAGTGCTCATTAGGGGGAACTACTGTTTCCTCTGCCAGCTTGGTAAATCTGCTTTCACTCAGAGTGCATGCTTGATGAAATTATTTGTCCTGTAATGAATACCGATTTAAACTTATCATGCAAACTTTTGCCTGTCTTAATGCATGATTTTTAATTGTGTCTGTGCAAAAGCATCTCTTTGTATTGTTTTTGTGCAGCACCAAGTACCAAAGTGCTCTCAGCCTGGAGTTAGGGTTCTTGGGCCCCCAGTAATGAAAGCAAAATTAACATTATTTGTTTTGTGGTATTGCCTCTAGGCCTCAATCAAAAATGACACAAGACACCAGATGGATGCAAATACACGGGGGAAGCACAAGACAAAACATTTATTCTTTTAGTAAGCATCAGCCACAGTGCACCAGCTGCTTAGGTATTAAATATTTTGTAGGCACTATTGTATAGATATAAAAATCATAATAATCATTGCTATAACTTAGCATATGTGAGAAAAAAAAAAAAAAAAAAAAAAAAGATTTTTTTCTTGCTGTTGTAGCATGGGACTGGAAAAATGTGGCCATTAAAAGAAAACACCTCTGTAAGTATAAGCATTCAGTCATTCTTCAGCTGTAAACATTACATTATCCTAGATTAAGTTGAAGTTGATGGTTCTGTTCTCATTTAACAGCTGATAAATATCATATTAGAATGTTGAGATGAGTGTGTCTGCAGTATACAACTGGTTACAATTTGCAACGTTGGCTAATTTTACATCTGTTCAGATATCTAAACTGTTCTGAAAAGAAAATTCACCCCTCCCTAAAATGCCCAGAATCATATTAAAGTAGGATTGGTACATGAAATACATAAAGAGGAAAAGGGGATGATGAATCTCATATTAGAACAATATTTTAAAGATAAACTTATGAAAATGTAGAAATCATAACCATAGATTTTATGATTTCAATAAATATATTTATTGATTGTTTCTGAAGCCTGGCTTAAGTAGAAAAAAATTACATCCCAGGCTTATGGCTCATATACCTCTTCAATGGCTTGCTGGTTTTGCTGAATACATGGAACTATTGGGAATATTCCAACTGAAACTTTTTCTTTTTTCTTTTTTCTTTTTTCTTTTTTCTTTATTTCCTCCTAATTGGAAAAAGTCAGAACTGAAATTGTTCAGGGCACAAGACTGATTAAACTTTGCTCAGAATGATTTTCTCAGATTTGTAATCATTTTTCTGCTACAACTAAGGGGAAGAATCCAATGGACCTAATTTCCCTATTTCTTCCGTTGCCAAAGTTCCATGATATATGCTGTGTGTGGTCCTTCAGTCATGGCTATGGCATGTATTATTCCATGTCCAAAAATTAAACTGAAAGATATTTCTCAAAAGTACATTCCTTATTACAGGGAGACAGGGAGATTTGGTTTGAGTCAGATTCATTTAGATATAAAGTAAATATTTTTACTAGGTGATTTTGCAAAATTTGCTGCCCAGTTATTTTGTTCAAAGTTTGAAAGTTTCATTAACTGATCTCAAATAAATTTTATAACTAACTTTTTTTTTTTTTTTTTTTTTTTTTTTTCACCCAGGGTTGTTTTTATTGTCTTTTTAGTCTGTTTTTTGAGACCAAAAATATTAATGGAAATTTTTCCCCCTTACTTTTCAAGGACATTGTTAAAACAATTTTACAGGAAAAATATGAAACAAGTAAAAACACATGAGAAGGGAGTTTATGTATGTAGTACGTTGTCTGCTTAGCCAACATATTTAAGGTTTATTCCTAGTTCCAACTATTTCTTTCAGTTTTTCATAAAGAGGGAAAGAATGGCAGCAATACTGATGGGTCCATGGAATTAGTTCCATGTGTGTTAAATAATCAGGAACAGATTACAAGCTAATGTAACTAACCACCAACTGTAACAAAGGCATGTCAGATAAAGAAGCAGCACTCTAATTTTTGCCAATGCTAGAGAGATATGACATGAGATTTGGATCTGTTTATATGTGGTTTTTTTTTTTTTCCCCCTCATCTATAAAAAATAACTATATTTCAGCTATTCATTCTGTGTTTTGACAGCTGATCAAATCTGCAGAGTACAGTTCCTAGGTATATGAATTTTGTGAGATCCAGATGCAACTTCCCTGTGTAAAAGTTTTGCTATACACTCTTTAGTATTCTCATTAGCTCATTTTTCTTCTGCAAGTGGTTTTACTTCTAGGACAAATGGAAGTAGTGAAAACCTTGGCTTGCTCCCAATCGAAGGAACGTTTGTGTAGTGAATATGCAATTTATGAAGCATTTGTAAGTACTTGAGAGTGAGCATAAATTTTAATAAATCCTTTTTCCAGTAGACTTTTTTTTTTTATAATTTCTGGTCTTATAGACAGACTTAATACGTATTTTAGAAAAGCTGAAAGTTGAAGTATCTGAAGTCATCCCTCATATAACTTGTCTTGTCTTTCTTCAGGCTGAAATATAAACTAAATTACAATACACTGGCAGCACCTTCCTTTGAATAATTGTCCACTTCAGTGCTCAACTTAGTCTGGAAAGACATTTGTATAGACAATTATACTCCCCATCACTGCAATCTGAAAAGTACATAGATTAACCTCTGATTTCATCATATATTTTTGGTGGCTGAAGTAAATTACTTAATTTCAGTTTATGGATTAGGATATCCCTATGAGATTTACAGCCTTGCTGTATACTGAGAAGGGCATACTGTTGCTTACAGTCTGGTATCTTTTCATGGACTAAAAGCAGCTTTTGAATGTTGACCATCTTCTGGCTCTGGACAGACCAGATGTCATGCCCATTGAGATGGTCAGATTCAACTCCTAAGACTTTTCCTGGCCATGGTGGACATTGTCCCTTCAGTGAAGATGCCAAAGCCTTCAGCAATGCCATGCAATTTAGTTTACCACAGGGGGTCAGTAGAAATCAGTGAGAAATACTCCCTTCTTTCTCTACCCCAGAAACTGAAATGCTCACAGCCACTGTGCCATTCCCTGTTAATTTCAGGAATTGGATGAAGGAAAAACAGATGTGACTGTTTCTTTATAAACAGACATCTTTTACCACTAAAATATATGAGTGGTTTCCTAAAATTTCATAGAAGTTTGCTCTTGATCAAAGCTAGCTGGGGTTTTAAAAATGGCATTAATTTATTTTTCCAGGATAATTTTTTATCTGTATTTCTTCATTACATTTGTTAAAACAAGTGTTTCAGATGTGGCATAGACTTTTAAGATTTATAACCAGGGAGCAGAATTTCTGTTTCTTCCAAACTGTTTTGCACAGAATAACTTTTATTTAAAAATTAATACAATTAAATTAGAAAGAATATGAAAATGAAATTAAATCATGTTTTCTACTAAGCTCCATGCAACTAAGAAAGTTGCAAGCAATTGCATATATTTTCTCTTATCTAATCCATTTCTATTCTATTCTTGATTGCTCCATGAAGACCATTCATCCCATTGGTGCTGTATCACATTCCTTTCATTCCAAAGGTTATTGTGGAACAGTAAAAAAAAGAGATCAGCGGCTTGAAGTTTGATTCTCAGTCATTTTTGCAACAAAACAGTACACCTAAGGGAGCCTTCCCAATATAAATTACAGCAAATTAAAGACCTGCATACACCACAGTAGGAACTGGCATCTCATAAACTTTACCAAATGCTATAGGACTATTTTCCTTTAGGCAAGTATGAGGTCAAGCTGATGTCAGTTATTCTTAGACTGCAGCAGTATATTGGGTAGTGTTCATGGAGCCCTTGAAATTCCTCTTATTTTTTCTAGCTGCAGCCATCATCCTGAACAGTTCAGATGTAATACTAATGAGATAACACTGAGAAATAGATTGGAAAATATTCAGATTTTAATTTATTGAGACTATTTTAGTAGAAGGGTCAAAATATTGGAAAAAAAAAAAAAAAGTCCAGTGGTTGAAATTTTCAGGGAATTATGGTTTTGTAGATTGAGTCATTTACTAGAAATATTATTGGTTTCACTTGACTTCATTTTTATGATAGAGACAGCGTAAGTGGTAGAAAATAAAACTAGATGCTTTATTATTTTTTGTCTCCAAAAAATCAGTTTGGCCACTCCTGTTGCTGTTTGAGAGAAAACTTTCATTGTTATCACTGTAGAGTGACTTCACTGTGCTTTGTTCAGAGCTAGTGTATAATGAATATATGTTCAGCATGGTGAACAAAAAGAGTACGTACAGTGAAACAAGGTTAATTTTTCATATATATTGCAAAAGCCAACGCAATATTACTCTTTTAACTCAGGCAGTGATATTCCCTAAGCATTTCATTGTTAATATGTATAGCAATCAGTGGCTCTGACGTGTTTTTATTTTGCAACACTCACAATTTGTTAAGACTATAAAATGTATAGTCAACAAATATTGTTAAAAAATAAATAAATAACTTCAGTTGAAGAGTTAAAAAACAGTAGATTTACAGTTGCTTAGGCAACTTTAATTTTGCTTCCTTCCAAGTCTGTCAGTGAATTGAATGTAGTGGGGAATCCTTTTGAAAAGGTAGGAGAAATTGGTCCCCTCTATTTTGGAGACAGTCTGCAGGGCATATAGTGAAAACTACTGTACATGCACTGCAACATGCATACCAGCCAATGGCAGGTGGAAATGGGATTATTGCAATGGGTGCTGGTTACGCATGCTGCATTCAGGTGAAACCTGTAAAAAAAACTCCTCCTTTCCCATTCCCTAGGGAACCTGGAGTGTTCTGCCTTGGACATTAGGAAAGAAAAACAAAACAAAACAAAACAAAAACAAAGCAAAAACAAAAAACAAACAAACAAACAAACAAACAAAAAACCATAAAAATTAAGTAAAGAGGCTCAGAATTCCTTGTAATGATAGAGACCAGTGCTGCTTCTGCTCCATGTTGCCTGCTCCAGACAGAGGTATGGGCAATAGAAGCCTTGTTTTGGTTTCAGGAGATGAGCAACTCGAGGTTCAATTTATCTAACAGTTGCCGGGTGATTACTGCATAGTGATAGAT
The DNA here is from genome assembly GCF_964035555.1 of Netta rufina. Taxonomy (NCBI): domain Eukaryota; kingdom Metazoa; phylum Chordata; class Aves; order Anseriformes; family Anatidae; genus Netta; species Netta rufina. The sequence goes on from NC_140124.1 coordinate 116,536,845, forward strand.
GCCACATCAGCGTTAGTGTAAACACACAATATTTATGTGTTTCTTTATTCTTCTGACATGCAGTCAAAACGTGAAGAATAAAAATGTATATATATTTTAAGATGATGGATGTCTTTGCAAATTCAAAATCATTTTTTTTTTTTCAGGCACCAGAATTCAATTCCTGTGTGTCACTCTTTGTCATGAGGAGCCGATCAAAGTCATAGAGTTTAGAGAGCCTTTTGAGGAACAGTTGCGTCTGGAGACCTAAAGAAAGATTACACCCTAAATGTGTTGTATCCTGTAAATAAACATTGCAAGTTATAGTTCACCTACTATGGACTGAAGAAACACGGTGGAGAAAAACTAATATTATTATCCTCATGCAAACTTAGAGAGTTGAAATACAGGTAATGACTGAATGTCTTGCCTCAAGTCACAGCAGAGCTAGAAATTAAGCTTCAGTGTCCTCGGTCTCCTTTCTGTCTCTTAAATATCCTGTCTTGAAGCAACATCATCCACTTACTTCTGCAGTAGTGATCAAAATTGACACACAGGGCCTGACAGGTCTACCTTCCTGAGGACTGATATTGTGCTGGTATACACAGGAGGAAAGATGGAACAGGGCGCTGACGTTCTGGGTGCTGAGAAAAGAGCTCAGTTTGAAAGCTTCAAAGGGGCTGTGAGGTGAAGAAAAACGGGAAAGTTTATACTCAGTAGCAGGAAGGGGGAGGAAACTTGGTTGATAAATACAAATTTAAGACATATTTAGAAGCTGGGTATGCAAGCTGAACTTTCCCTGGGGCTAATTGCCGTAATGGCATGTTAAATAAATCCTTTCTAAACTTGGCTGTAGCACAGGAATGTTGTTTAATAATGAAGTGCTCATGGACAAATTCTCCAAAGTATTAGGCAGAAGCAGGCTTTTATTTAACATGAATTGTACTATATGTTTTTTTTTCCTATCTACTTAGTGTGGCCATCACAAATCAGATCATTTTTTTTCTGTTAATCTCAGAGCTGCCTTCTCCTTATGCTGTCTTGGTTAACCATAAATATAACACCTGTTTTTTGTTTTGTTTTGTTTTGTTTTTGTATAGCTCCCTGACAGATACAGAAATGTTCTTTGGTTTTTGTTGTTTTTTTTTTTTTTTTTTTTTTTTTTACTGAGCAGTTGGTAACTTGGGCCTTTCCTTTTCCATTATGCATGTGCTCAAGACAAGGCAAAGCTGCTGGGAAATGGAAAATATTTATGAAAGAGTAGTCTCTGTGGACAAGCCTCTTGAACAAGGGTATTCAGCTGATGAGTTAGAACAGCCTGTTCTAACGTTTAAATAGGAACGATAGCATTTCATACTGAGTAAATTTGAAAAAGGAAAAGAAAAAGAGAAGAACAAGGAAAAGGAAAAGGAAAAGGAAAAGGAAAAGGAAAAGGAAAAGGAAAAGGAAAAGGAAAAGGAAAAGGAAAAGGAAAAGGAAAAGGAAAAGAAAAAGGAAAAGGAAAAGGAAAAGAATACATGTACAATACAACAACAATACAGCAACAGAGGAGTAAAGTGTATTTCTAAAATTTAAAATGTTTAAGCCTGAGAGTTTCTCTCAGTCTATGTATATAGAAATAGCTAAATACAGTCATAGATTTCCTGTCATGCTTAGCATATGGGCAAGTGACTCTGAGAAGTAGTCCAAAGGTTCAAATGGTTGACTGCACTTGGAAAAATATTCCAGAATGTCAGCGAGGGGGTTAACACTTCAAGGAAAGGGATTTTCCCACTCTTCTCTGTGCTAATGTGGCCTCACCTTGAGTCCTGTGTGTAGTTTTGGGCACCACAACATAAGAAGGACATAAAACCATCCAAAGATGGTGAAGAGTCTGGAGGGGAAGAGCAGCTGAGGTCCCTTGGTTTGTCCAGCCCACACAGAGCAGCCTGAGGGGAGACCTCATGGTGGCCTGCAGCTCCCTCACGAGGGGAGTGGAGGGGCAGGTGCTGAGCTCTGCTCTCTGGGGACAGTGACAGGACCCTGGGACCCAAGGGAAAGGCATTGGAGCTGGGACAAGGGAGGGTCAGGCTGGGGGTTAGGGAAAGGTTCTGCACCAAGAGGGTGGTTGGGCGCTGTAGCAGGCTGCCCAGGGCAGTGGTCATGGCACTGAGCCTGCCGGAGTTCAAGAAATATTTAGAAAATGCTCTCAGACACATGGCCTGATTTTTGGGTGGTCCTGTGAGGAACCAGGAGCTGCACTCAATGATCTTTGTGGGTCCCTTCCTACTCAGGATATTCTATGGTTCTTTGATTCTATGATTGACAGTTTCTGCACCAAGATAGGCTGAAAACATGTCAGTGTCATTCTTCTGGGGTATTTGGGGCATTTCTGCTTCTCATCCCATTAACAGGGACAAATAGATGACTGGAAGAATAGTAATAAAATTCTGGAATCTTTGAAAATGTTTCAGTTTTGAAGGAAATTAAAGGATTGACTGACTTAATGAGAAATCCATAGGTATGAGTTACAAAAACACTGTAGTGAAAGGAGGTTCTTCATACCCGATTAATCCCTATTCCCCATCTCTACTATAGCAATTGTGCTGGTGTAAATTAATGGAGTCACTGTTTTGAATGGGTAGCACCTTTGTAGACTTTATAGGATTTAAGAAGGAAATCTGCTTTTGAAATGTAGCTTCACAACTACACATGATGTAATCACAGTGGCATAACCTTGCAAACCCATGTCTTTTAGTGTTCAGAGACGCCTTTTCTTAAAGTAAATATAAAGTAAAATTAGGAACATATATGTCCACTATCTGAAAAGATGTTTTATGTATTTGATAGCTTTTCCCAAAAAGCATACACACCATTTTATTTTATTTTATTTTATTTTATTTTATTTTATTTTATTTTATTTTATTTTATTTTATTTTATTATTTTGATGAAACATTTCCTTCAAGTGTTTTCAAGAGAGAACAGAAATAAAAGTATATGATTCTTCTATGTCTTAGAATAATGTGCTTACATATTAGGGAATCTATTTGGTAGAAATCAATATCTTTTCATTTCATCTGGGGAAGAATAATATTAGACACTTGTTGGTTCTTGGCATTCTTAACACTCTGTTTGCAAAGGGAAACAAAAAATTTTACAGCTGCTTCCAAGAGAGCATATTATTAGATCTTAGTACTTAACTGCATTTCCTCACAAACATTGATTTGCTGTTGTTATTGTTATGACTGCATCCAGGTGGTCATATAGTTTGAAAGAAATATGCAATTAAATTGATATCACAAAATTATACTTGCTTTATTTATATCTGTCTAGGTCCTGGACTCAGTAGTAAGTCATTTGATTTTTCTTCAGAAATGGAAAACTCAATTTCCTCTTATGAACTCCTCTACTGTTAGAAACCATTGAGAGTGACAAAGCCTGAAGCTTCTTCTAACCTAGCGGCTTCACAGAGGGTGGCTCTTCTGGGTTTTCATCAGCTGCCCACAGCATGGGAGACATCCTATATTAAATTCCCTTGCATATCCCAGAAAAGTGCCGTAATCACCAGGCTTCGTTCGGAGTGGATTGGAGGACAAGAAGGAAGCACAAAGCACTGTCCCAGTCTAAATGTTCCTGTCAAACTGATTCACAATATAGCCCAGGAGTCTGGGCACCCCTCTGTGAGCTGAAGCCTTGGGTCCCTTGATGAGATGAGGTACAGCGAGGACTTAAGTCTTCCTACTCCCTGCCAGCAGGGGTTGTAGACTGGGGATAATTGTTTGTACATGTATTCTGACCAGAAATTCTTTCCACATTGAAACTGTATATACACTATTTTTGAGGGCTTTCTTTCACAAACTGATTTTTCTATTTTAAAAATGAATCCCTTTAAACATTCCCGGCCAGCTCCACAGTGTATCTGCTGAAGACATGACTACATACACATTTTTACTTCAATATTATTGTCTTTTTGTTGTTGTTGTTCTGTTGATGTTTTTTCTGTCTGATCCAATGTCACAATTAAAAAGACCATGTGATGCGAGTATTACAGTGTCTTACCTCGTACATATATAGAGTGTGATTTTCAGAACATCACGTCCATGGTTTCCCAGCTTCAGGCATGTGCAGAATTTTTGTTGTCCAGTTGAGTTTTTGTACAATTAGTCACTCCATACTTTTTTTACAGCTGTTACAGCAAGGGCATGAATCTTACTTTTCTCTAAATAATATCATGGATTTTAATTCAACAGTGGCAAGAATGTGACATTCGTTCTGCAAAATTTGTTCTTGCACATTAAAACTGATCACAGTCAGCAGAAAATAAGTCTGTTTTTCCAAGAAATAATCATTTAAGCCAGGTCTTAGCTATGTCATATTGGAATGACAACAGCCTACTCAGGTATATGTTTACTGCATGTTGTCTTGCCTGCTAATACAGGACATCTCCATTAACACTGAGGGGCAGTGGAAGCCCTTGCAGAATGAAACTCTATGTGAACTTATTTATTTTGTTCTTGCTGTGGGGATATCGCCTACTGATTGACTGTACCCTGTAGTGCCATGGCTGGACATCTGTCCATGAGTAGGGATAGGTTATACAGAACAGCTGGATTGGTCAAATCTTCAACCAGATGGGCAGTAAGTTTGATCACTGCTGCTTACCGGTCTGGGATCAAACTTGCAGGTAGCTGGAGTATGTCATGCTGCCTGGCAGGGCTTTAACTTGCAGATTTAACTTTACTCAGGAGAAAACTATGCCAGATTCTGGCCTTTGAAGATTTCGGTAAACTTCTTTTTCAGGAAAAAAAAAAAAAAAAAAAAAAAAAAAAAAAAAAAAAAAGGTTGCCAACTGGGATTTTTCATGAGTTGTCTGCTTTTCAAAGATCTTTATGAAAGGGGCTTAGTTAAGGGCATTGCTGGGGGAAACTAATTATAATTTTCAAATATGTTAGACTTAAATAAACATTTAATTAAAGTGAGACCAGCTCTTTCAGCCATTGCCTGTCTTCTCGTTTTTGTAGAGTTGAGGAGTTCTGGGGAATTCCTGATACTACATTTTTTTGACAGTGTCAGCATATTCTTCAAACTAACCTTCAGTACTTCCTTTCTTTTCTCTTCCCTCCCTCCCAACTCCTTTTCTCAGAGACTTTAGCCTACTTTTTGTATCTTAATTTTCCATTTTTCCTCTAATTCTTGCAACCTCCAGTCTCCTTCTGACCTTTCCCTCCTTGCCCATTACTCCCTGATCCTTTCCCTACGCTTTTCTTTCCCAGTCTCTCTTTCCCCAGACCATCTGAAACTCACCCACAAGCAGGGTTATATCCCCAGTAGCCTCTCCCTAGAGAATGCCCTGAAACATTAGCTCTCAGCAGCTGGGAGCGTATTCTTTCATCTCCTCCTTGATTTGCATCATCCTTCTCTAAATGTCTATCTGCTCTTGGTGGCAACAGACACTGTATCTGGGCTGGCAAGAAGCAGAATGAACAAGGAAGATGATTTTGTCACTTGTTGAACAGCTCTACATGGCTGTCAGGCAGCCAAAGGACATGGGGTAATAGAGGACCAGACCGGGCCCTTGGTTGGGGGGGTACCTCCTATGTGATGTGAAGCATACAAAGATGTGTTCCTACTGAGATATCATAATGCTGTTTTTATGGAATTATCAGCATTATAAACATGACAGACCATGCAAGATTAGATGCTGAGTGTGAGTCTTTCAGTTATTAAAAACTATATGTATCTTCAATAAAAACAAAGAGAAAATAGTCACACAAGGTTTTTCTTTCAAAAATCATTCAACTGATCCTAGTTTGCCCCAGGTTTAAAGTTCCCTCACCCTCCAATATAATTTAATTTCACATTGCCTTGCTTTTTCTTTGCCTTTTTTTTTTTTTTTTTTTTCCCTCAAGGACTTCCAATGCTTAAGTGTGCTTTCTTGGTAAGACATGATTAAGGAGTATGATACTGCACTGAGATAAAATAAATGTAAACAGTATTTTCATCCCCATTTTGCAAAGGAACAAAGAAGGTATTGTGCAGTAGCCTGTGACACTGGCTGATATTGAACATGCATTAATACACTAAATTGTCACTATTTATGTATTTTTTATGTCTGCAACAATACAAGCAAACATAGCTGAGCAGATGTGTGCAGCAACTACACACACTTGCTAACTACAAACAAATAAACAAGGCATAACTTTAGCCATTCCTGTAGTTTTGTTAGAGTTATAGAATTACTGACAAAATAAAAAAATAATAATTAATAATTAAATAATAATTAAATCTGTGTAAAAAGCTCCAATTCTGTTCAAAAGACTGTGACCAAATTCTTATACACAACTCCCATGCAGGCTTTTGTTCAGACTTGTTCTTTTTCTCCATGATAAACACAAAACATGATTTCTCTTTTCTATTTTAAAATATAGGTGTTGACAATAAACTATTGTAAACTTTGCCTATCAACCTTAACTTTCTAACCTTCAAATATTGGATCTCATAAATGTAGTTTACCATTAATCTCAACATTCTCTGTTCTTTTACTGTAATCAAAGTCTTGGAGATACTTTGCTTTCAATCTGCAGGTGTTTTGTGAAGACCTATCACTTTGTCCACCTGTTGATTCATTCTCAAAAGCAGAAGGTCTTTTTAAATTTTCATAATGTAGAAAAGTTACTCCAGGAAGATTCAGCAGTCTGAGGATTCAGTGACAGTCTAAATTAATTTGGATCAAGCAAGGAAGTGTTTTCTGAGCACATCATGATAGCCAGCCTGCTTATAAATTCTGTTTCAGCTGGGAGCAGATTTTTAGTCTAGAGGCATTTCAACAGAAAAACAAAAAATAGATCCCACTGAAGGTAAACAATTTCTAGGCTTTAAGAAAAAAATGTAAAAACACATTCAAAGTAACAAGTTCCTCTATAGGTTACAGTTCTTGAACAGAACTGGAAAGATAAGCCCTGGTGAGATCACATTCAATGTCTTTTATGAAATGGATTTGATAACAATGCTCTGAATTTTGAAAAGTAAATAGTTGCTTGATTGGAGGGTTGGCCACAAGCACCTTCATCTTCATTTCCATACAGGCACAAAGACTCTTTAAAAAATGATTTGGTGATAATATTTTAGCATATATATGATTATCTATAATAAAGAAAAACAAAACATAATACTCTTCATGAATCTTCTTCACACCATGAGACAACTATCACCTTGTATCACTCCTGTCCCTCAGATGAAGATTAAATTCTGCCATCTGTTAAAATACAAAATGTAATGTGGTTTAGAAAAACTCTTAAAGAACAAGGCATGGAGCTTAATTCGTGTTTTTCAGCTTCAAAGGTAAATTGATCTATAATCAATGTGGGGCTTTTAGTCACATTCACAGCTTGTCAATTGAATGAAAGCAATCATTTCAATTTTCTCTGCTATCTAGACATCATTATAATACAGATTCAGTGTTCTGTAAATGGAATCAAATCATTTATTATACCTATTAATAGACATATGATTTACCTTGAATTGCACATATTGGTTATTATGTAGTATAAATGAATCACTAAATATATAGTATATTGTATTACTTTTCCACTGATAGAAAATAACCTAATACCTGACATTTACCAAACTACAGAAATATGACAGAGTAAGCATGTGTGGAAGCATCTCCCCTGTCTGATCAAATCACTAAATTAAGGATGCAATCATGTAAAACATCTTCTAGTTAAAATTTTCATCATATTCTAATAGATATTTTATATGCCTTGACCATCATTTAGAGAGGATAATTTCCATCCAGGCCATGAAAAATAAATAAATAAATAAATAAACATATGTCCTGTATTTAGTAATAGAGGTCTTTATCTCACATAATCTACTTCTTGCTATTAGGAATTCATGCATATGAGTACAGAGTAGCAACCTTAAAGTATTTTTAAACTCTAAATGTCTTCCCCAAAGTAAGGAATTAATAACTAATGGGATTTGCTATATCTTAAAATATGAATATAGATGCAGGGCTTTTTCTGTGGAATTAGATCTTGTAAGCCATGTGTTTCTCTGATTTTTATATCTTTCATTTTTGTCATAAAAGTTCAGAGAATATTATACCTACCTCTGAGGACGTTTTGTTTAGTTCTTAAATGTCTATATTCATATTTCACTTGTAGAGCTTTTGAAAAATATTGCCTTCAGCTATCTGAAAGCTGAAGTTTTCTTTGCAGCTGCAGCAGAGTGGTGGCAACAACAGCAGTAATGGAAGTTTGCTTTGACTACTCCACAACTGCATTTCAGTCAGCCGTCAGGAAATATCATGCGCCACAGCCCCCATCCCACATCTCAATGTTGATTTGTCTTGCAAAGCTGTTAATGACACTATTATTTGTGAGAAGGAGGTTTTAGACTGTGAACACAGTGTGTTTTTACAAACAATTTTTATCTAATAACACCTTCAGTAGCTGACAACCTGCACTAAATTTGCCCTGGGTTCTGATGGCTGGCAGCAAAGAATCAGAGGCTCAGATTCATGTGACTCTAAGATTTTCTACTTAGAAGAAAAGGTAATGTCTAAGTTTTGTCTTAGGGATGCGTGGCAGTGGCAGATGTTCTTGGCAATTGTTAAATGGGCTCCAGATGGCAGCTTAGAAGTTTGACCTTAAACATTTTCTAACCTTCAGCAGTAATTTTTATATGAAGAGATGTGTAGATGCATGGCTTGTTCAGTTTTTCTCGTGAATTCAGACTGAAGATAAGATGATGAGAGGTTCATCAAGAAGACGGATGATGATATTATCTTGTCTTGAATTCATTGCATGTGAAGTTTGAAGGAATCCTATTTTCACCATTATCTAAAAAAAGAAAAAAAAAGACAAAAAGAATTTAAGAGGAAAGAAATAGTCCAGTAATTTTTTTTTTTCACGTAGAAACTCAAGTAAAGCAAGTTTCTGTTTGAATCTTTTATTCATAGTCTGATAAAATTTCATCTATTTATGCAGATTGTTCTCTTTTAGGCAGAGTAAACCCTATCTTGATGTGTTTATCCTAACAGTGAACAAAGCACTCAGCTTTCAGGTTTAAATAACTCTTTTAATTTGATTTCTCCTTCAAAAGATGATGTATATATATTTAGATCATTTACTACTCTCAGCAGAATAATCACAAGCCAGTTTGCCAGAGACTGCAAGGAAATTTGTCTCTATGGAAAGCTTTATAATTTAAAAAACAACATCTAAAATCACCTAACTTTCTTGTCTACTGGAACTGTTCTCTGGAAATGCAAAGATAAAGGAGGATAACTCATGGTTCATTTCCTCTTTAGAAAAGAAAACCTGTTGTTGCAGCAAAACCTGCATGCCACTTTCAGAATGGGTATATGTATTAAGCAGATGGTTTTAAATGCAGAAGGTACAGGTACCTTCTTGGGGTGGGCCATGTGCCTTTGCATCACGGTTCAAGGACAGAGCAGTGGGAGCACATCACAGCTGGGTTCTGCACCCCCTGGTTCCCTTGCATGGAAATGATGATGTTGGGAGAGGACAGGACCATGGTTGTGTCTCACCCTGACAAGGGCTTGAAACACAGGAGAGACGTGTCCCTTAACAGGCTACCACTGTGTCCAGTAATTTAGAAATAGTCATAATAATAAAAGCATCAGATATGACCTGGACCTGTAGAAACTCTGTCACTTCAATCAAATTTAGCACCAGAACTGCTGCACTCAAAATATCAAATTTTAGAGGGAAGAAAATGAAGCCTAAAGAAGGCCTGTATGTTCTAAAACACTTGTAAGCCCTTTTGAATGAAAAGATCTTTGAAAATATTGACATGGAAATATTTAAAAGCTGCCATTGATCATATCTTTGATCTATAGGTAATTCAAGAAAATAAGGCCTGATAACATATCTTATAAAAGCTGATGAACATAATCAGCAGCTTTCAGCCTGACTGGATATTGAATGCTCCTTTATATAGCAATAACTCAAAAGAGTAGGAAGCCATTGCCCAAAATAAATGGAAATAAAACCATGAGGCCAAACAGGATTCCCTAAAGCTAATTGTAAGCTAGTCAGGCTTCGGCATTGATTTATGCAAATGCATATGTTTGTATGAGGGAGAAAGGAAGACAAATATTTGTGAGAGCAACCCTGGGAACAGGCAGAGAGGCTCAACAACAGCCTTGGGTTTTCACATAGGGCATCACAGCTGTGTAAAGTATCACTGGAAATGAACTGTCTGCTTGTTGGTGAGGTATTTTGCTCCATTTTGGTGGTTTACATAGCCAGCACCAATATGACTTGCCTATCCTTGGCATGTATTACATGGAGAGGGCAGATGCAGGATTTTCTTGACTTTGGTATAATACACAGAAGTGATTGAATTTTCGTTTTAAAATACTAACTTGGGTAATGGATTTTATCACAGCTGGCTACAGACATGCTCATCATGGGGTTTAAATGAGCAAAATCAACTGTACTTTTCTGCCTGTCCTCCACAGAGATGCCATGAAGTGGAGCCCAAGGCCAGCTGCTGCTCTGAGTGAGTGCAATATGAACTGAGGGCAAGCACAGCTTGTGCAGTAGAAACGAAAAACAATTTCTATCTATTTCAAGATGCTGTAGGATGGAAGTTTTTATATCGATAGTCATGATGGATTCATTAAATGTAATTTGAAACCAGCCTGGTACAAAATTGTCCAGAAGTCTGTTAAAATCAATGTAATTATGGAGTGAGTAATTAGAATTCAATCAGCAGGGAAAGCTGCTGATTCCTAAAAGAGAGAAATCAATATATAGTTTGGCAGAAATCATAAATTGTAATAGCTACATTCTGTAAAATTAGAAGGCAACTTGTTTTATTCCTTTAAGATTATCAATTAATTACATTTTTCATTCACACTCCCTCTTTGGGTCTCTACCCAGCACACACAGCTCTTTAATTGTGTTTTTTACATTAATCATGGAAATTTAGCTCATGATAAGCAATTTTTATGTTCTGATCAATTTTGGGAAAATGTCAGTTTAAAACAAAGATGCAGAGATAGAGACATATTTCTTCATGCAAAGTGAAAATTCACTCAGGCAGATTGCTCTAATACTTATATTAATCATTAAGGTAAATACAAAGATTTAGTCATCTCACAAAACTTGTTCTGTTGGTATTTCAGGAACTTGGAGCCTGGTCTACACTAAAACTTCATAAGGTGATATAATGGGCATAGTGGTGTGGAGTACCTAAAATGGTTAGCACCTCATGGTAGAAACTTCAGTGTTTTGAAAGAAAAAGATTAGTATGTAAGTACGAAGTATGCAACTTTCAAAACTGTTTAAATGGCCTTCTGAGATTTCAGGGAGAACAAGTTGAGAACCAGATGTCACTGTGCAGATCTGACACAAAATTTTTGTCCTTTTTTTTTAAAAAAAAAAAACAAATTCCCATTAAAAGCAGCAGAAAAATGTGAAATTATGTGCAAGCATATTGTACTACCTGCCTTGAGCCACTTCTTCAAAGATGAGTATTAACAATTGTAATAAAAACACAGGAAAAGAAAATCATATGGAAAAAAATTGTGCTACATATCTTTAGCCATCTCATCAAAGATGTAAAGATGTGCATTAATAATTTTAGGAGGCTTTCTTAGCAAGCCCCACCAATTTGAGTTGCTGAAATTCAGCTCTGGAGCATGAGAGAAAAGCAAGCAAACAACTTTCTGGAAAAAAAAAAAAAAAGCAGGAAAGAGAGGAGAGTGACCTAAAAAATTATAAATAATAGATTTTATTTCTGTGATCTGTAGGTGATCCTCAGTTCATCTGCACGCGGTCTTGGTTACAGTGCAAAATATCAATTTCTCAGTCCTGCAAACTGAGCTTAGCAGCTAGTCCATCTGTTGAGCTATAGTAACAGGCAGAGGCTATACTGTACTGCTGGGTGTTACTTGTATCCTGGGTACAGTGTAAGGTTATAATTGCAAGCAGTGACCTCCTTTTCAGCTGCCTGCATGGGGATTTGTAGCAGGGATATCCTAACACAAAGTGAGACATTTTGTAGCTGGGGACTGCCATCATTCGTTTGCTCCCTAGGGACAGGGGAAAACAAGCAGTGGGTTACAAGTGGGCCCTGTGTTTCTGTCCTGGGCTGGTCTCTCCTGCTTTTCTTTAGGCTAGAGTATTGACCATCACTTCTTTGCAGCTCATCAGGCTCCAATTCAGGTCAGCTGCGTGCCTAGATGCTGGTCTATGGAATCATGGGAAGGTATTGCTGATCCCAGGATACCCTGATTTGGCATTAAGAGTAAAGCATTTTAATAATCTAGTGTGAATCTCAGACTTGTGCATGTCTTCAGCTTCATCCTGCAGAGAAGCTCTTTAAGTCCTTATGAGTCTCTGCCATTTAATATTATGCTAGATAGGCTCAGGTTGCAAAAAGGAAGGTACATTGGCACCAGACTTTCTTTTTTTATCACTGCTAAATATCAGGCTGACAAGACTGATAATCTTCCCTGATTACTTCCTTCATGTTTTATTAGAACATGTTCCTGCATTCATTCAAATATTTAATTTCGCTATTGATGGCTGCTTCCTAAAACATAAACAATTCTGTCCTGGTTTGAAAAAAAGGTTTATATGATATCCAATAATTGCCTTAAGTGACAGCAACCACTGTTACTAGCTCAATGCATTCTCCAAGGTTACTGGACTCAAGAGCATTTTAAACTACTAATTGTTTTTCTGCATGCTTCTTTGTTTTTCCCCTGGTCTGATAATTAATTTCTTCATTCCTTCCTCAGGTTTTCATGTTCGCACACTAATTTTCTTCCTCAAGCTCCTGAAATGCTTTTGTGTTCCTTGGCCTTTTGATAGAACCACCATCCTCCTGAGCATACACCAGTTTCTTAGGCAGGACTCTGCTAAGTACGGTGACCCTATAGCTGCCCCATCAGCTTTAGCAGAGTCCCTGCAGATATATGCAAGCGTGGCTAGATGTGGGGTTGGCCCCCTAGCTATTTACAAATAAAATACCCTTTCCCTTGCAGTTCCTCCAACTATGTAGTACTCGATTGGGGTCAGCTAATGTGTAATGGGAGGCTCTAGATTCTTTACTCTGGCTTCCTGGTCAGGTACTGTTCCTTAGAGAGAGGCTTTTTGCTGCTCGATCAAGGGACTGACAACATCTGGAGGGTATTTCTAAATAATCATAGCATCACCAGGACTTATACTTTCCCTGAGAAACAGTCATGGAAGAAATAGATAAAGATCTAGACAGGCCTGAAGTGGAGAAAGCAGTGGCTGTCAGACTCTGTGGAAATAATGTGACTCAGCCTCTATGAATATGGACGAGGGTGTTGGCTGGGATGGTGAGAGTGAGCCACAGCCACCAATACCTTCACGACTCTCAATCCAAAGTTTTTGGCAGCATTAACATGAGAGTTGCTCACACTAATGCAGGAGAGCCTATACATGCCAGAACAAAGTACATTACCAGTGCCCATTAGCAGCTGTTAGTTGGTAAGAGGATTTCACTCTCCCATGACATGTGTTCCCTATGTTTTGCAGTAGCTGTATACTTGCAAATATTTACACTGATTTACAATGGAAATCAGAAATGTGAAATTTGTTGACCCACTCTGGTATGTGATTAACATCTCAAATTCAAATGTGCATATCGGTTTTCCTGGAATACAGTTTATTACCTATCTCATTTAGAGGAAAATTTCACATTATGAAGCATCAGTCTTTGTTGGCCTGTTGACTAGCAGAAAGCAATCCTGCCTGAATACCCATACACCCAGAGGTACTGTACATGAAAAGGATGGAGAACTCATTTTATCTGTACACTTCAAGATATTAAATTGCCTGTAGTTGTTGCAGCTTTTCCTGTCAAATTATCCCATCTTTTGGTGGTGGTGATGGTAGAAGTAATGGTGGCAATTCTGGGTTTCTAATGCTAAGATTGGGAAAAAGAAAAAAGGAAAAAAAAAAAAAAAGAAAGAAAGAAAGAAAGAAAGAAAGAAAGAAAGAAAGAAAGAAAGAAAGAAAGAAAGAAATAAAGAAAGAAAGAAAGAAAGAAAGAAAGAAAGAAAGAAAGAAAGAAGGAAAGAAAAGAAAGAAAGAAAAAGAAAGAAAGAAAGAAAGAAAGAAAGAAAGAAAGAAAGAAAGAAAGAAAGAAAGAAAGAAAGAAAGAAAGAAAGAAAGAAAGAAAGAAAGAAAGAAAGAAAGAAAGAAAGAAAGAAAGAAAGAAAGAAAGAAAGAAAGAAAGAAAGAAAGAAAGAAAGAAAGAAAGAAAGAAAGAAAGAAAGAAAGAAAGAAAGAAAGAAAGAAAGAAAGAAAGGAAGGAAGGAAGGAAAAGAAAAAACACCAAAAAAAACAGAAGCAGAAAGTGTGATTGTAACAATGCAGAAATGAAAAAGGGTGCTCAGGGGCAAGTGTAATACCTGAAAGGTGTTGTAACTCATTTATTGAAAATGACCAGGTTTCATACTACCATCATCTTCGTAAAAGATTGCATTCAGCCCTCTTTGACAGCTTAGAGGTCTCTTTTTTTATATAATGTAATCTTTACAGGCAGCTGCCAGAGAATGCCCCGTAATGAAGGCAGGAGCTGAATACAAGATACGTTTATGTCATAAGGTGAATTTCATACATGTTTTTGAAGTTGATCCATCCATTGCAAACCACAATCTGATATAGCTAAATGAGAGGCCCCATTTTGCTGGTAGCATGGCATAAAGGAAACTTAATCTGTAGCTTGCAACCCCAGAATAGCATTGCTGCACAGCACATATGCTTGCTGGGGACAAGACCTCCAACCTTCTATAGGAGATATCTTACCTTATATTCAAAAAGCATATACTAAAAGTATTTTTGTAGGCAGTCAGAAAGAAAAGATGATCTGAAGACAAACTGCCCCGTCTCATTTACTAACAATCACTTAATTCCTTTAACAAAGTATCTGTCCCTTACCACCACCACCACCCACACAAATTGGGAGTTGGTGCTAGTGAGGCTGGTGATTCAGTGGGAGTCTGAACCGTTCTCTCTTGTTAGTTCCTGGTGATGGTTTTGGGGGAATCCTCTGTTGTTTTACAGCTGGCAGCTAGCAGCGGGCTAGTTGTCCCACCTGGAAGAAAAAATGTGGCAGTAATTTTCCACAAGTCCTAAGCTGCGAGAGGAGTAGTCACAGGTGCAAACTCTAGAGTGGTCCAGGCTGCAGACACAATAGGAGCCAAGTTCCATGTTGTGGAGCTGTGGACTATCAGATTAATAAATACAAACTACAAAACAGAACGTATTTGGCTCTGTGTAGTGCATGGACACTCTGACAACAAGGTACCAATGGGATTTGCTAATAATGGTTTTGTTTTGTTTTGTTTTTCATTTTTTTCTGTGATCTACCAATCATATGGGATTTTTTTTTTTTTTAACAGCTGACATTATGAAAATCCTAACTATTTCCATTTGTTTGTTTTTGAACACTCAGCTTGGCAGTCAGTCCTATTACATTGACACAAACAACAGGTGAGTACCTAACATGAATCTGATGACAGTGAAACAGATTAAAGAAAATAAACAAAAATTCCTGATACTTTAATTCACTCCTGGAAGTTTAAATTGGTGTTGTAATCTCAGTTCCTTTGGGTTGACCTGCAAATTCAAAACAAATGAACAAATACAAATAAGTCAAAAGAGTATACAACAGCATGTATGTGTGTGGACAAACATGTTGGTCTTAATATATACGACAAAAATAGATTTAAGATAGATGTAGTTGGAAAATGTGGCCAATACTGACCCAAATATTCAGTTGAGGATCCTAAGTGTGTACAATGACCACATTTCTTGTGGTTTCTTCTCATCTAACATGCAAGTCAAAAATCTTCAATCTCTGCTGACCAAGAACTTTGCAGTTTATAAACAATACAATAAATAATGGTATCTGTGTTCTAGTTCTACAAGTACTGTCAAATAGTTGCCACAATGGTTGTAAAGGTTTCCTAAACAGTATATTTTGTACCTAAGCATTTAGCTTTAAAGGGATAATTATGATGCAGAACATTTATTTGTAAAACACATAGAATAACCTGTTTTGTTTATTCTTTAGCTGTTTCCTCATAGTAATTATTATAATCCTGAAAATTACAAAACAACAAAAACATTTAAGCTCTTCCATTTCCAAAATCAATAAAGTTCCCAAGCACATTTAAATTAATAATAATAAAGCCAAGCTAAAATAAATAAAAACAATCTTTCAATTTCAGATCTGGTGTGTACTAGGAAATTCACCCAAGAATATGCTATAGTTCCAATGATAGTTAGCAAGTGTTTAATTGTGCACATGGGTATTTCTCCAATATGAAGATGAATGCTAAAATTGTTTTAGATTCTCTCATGAATGGGATATTAGATCATATTTCCCTTTCCAGACAAGGAATAGTCTAGCAAAAGAAACACTGCATGAGTGCACTTGTGGAAGGTTATAATTTGTCCCAAGTTAATTATCATGTATTCTTAAATTTAATTCCAAGGATGGCGAGATGGAAAACTGTGATACTGTCTGGAAAAGTTCAGCAGTCAAAATTCTGAAGAAAGAACTGACAAGGGGAGTGGGTCATTAAATTGTCTTTGAGGAAACCACATTTGTTCTATAGGTAATAGTGAGGTAAAGAAAGAACATTGCTTACACTGGAATCATGAATAAGAGAAACTCATTGAAGAATTCAAAGTTTAATTCAAAGTTTCCTTAGTAGGAAGCAATGTTTCACCATATAATAGGTTACCATAAAGAAGGTAGGGAGTTATTCTGTGTCCTTTCTGGGGAAGAAAAGGGCATGAAATCAGTAAGGGGAAAATTCAGACTTGGTTGCAAGAAGTTTCCTAAAAATAAAGAAAAACCTTTCTGAGGAACCTAATTAGAGAGAGAAAATAAGCTAAATCCTGGAGAGCATGATTTATTGAACTGAGCTGAGCCAAGGGAAATTACCAGGAAACCTGTGAGATTTGCTAAGACTTTATGATCCTGGGGCATCACCGTGGTGTTCACTTGCGCTTTCTTCTGCAGCATTTTGCAATAGTGGAGCCTGAAGGCAGGAAATATGGCTGTGTGTGTGTGACAGGATGGAAATCCCTTAGGTTAAAAAACTTTCTGCAATCACTCATGCTTCCAGAATAGCTCCAAGCTTAGTTCCCAGTCTGAGCTGAAACAGCTCTTTCCAAATCTCTGCTTCAAATACTCCAAGATTAGAGGCACATTTAGTTTTCCTTGGCTACTGTTCTTTTTAGTGCATAAAGTAATGGAAGTCTTGATTAAACTGTTATGAAGATACAGAGTTTAATTGTCCATGCATGCTGTTGACCCTCCTATCCATCCAGTCTCCCAGTTCTGAGGTTTTAATATGTGAGGGTGTTCACAGAACCAGGAGCACACATAATTCTAAATAATGATCTCGCTAGGAGGAGGGATAAGAGCATGAGACATGCAGCTTTATTCAGCACCACATGATGGTCAATTCCATCAAATATTGCCAACAGAACTAGCAACATTAGCATAGTAATTAGTCTAAAAGTTTATAGCTAAAAGAAGATGGCCCACCAGAGCAATCACCATTGTTTCAGTGTAATATCTCCATCTAAAAACCCAGCTGTGAGAATATTTCTTTGGCAGAATTCAGGCAATAATAGGCCCCTCTTGGTTATGCCCCCTCAAAACCATTTTTTTTCTTTGTTTTATATATATCCCAACTTCTAGCTAAAGGGAAGTGTGTGATAAGTAATGAAACTGCTTCCAAATCTTAGGCTAACTAGCATCCATCCTACATCCAGTATGGTGTACTTGCCTTAGTTTTGCTTAGATAATTTCCTCTGTAATAATACCTTGAGGAGGTGCAAAGGCATAGTACGGTACTGACACTTGGCCACATATGAATCATTACACAATGACCAAACATTTCAGACTAATATCACATTAGATTAAAATAAATAAATACATACATACATAAATAATGTAGTTTGCTTTTGATCTCTCTCCTATACAGTGTCTGGATGTCAATCTGCCTAGTCTTTATTTTATTTTCCACCCTCCTTTGCCCTAAAATTACTCAGTGACTTTTTTTCCTGACATATATGAATACTGTAATGTCATAGTTTGCTCAGTGTTTGAATCCAGGCTGTCAGAATGGGTTCAAATTCCATTGGTCCTAATAAGAAATGCAAACATTCAACATGTAGTACAGTGCTGACTCTGGTAAATATAACTGTGTAGTGTTTCATTTCATTCAATTGTCCTTTATCTGTGCTTCAGCTGCCAGATTGTCATGTCACCATATTTCTGCTCTTTATTTCAGGTATTTTAGGATGGAAGAGGAACCATAACACCGGAATGACATATTTAATGTTATGGTGTCTTGTTTCAACAGATTGTGAATCACTTTGGAGGCACACTCAGTTGCATGTATCAGTTTGTTTCTCTGTCGATTTATATAGACAGCTTGTCAACAGATGTTGAATCAGTGCAGAACTTTCTTCTATCAAAACAGCTGTTGTGAGAAAGGGGATTTTGTTTGTATCACATTTAGGGGATGTGTAGTGACCAAAGCATAATAGTCAGATTTTTCTTCTCTGACTTTAAGTAATTATATAAAAGAAAATAAAATTGCTCTATGACATTTTTAAAAACTGTATAACGTCTAAGAGCAATCAGTTGTAGCTGAGAAATACAGATTTTATAGTGAAGATAATGACTATTTGTTAATGTTCTATCAGTAAAAGGAAAAATAATAAAAAAGATTAAAACAAAACAAAACATAGAATATATCCTTTAAGATGTTTAAAAAGGCATTAAAATCAAACAGTTATGAAATTCCCAATTAATTTTTTGTGAACACCACAATACCCATAACTGAAACACCAAAGAGACTGTCTCCCAGTTAGGCACTCTAACAATAAGCTATTATTCTCTAGGAGGTACCATAATCAAGCATTATTTCAGAGAACAAAGATAAACACCCCCTTTTTTCTAGAAGTAGGCAGAATAGAAATTATCAAGCTACATAGCTTTTACAGTCCCTGTTCAAAAGCCTTGGAAAAACAATTCTTTCTTGGAATTTTCTCATGAAAATGATGAAGGCTTCCAGAGGAATGTCCTTCTTTCACAAACCTCATTTCAATAGAAAACCAATCTTCTGATGCTTGGTAAGGACCTCATTCATTCATTCATTGATTCTGTGATTCAGGACTAGGTTAGCAATCATCAGAGTGAGAGAACTAATATTTGGTGAAACTGTGACCTCCAGGTTTTCAGATGGTCTGTCCAGGAAGACTGCACTCAAGTAGGATGGTAGTACAGGAGGCCTGTAATCAAACCTCCAGCACAAGGCTATGGGATCAGGCCATGTTGCTCAGGGTTTTATTTAGTCTTGTGTTGAAAACCTCCAAGGATGGAGACTACAAAACTGATATGTTTGATCTAAATTGTTGTGGTGGTTTTACCATGCTAGGCAGCTAAACACCACAACCTTTCTCTCACTTTTGTACACAATTGTCTCACAATTGTACATGTATCATATAATGATACATGAGAATATAGAAAATACCGTGCTCACCAGTGCTAGCACAAGGGGATTAAAAGAACAGGAGATACTCTTAACCTTCCTGGACACACCTGTGTCTGGAAGACTTCGCCATTCTTTTAAATACAGAATGGATTCCCCTTTTTCAAAAAAATCAATTTTCAGGACATCCTGAGGCATTTTCCAGCAGTGCAGTTGACATGATAGTAGCTGCCATTTGAAGAACATTTTAGAATTAGGGTAAGATAACACACTAGCCTTCAGTAAAAAGATGGCAACTACTGTTCTCTTTTGGCCTTCCTTTGAGACCGGAGCCCATTAAATAGCTTCCCAGTTAACCCACTGAAGTATTTAAGTCAAGTTGTGGACTTCTTGTTTTGTTTTGTTTTGTTTTTTTCTTTTTAAGATACTTCTTAAAAAAAAAAAAACTTTTTAATAGCCGAAGAACAGGCAATTTGAATTGCCTAATATTTTTGAATGAGCACACAACTTGCTTTGAAAGGCTTTGTTAATTACCCCAGCATAGCAGTTACTGAGCAAATGAATTTTATACCAAGCTTCTAGCAGGCTTTTTTTTTTTTTTTCTCTTCATTTTAAATAAACAAGCAAATGCCCCATAGCAATGCTTACTAGAGGCAAATTTTAGCCTCCGAACTGAGAAAAGGAGAATGTTGTAGGTGGTGTATTTCTAGCTAATTAGCTGAAAATTAAAAAAGCTCAAGGAATTAAAATAGAACTACTTGCTGAATGGTTTATGCCCTCGAGTAAAAGACACCTTCATTATGATAAAATGCTTTTAATCACCAAAGGCTTCTATAATCGGATCTCTATCAATATACAGCACACACCACTGAAACATGCAATACTGGTGTGGCCCATGCTGAAATTTAGTGAGGTAAATGATAGTGGCACTTGGAATGAATTTGCCTAAACTAGAAATATCTGAAGGTCTAATCCTTCCCCTTTGGAAAATGATCAGGCCAAACGCACAGCTTTTTCACATCTGATACCTGAGTCATGCATTTTATATTAAAGTTTTCTTAAAAATAAAAATCTGTGACTTCTGATTCTTTAAAATTTGTATACATGTGTAGATGGCTGAGCTAGCCTTGCTAAAAACTGAAAAATGTCAACTGGAAACTTGACATTTGAGCTGCATGGAAAGCTAAGTTAGAGCAAGGGATTTCCTGGCAGTTCACAACAATGGCACACATGGTTTCTGTCTCACATCTTATGGGGAAATGATCTGAACACCCACGGGGGATATAGGGGGCTAACACAGTGTGCACCAGCAGCTCACAGAGAACTAGCGAATGTGGGTAACTCCGACCTGATCCCACACCAAACTTTCCTCCATGGCTGTCACTATTGAGCACTATGTTTTCTATGAAAACATAGAAAACGGTTTAAGCCCTCAAGTAAAAGACACCTTTGTTATGATAAAATACTAATCACCTTCATTATGATAAAATGCTTATTTTTATGAAAACATAGAAAACATGCTTAAAGAGTCTACTTGGTTTTACTGTAAGGATGTATTTATTTCAACAACATGAACTGTAATTTTGGGCAGGTTTCATTTTCAGTTCACAACCTGTTATCTTTCTTCTGTAACTGCAATGACTACACATATTACTGTGAGTAGCATCACCACCATCACCACTATCCCACTCCCATTAGATGATTATTTTGTTACTTTAACCATTGAGCTGCTGTCTGCAGGAAACACATATAGAAGAAACATGCAGAAACCTGAGTAGTATAGGTTTTCTGAAGCAGTCACTAGCTCTGTAGCAGTCCAGCTGACTCAGACAGACTGACGCCACCCTTTTGTAATTCATTTCTTTTTTTCTATGTGTCAGGCTTCAGAAGGTGCTGATTACATTTATGCAGTTAATAAGCTTCCTAATTCAGTGTCTAATTTCACCTGCACGTTGCATTTTTAATCTTGTAAAGGTTCTTAAATACATCGTTGGAATATGTCCTCTGCACTGGAAGAACCTGTAGTGGAACAAGTATTATATAAACTAAAAGTACTTCTTTTTTTATTGAATTGTAAAATGAGACTTGGATTTATCCCAAAGCAGTTAATTTATTCCTTTAACTGAACAAAAAAAATCAAGACATCTGATCTTTTCAGTGTTATATATAACTTTAATCAGTTGATGGGTACAGCCCGTGAGTAGATCAATCTGAAGAAATACGCTTGCAGCATGTACTTATTGAGTGAAATTAAATCTACAATACTCCTAAGGTTAATCTGTATTGCCTTATTAGAAGCTTCAATGACCTTCATTACAATTTTCAGAGCATAATACCTCAGGAAAATAAAATTCAGGAGACATGTTTTTCTCTAAAATCGCACTGGCCATGAGTGACTAACAGGTATAGAATTTAAAAGTCAGGATGCATTTTTTGTTAGGGCAGATGGTTATCATAACATTGTACACCTGTCAGGTTGCCTAAAAGGGGAAACATGCTCAACTCTTGTGAAGTAGCAAAAAATTGGCACATTCTGCTATTAAACCAATTTCCATCCCTCCTCCCCCTGTTTATTTGTACCAGGGAGCCAGACAAGCTGCACGTGTGGAAGTGCAAGGGACTGCTTTTACTTACCAGAACTTTAAAAGTGGATCGATGGCTGGCTTTAGAGAATAAGAATGAAACATCTTTGCTCTCTGGATTTGCTCTCAGCTGCTAGCCTCTATAATGATCTGTGACTAGGGAGGTCCTTGAGTGAGATAAGAGATAAAATTTACAGTACTGTGGGTGAGGCAATATGTACTCACACAACTCAGACTAAGCAGGAGCAGACTGGCTTAATGCCTGGTTTGGAAACCCATAAGGAACAACACTGTGCACAGGTCTTGGCTGCCTTTGGTTGCTTCAGACCCTGAAGCACTTTTCTGTGAATGTGTGTTATGCCCAGTGTCTAAGCTCTGGTTGGGGTAATTACACTTTGCTTAGTTAACCCCCCGTTGAAATCAGAGCAGCACACAGCTCTTTATTACCAGCTCTGAACCACTGTCTTGAGCTGGTTGGTGATGTTCATCTTCATGTCAAAGTTGGTTGTGCTTGGTTGATTGGAGAAGTGATTCCTGTGTGCTAGCTGTAACAGTGCACAAGATGGTTTGATAGCTTTTAAAATAAAAGATGTGCAAAAATGTGAAGATATGTTACTGTTATATCAAGAAAGGGCTTGTGCTGTAAGTGAGCAATGGGTCTGTAATACAGAGAGTAATTCTAGGAACATGCAGTCTAGCAATGAAGTGAAATGCCTAAAGGAGAGAGAGCTGTATAAAAGTGGCTTGAGAATATCTCTAGAAAATCAGAGCTCCTCTGTGTTTACCCCATTACAAGCAGGAACTAGAGCATGTCCTTGAAAAAAAAACATAAGTGAAGCAACATGCCAGTTAAAGAGAGACAATATCATTTGTCTGCACTGCTGGACTGTCATCACAATAAGCTGATAATGTTTGCAAAGCACATCTGAAATGTTAAGAAACACTAGTTAAATATTTTTATCTATCACGGTGTCTCCCACAGATGACAAAGTTTTTACTTTAGAATACTACCTGTTTCGGTAGCTAACTCCAGCTATAACTTGCCTCTACCTGGCAGCTTAGACGCATTTATTTGCTGGCTTTGGGAGAACCTACCTCTGGATATGTAACAGCAAACAAAACCTGTTAGCAAAGCGCTTAATCTCAGGGGCGTTCTGAGGCAGGAACGGCGAGAAGCTCTTTGTTTAATGACACAGGTTTTGCAGACACACAGGCGGAGGAGAGGGCAAGCGGGTGAGCAAACAGGGCATTTACCTGCCCTCACAGAGATTCACCCCCCAAGGCGCCAGCGGGGTTCCCCCCTTCAGGCGGGGGCCCCACCCCAGCCTCCTCATCCTCAAAGTTTTGCGGTGAAACTTTGTGCCTCCCTACCGCTACGGGCACGCCTCCCGCCCGGTGGTAGGAGCGCGGCGCTCCGAAGCGGGCAGGTAAAAGGGGTGGCGCGGGGGCGGCCGGGCCGGGCGGGGCGCACCGGGGCGGGGCGCGGAGGCCGCCTCCGCCCCGGTCGACGAGGCGGGTGGGCTTGTTTGGGGGTTTGCTTCCTGACCCTGCAAGCAGCCTGTTTCTTAACGCGGCGCTCCGCTGCCGCCCAGCCCTGGGGTGCCGGGTGTTTTACTAGCGGGAGGAGGCAGCAGACGGATCGTGGCCGCCTCGGTATGTTTTCACCCTGGGGGATGGGGGTGGCCCGGGGCGAGAGCTTGCTTCGTCTGCTGCGGATCTACCGGGGCGCTTCGCCTTCCCGGGGCCGCCGTGGTGGTAAGGGGCTCTCGCTCACGGGACCGGCTGTCGAGGGATGGCTCCCTACGGAGATGGAGGGTTGTGGGTTGTTTCAGGAGCTGGGCGCTCTGGAGCGTCCCCCAGAAGTTCAGTGGAAACCTATTACTCCCCTGCCGCGGTACTGTGCGAGGGAGCGCTCCGCAAAAGAAGCAACTTTTCTGCTGACTACTCTTCCTCCATTTCCCCCCCCCCCCCCCTTCACAGTCATCACACGAGAAATCGGGAATTCAGGGCATATCTATTAAATTAAAAAATAAATAAATAAATATTAGTATTGTCTGTGCGTTTTCAAGCAGTAACATGAGTGATTAGGGCAACCAGGCTGCAAGACTGGCGTGCTGAAAACACTTTGTTTCACTGCGGTCAATAAACAAGGTCTTATCATTTAATTACATGAAAGAAGAAAAAAAGAAAGAAAGAAAAAAGACTGTTGACGCCTTTTTTTTTTTTTTTTTTTTTTTATTCCCCAGTCTTAAGTGGGGAAATGGGGGAGTCCATCTCCAACCTTGCCTATAAGATTCAGAGACATCAAGTTGCTGTCTCGCAAGCTGTTTCTGTATAACTTTCCATAATCCATGTGACTTTCACAGGACTGCTCACTGTCCTTCAGGCAGGTGAGAGCTAAGCATGCCAAACACGTCTTTGTGTGCTCAGGTACAGTAGGTGCAGTCCTGACTGGGAGCTATTATGGAAAATGATAAAGCCTTTATTCTTTTTGAAGTGAGGATGTGTTCTGGTCTGTAGAATGAAACCATTGGTATTGAATATTTTGATAAACTGGTAAAGTTCCAAACCTATAATTTTCACTGCTACTGGAGTGTTTTTGTGTTCTTTAAGCAAGCAGAACTTTTCACAAAGCTGATACGTTAACCTACACACTCATGTATAGGACAGCTCTGCATTTATCTGTTGTAAACATGAGCACAGCTGCTTTCTATTTCATTTCTATGAGAACTGCAGCTTTCTATTAACTACAAGCTAATTAACTGGACAGTTACTGTGTGGATTAAACTAATATCATCTGAAGCTCAAGAGGATTTAAGGTTGACAGGTAGGACCAGGTTAGTGTCCATAATTCTACATGATCTCAGAAGTAATGTGGCTACTATGGGCTGGTTTCAGTCACCTGATACAATTCTTATGGGAATTTTTAATGGCATCAGAAAACAATACATGCTCTGTTAGTAAAATGAGTCTTATTTTTATATATTACTTCATTAAGAGTTTTTTCTTTGGAAAAATATTGAAGGGGTAATAAGAAGCAGGCTTTAATATATTAAAGTGGCCAAATTGAAAGCAAAACATATTTACTGTGCCACATTATTCATTTTGTATAACATATTGTATGCTATAAAGTGCATTAATATGCACTTAATATGCATTAATAACAAAACATAATTTCTTTAGCAGCATTGAGGTTTTATATGTAACAAGGGAAAGTAAAGTAGAAAAATGCTAAATATGTGCAACTTGACTGGTGGGAAGTTGCTCTGGTGATGTTGATGTTTGGAATTTTCTGATTATTCTTGAAACTTTAATTTTAAGATTTTTTTTTTCTTTTTGAAGGGGCTTTATTGTTTCAGGATTTTCAGTGGGCAAGGGAAGGATGCTTAATTTAAGCAGTTTTCTTCTCAAAGAAATCTACGTATTTTCATACAGAAGATTCCATTTTATATAAATATATATGTATTTCAGATATGTATTTCATGCAGCAGGTTTCATTGTTTTTCTTACAGAACTCTAACAAAATTCTCTTAACCTGATTTGCGAGGCTGGTAAGCAGTAATCTGTTATTGCCAGTGGAAAAAGTTGTGCAGGCCAGATGGTGTCTTCAGTTACACTTATAAGAAGGCTGTGTCCGAGTGTCTCTGGAGGTTGAGAAGTTGCTGAGGTATGGAGGCAAGGCTGATGTATCAGTGGCCTGACTGTTAGATCATAAAGGGAGACACTGGTTATCTGCCTTCAAGCCACCAGGTACTGATATACTGGCTGTCATGAGATGGGAGAGAAACTCATCGCTGCGCTGCCCTCTGCTTAGCCCTTGTAGTGAAGTCTGGCAGAGTTCTAACCTTTTAGACCCTCAAGTAGATTCCTATGGATTGAAAGGGCAACATTATGAAACTTTTTTTTTTTTCTTTTTTTTTTTTTTCCCTCACTCCTGTGAATTTGCTCAGCAGGACTGTTTGGTTATCTTGATTTGATTATGCATTTAATTCAAATTTCTCTAAAACTTTGACTTCACCCAACCATAATTCTCTGCATAACTTGCCAGAGAGAGAAAAGAGCAAATACTGTGTATTTATTCCTAGCAACTATTGGGATAAATCAGAACAAAGAATAGCACTGCCTTATAAGAAGAACTTTGCAAGCATTGTTAAGAGCTAGGGCTGTACCTCATGTTGTTGTGAAGCCAGAGAGTTGAGGTGTGGAGAGTGGAAAGGTGATCCCAGAGGATACGCATGAAGTAGGACACAAGCTAACGGACGAGAAGTGAGGGAGGAGGGGGAGCAGTGAAGTGAGAAGATACTCTTGTATCCTTTCGCTGACTGTGCTGAAAGTAGCCTGGGCGGGTGTCCAGCAGGACATTCCTTGGCGCAAAATTATCCTGCCATGATACTCCTGTAGAGGCATCAGGAAATGTGTTGCTTCTTGGGGGTAAAAAGAAAAGAAGGAAGGAAAAAATGATGTGTGGGCTGTGAAGGGCTGCAGTAGCTTAGTGTGCTATTTCTCATTTTCCTTTATTAACTCAGGTGTGTCTTCGGAGATGCTGAGTGAGTGGGAATTTGTGGTAACCCACAGTAACACGAATGCTTTGACCATTATAAGGAGCATCTATTTATTCACTGCTGGCTAACCACTAATTATGATCATCCTTTTTCAGGTGGAGGAAAAAGTATGGAGGGGAATTAAAAAGAGGAATAATACATTGCCTCCAACTACTTAGAAGCCCTTCTGTATTTGATTTTAGAGCTAGGTGATGGCAAAGGGAATAGTCTCAAGGAAATATTAAGTTAGCCAAATGTACTACAACCAAGAACCACTGGTTTTGTGTGGTCTAGAATAACAGGAAGCCAGGAATGGTATTTGAGTGCTAGAGATGCATCTCCTCAGCTGCAGGTGTATTTGCTTGCCAGGTAGAGAAGGGTGGATGATGTACTGAAATAAAGAAGCATGCCAAAAGCAGGATATGGACTCTTACTCATTTTGGGGGTGGCTGTGCTATTTCATTTGCTTGTGTTGGCCCTGTGTAGGAATTTGCACCTTTGAACAGAACCCAAAACACAAACGGGAAAAATGCAGGGGTTTTACATTAGTGGAATGTGGATTCCTGAAACTCTTAAATTTGACAATGGAGTTAAGCAATTTAGCCTCAGAAGTGAATAACTATAAACTTGTCAAGTTTCTAATTTTTGCTGCAAAGAGCTTTGTGTTGCCAACACAACATTGTGTTGCATGTACTGTTTTTGTCTGCTGTTCTCTCTCCATACATAATAGGAACAGTATGTAGCAATCTCTCTCAAAAAGTTGAAAGGACTTGAAATTTTAGGGTGCAAGCATCCCTAACATGTTCCCTTTGCAAGCTTGAGTTGGAATGGCACATTAGGGCACATACCTCCAAAGAGATGAGGAGAGGTTAAGCTAAAGAAAAACTTGATTTCATCATAGCTGAGAGAGTCATAGCAGTTAGGTTGTATTAGGTTTCCTGAAGTAACCATCCTATCCAGTATGTCAAACTACTGCCCAGTAGAGCAATTTGGACCAGGACAGAGGGCAAAGAAAGATCTACAGCTTAACTGGAATGCTAGGCTTCCACGTGGATAGGACTGATCTCCTCTGAAAACACTTAGGTTGAAAGCAATTGATTATTTGCTCTTCCCTTGCAGTCACAAAGGAGCATTCATCTTGATTAAAGAATATTTGCAGATATGTTCACTTTGCCAGGATGCTGGGAGTGTTTTCCACGACCGTTGCATTTTAATGCTGAAAGAGCAAATTTGTCAGTGTTGCATGGCCATTTTTCAACTTCTACTAGAAGACTACTGGACTCAGACTTTTTTTAATGCAACTATCACTTTTTCTGTATGTGGGTTACAAATCACTGTATTAAATAAATTAAACTACTTATTCAAGCTGAAAAGCCTTTAAAAATATTATAAGGTAGCAGAATAGGTTTACATTCTAGATGGGTTTGATCTATTTAGAGTCTAACCAATGCTGAAGTAGGTATTCTTATTTAAAGCTAATCTTAAAATGTAACCAACACATAAGTGTTGGTTACAGTTTCATGTAAATAAAATTACAGTTAAAAATAAAAAAAAAATAACAGTTTCATGTAAATAAAATTAAACTAATTGCAAGAAACCTGAAAACTTGATACAAAGATAAATGTAACGGCTGATGGTGGAGTAGGATTTTTTTTTCTTGGTGTTCTTTTGTAGTTTAAAGAGGTATTAAAACACTTTTTTAAAAACAAACTTCTATCCCCTCAAAACGAAAACTATCCTAGTAGAAAAACCTCTATTTTTTTATTTTTTTTTTTTTTTCATATTACAGACTAAATTGCTTGCTACTGCTCCTGGTTTTTACTGTGCATCCAAAAGATGATAATGCAGGGCTTGCAGGTGGTGCTGCCTGCAGTCATGATGGTGCTTGGGCAAGGTCAGCTCTATATCCTGTGCCAGCATGTGTCACAGATGCATATAATGGGTGGTACTGCTAACAGAAAAACTGTAGGCACCTGGTTAGGGCTGTAGTTTGATTAAACTGGTGTTTTCCCACTTCATTTGTCAGAAAAGTTCCCATTCCATTGTTTTGTGGAGTAGCTTTTAGTTGGATCAAGTTTCTGAATGTTTCTGTGTGGATGCGTAAGCCCTGCTGCTGGCAGAAGGGGCAGGGCAGTCAGGGTTGATGAGAGCAAGTGGCTGGCAAGAGCTGCAGTGCCAGCCTACACATGTTGGGAATGTCTATGGAGCTGTGTGAGATGTTGAAAGTAGAAAAAAAAAAAAAAAAGTTCTGAAAAGTTTCAGATGCTTCTTTGTTGGTCTTGAAATCTTTTGCTTCTTAGAAAACATAGTTACTCTGTTCATTCAGCAGCTATTTTTAATGGGATTCCCTGCTAAGCCTTATGTGTATGTGTATTTTTAGAAATTCAGCATGTATAGATATGACAGTGCTGAGCTACTTAAAAATACGAACTTTTCTTGTAGAACGTGCCATACTCTCAGTTTTCAGAATACATGTAACTGGTAAGTGTCTGCATTTTAGTTTTCCATTTATTTGAATGCACTTGAACTTCTGTTCTGTTCTTTTAATGTTTTTCTCTTTCAAATTTTTTTTTTTTTCAATGTACTGTCTTCCTTTAAAAGCTTGACTTGTTCTTTGCTGTAGTTTATGAGACACTTCTATCAGGTACTCACTTATAGGAGTGTTCCATTTTGTTGAATTTCAATGTGCTTTTTTTATCCTCTTACTGTTCAGGCTAGCTTTAACAGCTGCTCTTCAGTTTCTAGTAAACTGCTTTCAAATCAAATATGTCCTGATTCAGGTTAACAAGTTGGCTTTTTTTATGCTCTGCAGTGTCTTCTGTATGCTGTTATAAACTGAGTTTTATGGCCTGTTTATGTCAGGTGTAGGGTGTTAACTAAATTACTTCCTTCTTCTAGGCCCTCTGCTCTTCAAAATAGTAGTCATTTTTGCAAGATCACATTTCCAATGAAGTTAACATCAAGAATCAGGTTCTTGACAAATCTTTCCCATGTCACAACATAGCTCGGTAAAATGCTGATCAACTAATTCCCCAAGCATCTTATCTGGGGGCATTAACCATTATGGCAGTGGGTGATGTCCAGTGGTGTGGAGGTGGACTGGTATCTGTAGCCACTTGAAGAGATTTGCTTAATTCTCATCCAAGGGATTTGCTTAAATCCTGTCTTGACATCGTCAAAATTGTGAACAGCAATCTCAGCATTGGAAAATAATAGTTTGTGAGAGATACAGCTTGCATTCAATACACTGGATACAGATTCTTTGGTGGAGTATAAGAATGTATCATAAGAACTAACTGCATCTGTTATTATTCCAGGTCAGAGTCTCAGGGGAAGAAGTTCACATACTGAAGAAGATGCAGATGCACTGAAGATTTCATAAAAATGAGCCATGCATTATTCTGAAAGCTGAGAAGTAGCCCTCTGATAGGGTCATGAACCTAAGACAAGTCTTTGTGTCGCTACTGATGTTTGGAGTAGCTGGTCTACTCCTCTTCATGTATCTGCAAGCCTGGATTGAAGGACAGCATACAGGTACAGTAGGTTTTTGGTTTTCTTGTGTGTGTGCGTGTGTGTGTGTGTGTTTTGGAGGGGAGGGTGGGGAGGGGCAGGGTCAACTACTTTTTTTGTCCTGGTTAAAGTAATTGCATCCATGACTTAAATGGTTGTCAGACTTGTTTAATATCTATACTTCATACATGCATTAAGAAATAACTTGAATCTCAGGAAAAGATGACCCCAGGTGCCTAATTGTGCTATCAGCTTCGTTTGCGAAAATAAGCGTTGCAAATACGTACTGTGTCCAAGTCCACTTCTGATATAATTCTAGATGCTGATTTTTTTCCTCTGCTTTTTTTACATATTTTATGTTGTGTGGCAAAGTAATTCTTGAAGAATTATTGTAATGTTTTGTAGACAAAAGTGGGCTTCTAGGTAGCAACACTCGTACTGAATCATTCTAACCCAGTCTCGTGGTGGTGGTGTTGCTGTTAAAGCTGGTTAGATACTGGATTTACAAACTTTTTTTTATATCTAGCATCAGAGGCACATTGCAATTTCAGGTAAGTATTTATTAGCATTGAATAAGGGTTACACTTCTGAGCAAAGTTACTGTTGTGGCAATTTACCATGCTTTAGTTTGCCCCACGGGATGACCTAGATCCCTTTTTGAATTAAACAAGAACATATGATTCACATCAGGCCCTGCTGGATGCTCAGTTCACTGGACCAGTCCATAGTTAGTCTTGTGTAAACCCCTATGAAATGTGTGTTGGGTGAATATCCATAATATCTTCAACACCCACTGTTTTGCTCTGCAGATCTACTTCTGTTGTGCCACCCTATTTGATGGCCTATTCTTGGTTATAGTTCTGTACTTGTTTTGCAGTCCTTCTTCAACCCCCTACTCTCTCCCTCTACCCACACTCCCCCCAAAATATGGAATGATCCCAGTTTGTTAAGAAGTAATGATTTTTATGTCCTCTTGTCTCTATTGCTCAACTTCTATTACCTCTGTAAAACTCTAACTTCATAATATACTGATGCCACTGTGAAGAAATACATTTATAAAACCACATTAGTCTTTTGGTTTTATTGATCTGTGTTTTTATTCTGCATGAGCTGCTAGGCTCTATTTTAGAGCAGAGAAGGGTGGTTGTGGTGAGGTTCTAGTGTATTATTCCTGCAATTATTTGATGCTGATCTTAACTTTTTTTTTTTTTTTTTTTAATTAAGTGCAGTGCTCAGTGTTCATGTCAGCTTGTTAATGTTTCTCGGCTGATCATACAACCATGCAATATCTTGAGTTGGAAGGGACCCACAAGGATCATTGAGTACAGCTCCTGGTTCCACACAGGACCACCCAAAAAGCAGACTGTGTGTCTAAGAGCATTGTCCAAATGCTTCTTGAACTCTGACAGGCTTAGTGCTGTGACCACTTTCCTGGGGAGCCTGTTCCAGTGCCCAACCACCCTCTGGGTGAAGAACTCTTTCCTAATACCCAGTCTTACCCTCCCCTGTCCCAGCTCTATACCGTTCCCTTGGGTTTACATCTCTGCTGTCATCAGAGAGCAGAGATCATAGAATCATTGAGGCTGGAGAAGACTGCCGAGGTCATCTGGCCCAACCATCCTCGTACCATCAGTGACCCACCACCTAGCCATGTTGAACCCCATCCCAATGGCCTCTGCCCATCAACCCATCCTGTTCAGGTCCCTCTGCAAGGCCTTCCTAACCTTCCAGCAGATTGACACTTTCCCCCCAACTTGGTGTTGTCTGCAACTTACTGAGGCTATGCTCCATTCCCTCATCCAAGTCGTCAATAAAGATATTAAAGAGGTTAGTCACAGACATCAGCCTCTGGAGAACATCACTGGTGACCTGTCGCCAGCTGGATTTCACTCTGTTCACCACTACTGTCTGGGCCTGGCCATCCAGACAGCTTTAACCCAGCAAAGAGTGTACCTGTCCAAGCTGTGGGCTGTCAGCTTCTCCAGGAGAATACTGTGGGAGACCCATGTCAAAGGCTTTGCTGAAGTCTAGGTAGACTACATCAACAGCTTTTCTCTAATCTACCAGGCAGATCACCCAGTCATAGAAGGAGATGAGGTTGGTCAGGCAGGACTTACCTTTCATGAAGCCGTGTTGGCTGCGCTTGATCCCCTGGTTGTCTTGCATATGCTGTGTGAATGCACTCAAGATGATCTTTTCCATAAACTTCCCTAGGTCAAGGTAAACCAAAGTCAGGCTGACAGGACTGTAGTTCTCCAGATTCTCCTTACCACTGTTCTTATAGATGGGCATAAGATTAGCAAATCTCCAGTCGTCTGGGACCTCTCCAAATGACCATGAGTGCTGATAGATGACAGAAAGCAACCCAGCAATCACATCCAACAGTTCCTTCAGCACCCTTGGGTGAATCCCATCTGGCCCCATAGACTTGTGACAGCCCAGGTGAGGCTGCAGGTCTCTAACTCTTTCCACCTGAACTATGGGGGGTTTCCTCTGCTCCTCATCCCAGATTTCCAGGTCAGGAGGCTGAGTACCTTGAGGATAAGTGGTCTGACTAGTAAAGATGGATGTAAAGACATTAAGAACCTCAGCCTTTCCCATATCCTCAGTAGTCATGTTCCCACTGCATCCAGTAAAGTATG
This sequence comes from Netta rufina, assembly GCF_964035555.1. NCBI lineage: Eukaryota > Metazoa > Chordata > Aves > Anseriformes > Anatidae > Netta > Netta rufina. Next base: position 116,569,616 of record NC_140124.1, read on the forward strand.
GAGATCGGCGTCTGCCCCTCTACTCTGCTCGTGAGGGAACTGCCAGCCACTGTGAGGCCTGCCCTCAGTCTCCTCTTCTCTTCGCTGAACAAATCAAGTGACCTCAGCCAATCCTCATACGTCTTGCCCTCTAGACCCTTCACCATCTTTGTAGCCTTCCTTTGGATACTCTCTAATAGTTTTATGTCCTTCTTATATTGTGGTGCCTCAAACTGCACACAGTACTCAAGGTGAGGCTGCACCAGCTCAGAGCAGAGCTGGACAATCCCTTCCCTCGACAGCCAGCCATGTCGTGCCTGATGCACCCCAGGGTACTGTTGGCCCTTTTGGCTGCCAGGGTACACTCCACTTAATGTCAACCAGGTCCCTTTCCACAGGACTGCTTTCCAGCCTCTTGTCCCCCAGTTTGTATGTAAAGCCAGGGTTGGAATCCCAGGTGTGGATTCCAGCACTTGCTGTTTTTGAACTTCATGCAGCAGTTGATGATCGCCTAACCCTCTAATTTGACAAGATCTCTCTGCAAGGCTTCTCTACCCTTAAGGGAGTTGATAGCTTCCCCCAATTTAGCGTGGTCTGCAAACTTAATATACCTTCAAGTCCTGCATCCCAGTCATTTATGAAAACTCTGAAGAGAACTGGCCCCAAAATGGAGCCCTGTTGCAAGTAATAGTGTATTTACAAGCTTATATTAAACAAAACTGTTAAAAGAGTTAAATTGACTGGCACTGGAATGGTTCCCATGTAATCAAGTGTTGACAGGAGGTTGTTTACAGAAACAGAGCTTGCAGTGGAATTCTACCTTGAAAAATCTCTACTGTTGTTGGGTATGTTAAGGGCAGATATCCTTGCTTTCAAGGTAGTTCAGGAATGTAGATGATGACTGTAGATTATTGATTTATTTACTTGCTGACATTCTTTACATTCCTTGCATCTTTTGTCCTGTAATTAACCTTTTCTTTCATGCAGTGCTCCTTGTTACCATTTCTCACTGTTCCCCTCCTTCCTTCCCTTTCACTCTCCATTTTCATTTTCTCTGTATGTGTGTACTATTAAAAAGAAACAGTGAAAAACAAAAAGAGAATTAGAAGATATGTTCTTTTAGGTAATCAGATGCTTTCTTTGGGGGGTTCTCTTTGATGTATTGCCATAATCTTCATCAGGAGAGATGTTTTCCTGATGAAAACATCATTTCCATGTGAAAATATTTCCATAACAAAATAGAAACTAACAGAGAATAACAGAAAGGGTTAGCGAGCTTAAAATGTGATTTCAGTTTTGAGTGCCCTTTTATCTCGCTGGACTGCTGTTTTGACAGCACTTCAGCAGGATTCAAAAAATGAATTTTGGCACTCTTGGCAGTGACTAGGTCTTATACATCAGAATGAGCATGGAGAAAAATCATTCTTTGGTGTCTGCTGTTGCATGCATGTCTTCCAATTTAAAATGTAGAAAGACATTCTTTTTTTTTTTTTTTAATTTTATTTCAAATACCTGTATCTCTTCTAAATATTCTGCAGCTCAATTCTCTCATGATTTTTATCCCCCTTTCCTGGTTGCTGCCTTAAGAGTTTCTATGAAATAAAGCACATTTGCATATTCACAATATACCTTAGTTTGTGGGTACTCTCCTTTTCTGCAGTGTTTTTCATATTTCTGTGTGTTGTACACTATAGCTTTTTTGAGGATGAACTGTGTCTGGAGAATCCCAAATTTATGAGCATCTTTATAAGAATTTTATGTCCTCTTCTGTGAGTTGCTAGTTGCACAGCTGTAAGACAGTTTTAGTCTACAAGTGGCTGAGTGTGTGATTTGATGTTCTGCTAAGAAATGGAAAGTGTTCCTTGTGTTTCTCAACTGCTATGCCACAAGACAATAGAGACAAGTCTTCATTGTAAGCATGACTATTTTTATCTTCCATACTCAAGACCAACAACAATCTTGTTTGCATTTGGTTGTTGAAGCATGGAAAGCTGGCTACCTTTGAGTTTAGGAACATAATGTATGTATTTTGCACCAGAGGGTTGCTGTTGATTACCACATATTCCTATGAATGTCTGACTTTATAAATCAAAATCATTGAAAGAGATGCTAGATTTAATTGATTACTGTTTATAATGTTCATACTTATTTCTCAGATTCTCATAGTTTTGATATAATTCCCAGTCAGATATAGATTTTGTGGGGAATTAGAAAATTGTATAGTAATATGCTGTTCCTCATTAGTGTTCTTACTATTGTATTAATCAATTTACTTTCACACTCACTGTTTGTGTTACCACATTTTGTCTTTCTAGCTGTTCATAATTTTTCACACTGGACCTAATGCCACTATTGTTGTATAGTTTAACTTCTTTTTCTCCTTTTGGCCATCTTCTTTCAACTAGCTGTTCACATCTCTAAGACCTCTGCTATGATTTGATTCCACTTCTTGTCTTATATCCTTGTTGATCTGGTCTTCTCTAAGCAAGTGTGTTGTTTTTCTGTTTGTTTGTTTTCCCCAATTTACTTCTGCAAACTTCCCTTCTCACTTACTTTTACCTAACCTATGAATCTGCCATCCTGTCCACCTACTTCAGGTGTACCTGTAGGCTCAGCACAGCCATGTCTCCTTCCTACTGTGCTTGGGCTCTTCAGGTTAATTCTGGTCACAGTCACCATCTCTATTTTTTTTTGTATTTTATTAAAAAAATAAAATAAAAAATACCATATCTTACATTTGTAGATGCCTAAGAAGCACCTCTTAATTATATGGTGGTCCTTTCTGATGGCTTTTTACAGAGATTAGCAAACTGAAAGAAAAGGTGAGTTCCTTGGTTTGGTACAGTGCATAGAGCGTTTAAAGACAGGATGATATAACCTTACTTGGATGTTGCAACATTCTTCTGCTGGGCGTCTTCAGTTCACCTCAATGGAGTAATAGGAAACAGACTTCTTGAGCAGTTTGAGACATGTCTGTAAATACATACAGACTTTATTTGATTGAAAACTTCACTGACATCAACAATGATCATGTAACATACATTTATGTTCTGACTACAGCATATATGTAAATACATTCATTTATATATGTTCAAATATAAAAATGAAATTGGTATAAATTCAATTTAATCTTACAGCTTTACTGGACAGTTTCCCGTACTGTCTTACATTGCTCACTGAGAGCATTAAGCACTGTGGTATTGATGAAAAGTCAATTGCCATTTATTGCGTGTTTAATAATTTCCAGAAGTATTAATCTCATACAGGAGGCAAATTTAAGGGTCTTCCATAGTTGAAGTTGAGTTTTATATCATGAATCACTTGAATTAAGGTGTGAGTGTGCAAAGCACACTTGCATTTTGACCCTTCTACGTTAGAGATGTGAATTAGACTTTAAGTTAGGCATTCAGATGTACTTCAAAACTTTTTTTTGGCGGCTGATGTGATTTGCCATGGCTGATTACTACAAAATATTCACAAAAATATTCTGTGATTAGACCTGTGTGCTGGGGGTTATGGTTTTCTTCTTTTCTCCTCTTAGTAAATTTCATCTAATTCATTGTTGTGAAGTGTGCGTATTAACTCCATGATTACCAGGAACTCCTTCAGTGTTTCATGAAGTGCAGTATGACTGATAATTCATCTGAAGCAAGGCTGCATTGCCCCTATTGTCCCATAGATTTCTAGTTCCCAAGTGTGGGAAAGTCTGTCTCTTCTTTTTCCCAGCAGCTGTGTTTCACCTTAGGGATACTAGCTTTCTTGTGCATGCTTTCTGCTCCCTTTGCAGGCTGCAAGCGTGGTTGTTTTGATTTTGCCCAGGGTCTTTGCAGCACTCTATGGGTGCCCAAACAGCTTTCTGCAGCTTGTGTGCTTTAGTGATGCAGGCTTTGAGCTCCCGAGTAGCTTCATGGAGACCCCATTCTGGTTCCTTAGGTCACGTATTTCATTTCTGTGAAGAATCTGAACAGAGTTCACTCAAATTGTCTTTAACAATCCCATTTTAAGAAAAATTTGACATTCCATAAAATGACATGAGCTTTCTCAGTTCAGTCTGCTCTTGGTAGCTATCCAAGCTGTATCTGTATGATTTGGCATAAGAGGGTGTGCTTTCTTTCCTGCTTTCCTAGACTTGGTAATTCAAGTGATCTCTTGGGTCATTTGGTTAACTCAGTGAGATACTTTGAGTCTGTGGAGCTTCTTCCTTATCTTGACACTCAAAGTAGCAAATGAATGCATGCAACATATGGTAATATTTAGTCTTTGCTGTTTGTGTGGATTTGTACCTATCTATCTATCTATATGTATGTATATATATAAATTTAAACCTTGCCTAAATGGAGCAACATTGATGTGGCTTACAGGGTAATTCATATGTAATGAATTGCAGAGGCAACTGTTTACTCGAAGTAGTAGTTTTGCCAGAGGGTCCTCAGTAAATGCAATATACTAAAAATGGTTGTAAATGAAAGAAAAGGAGCCTGATCAATAAAGGATATTAATCATGATTAATCTAGTTGTTTTAGTAACTGAAATATTTCTGTTACAGAAGTCTTGGGTAGTTTGCCTGAGGCTTGCTAACAGTTGAAGAATGCCACCAGTATGGGAAAGCAATTCTTCCTGGTTTACAATGCCTAACTATCAGTGAGGCTGTTCTAATAAGGCTGTGTGTTCAGGCTTTACTCTTCTCATCAAGATACATGGTTTTCTCTGTGTGTTTCACCTCCCCTTCCCCCTCCACCCCCCCGCCATTACTGGCTTGAAGCACAAAAGAAAGATGCTTCTTGGTGAGTGGTTTTGTTGTTCTCGAAGTCCCAGAAATACAAAATTTTAGTAGGTGAATTTTCACTGTATAGCTTAAGAGTTGTCATTGTTCCCCACCTCCTTAAATGGGTTTAAACTATATAGAGAAAACAGTTCTCTTTTGTGGAGGAACTGATACTTCGTTGTACCATTGTGATCTAAATATACAAGTAAAAGCTAAATATCAGAAATTATGGTTTTCAGAGTTAGTGATTATGACATCTCACCCTATCTTCAGTAGCAGCAAAACAGAAATTTTAAGAAAAATAAATTAGAATTTCACATTGCAGCGTATGACATTTAAGACCATGTTTATCTTTTTGTGAGGATGTGCTTCCTAAGTGTGGCTCTTTAGTAGCCCTCAGCCTTGTGGGTCAGTTCTTTTTACATTTATCATTCCTATAGCTAAGTACCTTCTCATTTTATACATCATGCTTCCTTAAAAGAAATTCCTGCTGTGATTTTTTTTTTATTTTTTCTTGAGGGTGTCATGAAATAACATTTTTGAGTTGGTGGTAAGTTTTAATCCTTTAGTATTTAGCTTTCTTGTTTCAGTGGTGTGAATGAAACTAAACAGGATGAGTTTTTTGGGCCTCCTGTCAGCTGTATGTTCAATAACGTGGTTGAGCAGAAGCTGATGACATTTTACTTACTGTTTATAAACTTTTGATAACCCACCCATACTCATTAGTACCTAGACCACAGAAGTCTACTTCTAACAATATGTGGCTAGTATCTTAATTGTACTGTGGACACCTTGAAGTATTCTTTTTTGCCTGTTCTCAAGCACTTCTGTGTTGAGAGCTTTGTGTAATCATCTTCTTTTTGTAGGTATGTAATTGAACTCACTTCAGAATTTGTGCTATAACCACTGCTGAGGGGCTTGGGGGTTTGAGATTGGAATGCATATAAAGTAGGGCATCCCCTTTCATAGGAAGGCTGAATATGCTGTTTTCAAAATGCTCTTTTGAATTGGATCTGAAAAACGTAGGTGGTCTTCACACTGTTATTCAAATCCTTGGAACAGAATAACTAGATGTGGTTTTTCATGGAGTCCTTAGCAGTCGTTCTTTTTTGTTAGGTGTGGTGTTTTTTTTTTTTTTTTGTTTTTTTTTTTTTTGTTTTTTTTTTACACATTATTCAATTTCTATGTAGTTGTCTAACAAATTTGCTGTCACTGACTGAATTTTTTAGTTACAGTTGTGGCTGTTTATAATAACTTTTGTGTCCAGAAAGCCCTTTTCTTAAAACCTGACTATTCAGGTAATGAAGCATTGGAGTCTTGTCTCTGTAGTGCACTGATTGTATGATGCAATACAATTCAAGATACACTTAAAACCTTACAAATCAAGAAGGCTGGAGAGAGAATTTTTACGTGGCAAATCATAATTTAGAAGAAACAGTAGTAAAAGTTTGAGAGAAGTTTTTCCGTTCCTGACCTTTCTGTTCTTCTGAAGTGTGCTGCACACTTTTATAATAGTAAGTGGTTTGCACACTTTCATAATAGTAAGTGGTTGCCATCAGTACATCTAAGGCTCCTTTATCTCTGATGTTGAACAGCTTTGATTTCTCTCTTGATTACAAACAGCCCTGTTAGAGCATGTGATGTGGTCTCTGCAAAATTGCAAGGGAAACCTTTGGATTCTTAACAAAAAAATTAGAAATTCTGATATTTTTAAGTATGTGTATATGTATGTTTGTATATTTACTTTCAGTATGCTCTTTGTTTCCCTTATTTGTGTGGGAGTAGAGACTGTTGGCAGGAGACGTAATTTAGACAAAAACCTATCTTCTCAGCATAGTCAGATATTTGGGATGCACAGGGATCAGAACTGTTTTGAAGTTCAGTCTCAAGAGCCCTTGTTTCTGTCTTTTTGCTTCAATTTTATTTATGGTGCTACTGTAAACAGGTTATTTCTATAAATTAGGGGTAATTGTTGATAACCTAGCAGCATCTGTGAGAAATAAACATTTTAAATATCAGGGAGCCATTTCATTGTACAAGAGATTAATGTCCTACTTATCATATGTATGATCTAGCTGGAAAATATGATGCATGTCTTGAGCAAAAAGTTCAGTGAAGAAAAAAAATCCCTCCCCCTCCCTTTTTCTTTTAAGAAAATGAAAAAAAAATGGTTTTATTTTTGGTCCTTTTGTATTTTTAAGGGCAATCATCGTGGCAAGGCAGCATGGTGATCAACTAGGCTTTCAGGTTTGGGTCCCTGCTGCCTCAGACAACTGTCTCACATATTTTTTGTATTTTTACTGCATTTATGTTAATGGCATTTTCAAGGAAATATTTCTAAATTTCTACAGTATTTCTATGGAAGGCGTTTTATAACTGTCAGTTTGAAACCTGGAAGATTCATGTTACATCAGCATATAGTGTTTTTCTTCTCAACTTCTCCAACCTTGAGCCTTATGGCTATGTCTGTGGGACCAAATGCTGCTGTCTTTAGGCACAAAGAAGAATGAGTGAAATACTACCAAATGGTATGTTTAAAACAACCACCACTAACAACAAAAAGTAACAAACTGCACCTACAAAAACTCCAAAGCTTGTTCTTTTCTATTCAAAATAAGTGTCAGGAAGCAAATCAGCTTAAAGGCTCTCTTTGTAAAATTGTAAATATTTGTTAATTAAGGGGACTGCAAAATATGCAGTATTTTAAATGTTACACTGCATACAGATGAAGATGTTCTCAGGCGCTCATCAGCTTCAAGCCTCACTTAACGGGGAGAACAATCTCAGGCACTTCCACTTGGTCTGGACTTTGACTGGTTTGGTCCTGGTTTAGTGAAGAGGTGCAGCAGCATCCTGTACTGCCTGGAAAGCCTTTGCTCACCACAAGCGGCAACAGTATTTTGCAACTATGAAAATGTTATCTGTTACAGTAGGTCTTTAGGAACTCCCACTCCTTCCAGTCCAATTTATACCCAGCAAAACTGATTCTTCCTTACCATGCACACTCTGAGCCTCCCTATGACAACAAAATTCAAGTGTGTCATTGACCTCTAGCAAACCTGTGTAATACCTGCTAACAAATACAATTTGTCCCTCACTGCTTTGTTGTTTCAGATGATTTTGTGATATTGATATTGACTGTAAAGCTTTCCATCACATGATCCTGGCTGAAATTCACAGTGCACAGCTTTAACAAAATCAGGCAGAATAGGCACATTTTTTTCTTAATCCTTCAGCTTCATATAAGCCTATTCAGGACCATGTAAGGGACAATGACATAACAGCTATCAACATTTCTGAGGGGTGGTAGAGATCTTGAAGTTTGTGAGATTGTTAAGGATGCTAAGCAAAATACATCCAAGATTTCACATCTATTTAATAATAATTTTCCTGATTAAAGCTCTGTATTCTTTTAAGAGAATAAAGCCCTGACAGGTGGTCAAAGCTTGACATTTACAAGCTAATAATAGTGGAAAGTGATTTAGAGACAAATGATTTAAACTTACTGCATCACACTCCCTCTAATTTATTTATTTTGGCCCAGGGATGCTGCAGATTTAGAAGCTTATATCTATGACATGGGATATGGGGTCAATGCAGGCTATGGTTGTACAGAGTTTAGTTTGTGTGCACAAAACCTACAGTGAGCTCAGTAAACAGGTTGGTAGGGTGGGGAGGGGAGAGGGCACCAAAAACCTACTGTCCTCTATTTCCCTGTTAAAAGTGCACTCGTTTATATTGATAGGTATGACTTTATATGGATAGGCATGACTTTGTGCCTTATCTGTTGATGATGTTTCACCTAATGGCACACAAGGTTAACCTTTCACTCCTCCAGGAAGATCTCAATTCTGACCTGTCTTGTTCCAGCAAGTGTTGTCATTCCATGCCCAGGCATTGCCCACAAAAGCTATGAACCAGTGAGGTTGATTCTTCTGACTTCCCCTAAATCAATTGGATGTAAGTGGTGACAGGTACAGTTCCATCAGCACGCTTAAGAAAAATCCAGAAGGGTCTCTGGACCCTAGCTGCTGGATTAAACATTCCATCAATGTTTTTTCTTTTTTTCTTTTCAAGGTTTGATGTTGTAACTGTGTCATTTGCTTGTGGTGTGTCCTGTGACCTGTATTCCACTCCCCCCCCTCCACCCTTCTCCCCAGCAAAGTAACAGTCAAACATCAGGTCTAGCACATCAACAGACTGGAGACTGATTTGTTTATGTCTCACTTTACCCAGTCTTCCTTTGGTGTCCTAGAGTGGTGCAACTGAACTTGGCCGTCAAAGGTGATTTGAAAGTTTGTTGTAGGAATTTTGTCTTCACTTTGTGTGCTTGATAACAAAATTAAAATATTACTGCTTTTTGCACATGGTTTCTGATGCCTTAATTAGTAAGTGTTTTAATTTTTATGTATATATGTCCAAGAAATTCACAGGCTTAGGATATTTGAGTTTCTTCATGAGAAATGGAGATAGTAAGGAAATACTTGTCTCCTGGCAAAGGCATTCATTGCCCTAGAATGTAATGGATGATGGCCTAATAGCCACGAAATTTGACATGTACCTCAGGGGACTGTTTCTGCATGTCATAGACACTGGGAAATATGCAGAAATGTATCTAAAGATCAGCAGCCTAAGGTTAACAATAATCAGAATAAATACTAATTTTTACTGTGAGAACATGCTAGGTGAAAGAAGAGGAGGTGTTAATTGATTTTATACTTAATGTGATTGGAAGGGACCAGGTCATTTCAGTACCACTTAGAATCTAGCAACAAAAGAACTTGTCCAGCTCTATATGTGTAAGGGCATAGATGAAAAAGTTGTTAAGGGTTTGTAATACTTTCCACTATAGATATATTATACTCTCAGTGCTTAGAAACAGCTCAGGTGAACTGGTATTATCTGGAGTCACGTAGCTGTGCCCTAGGTTTGTGCCTGTTGCCTCTTGGTAAATTTGCAATAGAAAAGATTGTTGGGGGTTCTTGTTTTTGATTATGAGCAGCCAGAGAGATGTGGTGTGTGAGCTCTGTTAGCTGCAGCTGGAAACACTCATTTGTATTAAGTAGAAACAGGGAAATATCAGTCCCTGATACGTTACCATTAATTGACAAAATACCTCTGTTAAGGAAAGAAAATTCATTTAATATGAAATAATACATATAGTAAGCAGTGTGCACAAAGAGTTTTATCTTTGAATTTAGTTGTATTTGATATTCTTGTTTAAACTTTTAAAAGGTGCAGACAGACACGCAGTTGTTCCTGAATGTTTTTTCTGTTGCCAAAACCTCATAGTTTCTCTATCATTTCCATCATTCCTGCTCTCACACAGCTGCTGATTGTTCCCAAATGCAATTGTTTTTGAGCTAGCAAGCCTTAATGTGAACAAGCATTTCACTTTCTTGGGTTAGGATAGGAATCTCATCTCTCCTGGTACAGAGACCTGCTTGCTGTGGCATGTGAATGGTGTTTTCTCTGCATAATTGTGAGTCATGGTGCAATTCCCAGCATCCTGGTTCACTTGGGAAGCCGGCTATTCTTGGCAGCCTTTCAGTAAGGCTGAAAATAGAGCAGTGTGTGCACGATGCAAGCTGTGTGGGAGGGTCAGCTACTCCACTGGAAGGGGCACAGCATCAGGTCCAGTCTCTTGAAGGGCACGCAGAGTCAGCTGAGTGCCAAGCAGTTGTTGTTGATGGGCATTGGCTGGGGAAAGGCAACCCTCTTTGTAGAGGGCTTTGGAGCCAGCAGAGTAAGAAAAATTGTAGCTCTTTTGTTAAAGGATGGCTACTTGGTGGAAGAAAGTAAAAGCTTCCACCACTAATATCCTTTAGCCCTGTTACTTAGCAAATTTATTCTTCTCAATCTTGACCTCACAATGGCAGCAGATGAAGGAGAGGCTTTACAGAAATGGAGTCAATAGAATTTCACTCTTCTTGCTACACTAATATAAACAAAATTATTTCCTTATTCCTGAAAAAAAAAAAAAAAAAAAAAAAAAACAACACTTTTAGTCACCAAATAGTGCAGGGTAAACTGTGTTGCAAAAATATTACTATAGTCTCAGTACCTACTGCAGTCTATTAAAGAATTAGAGTACACTTTTGAAATGAAGCATGGTAAGGTACATGAAGGAAGTGCACATTCACGCATTAGTTCTGTTTTTGTTTTTCTTCGTTTGTATATTTCTCGCTAACCCTCCAGATTCATTGATGCATTGTATGCCTTGTCCACTACTGAGATCTAATGGTTTACAAACTGTTGACACTTGTCATAGCACTTGAATTATGTGTAAAATGTAGCCTGTTACTTTAAACATATTATGTACATAATTCATTAAATGTCATTGTTTTAAGATGATTATGCAATTGTGGTCAAGAATTATGGTACATTTTCCAGGAAGCTCTGCTACTCTGTTCTTGATGTAGGGCCAAAGAACCAAGACTTTCCATAAACTTCTGCTTGATTTATTAGCCACTTAGACATGCTCAGGCGGAGTAGTTCTGCAAAACAGTTATTAATGAAAGCAACAGAGATTTGTTTTCCTCAGAAACTAAACTCTGAATAGAAGTATAAGATCCTCAAGATATCTAACCTTCTCTGCCTCCTACCAGTCCCCTAAGAGTATGTAAAATGCTGACAGTGGGAAAGCAACAAATCTGTATCATGTTCTGCAATGGGAGGGAAGGAAACAGGGCAGGGTAGTTGAGAGAGGTACTGGAATTTACTTGTGTGCTTCCTTTATTTATTTATTTTTTTACTATTGCTGTGGTAGCTGCTGAATTATTGATGCAATAATAAAGTCCATTTGATATGAATAGAGTCCTAAACACTATAGAAATTACTTGCAGGAGCAAAATCATTAGGGTGAGAGTTGGCTGACTGGCCTCTGATTAACTGATATCCAGTCAAGCAATAAAATGTAAAACAGATGTTTTTGTATGAGAATTTTGATGTTTTCTTTTCTCTTTGATCTCATGTCAGAGTTTTTCTTACTTGAGAGTGGTGGCAGAGAGAAGAAGGTCATAAATGTCTCAAAACAAACAAACAAAAAAAGCCAACAAAAAATGTTCTTGCCCCTGACTTTCACATTAGTGTCATTACAGGAGGGAGGGAGGGAAAGGCCCCAAAGTGTATGTGAAATATAAGAAATAATAAGGAGAATATGATTTACATTTTGGATTTTTAATTTATTTTGGTCTTACAGATCTTCTGTTCTCATTTTACACTTCAGTGTGCCTATTTTGAAGATAAACAGGCAGATGAGACTGAGTTTATGTAGTCTGAGGTAGTTGCAGTGACGTATAAATATTTCATGGTTTATTTAACCTTTGAGCTGAAATTCCTTTCTGGTAGAATTAATCTGCAAGTAGCTGAGGTGTGCTACCTCTTAAGTTATGATTAATCATGCAGTATAATGAAACTCTACTGGCATCAGGTTTAGGACTGATGTACATATAAATATAGCACAGATAAAGTTGCCAGATGCTGTGACTGATGGGTGGGTTCAAGGGTCTCCAGGCAAGTCGAGTCAGCCTTGTCTCTCTGGGTACCAAACTACACATACTGTGTGGCTGGCATTAATAGGTTGTAAAGGAAACTTAATTTAGATCAATTAGGAGTCACTTTAAGCAAAACTCTTGAAAGTTAGTGGTTAATCTTGGTATTTTAAGTGGGGTAATCCTCATAGGCAGTAGCCACATAAGACGTTCCTATTAATTAATGGGGCAGTCATCTGTTTGTTTTGGAAACTTTTGCTATCCTTTCAGCATTCTTTTGTTTCTGAAGATCAAGTGTTTTCTCTGGGTATTGGTACTGCCAGAATATCTAACACCAGAGCTGAAAGCACAGTACTTTCACTCTGACCTCTTCTGTTTTCTTTCAAGAACAATCATTGACTCCCTATCTTCTGCTGTCATTGAGTGCCCCAAGAAGGAAGAATTAAAAAAACAAGGACCAAAGATCCAAGTAAGGATCAGCAAGACTAGTTCATCCTGTTCAATAAGTTACTTTAATTTGACATTCACTATCAAGTGTGTTTTAATACTTTTTACTGTCCATGTTAAATGAGAAAAACAGGAATGCAGGAATTGGGGGGGGGGGGGGGGAAAGGAATATACAATTGGAAAAATGAAGGAAACTCCAAAAATGGCAGTGAAAAGTGAATGGTGTTTATTGTTCAATGATAGGAATGAATGTAAGCCATATAAAAGTTGATTTATTCTAAATTCAGTTGCAACTTTTATCATAAGAAATACGCTAAACTTGTTTTAAACCCTTACATATTCATTGTATGTGTTAATGTTTTTCATGATTATATATTACTTTGGTCCAACTATTTCGTGGCATCTTCTATCACTAAGATATTTTTGGCCTTGATTATGTTGTTTCTCATGCATCAATCATTGTTTAATTATTATTAAATCATACTTCAGTGACTTCATTAAAAAAGGCTGTCATCGCACAGGCAGTCATAATGAGGGGTGGGAAAGGCAGAATTGATATTGCAGGTGCCTTATGAATAACCTGGTCAAAACCATGTATTTACCCTGAGAAAACTTCAGACTTGCAGTTTTTTCAGCTTTTTCCTACCTTCCAAATACATGGAAGAAACTAATGTGGCTGCAGTTTATGAAGGCATACAGTGAAGAATTTGTAGGAGTATAATATTTTTTATGGTGAGAACTAATGTTTTCCTCATGTTAATATTGCACTGTGCCAGAAAGGTCTGTGCTTCAGAGAATGGTGCTACTTATTAAATATTAAACGGTGCTACTTATACTGATAATTTGTATGATCAGGAAAATCAACAAATTTTTGGTAAAAGCAATGCTGAAGTTTGACCAATTATAAGTGCTAAAGTGTCTGCTCCTGCAAAGTCCCTAGCTTGCATTCTAAATAGTCTTTTTTCTTTGGCTTTTGTTGCTTTCTTCTGATGTGATAATACATGTGTACCAAGTGTTTGTGGCATTGAGTCGATGTTTTGGGTTAGTTATATTGCTATGTAAAAGTCACATTTTGCTATATTGCTATATTCACATATTTGCTAGCACATACTGCTAGTCATATAACAATACTAGCGCACATTGCTAGTCACATTGCCATATGACGGTCACATTTTGTTCTTAAATAAATAACAGTAAAACAGACAAATAGACATGTTTGTATTTAATCTAATGCCAAATATTCTATGGAATCTGAAATGTTCATTTGAAACTGCAGCATCAAGGATTTTTTTCCAGCTACTTACAAAATATTTGTTGTGGGGGATGGAGGCCTAATCTAATACTGAAATATCTAATAGAAATGAGCAGTGCCTCCATGCGTAAACCTTTACTGTTAGTATTGGTACTGTGAGCTGGGGAAAGAGGAAAGGTGAAAGGGAGGGAAAGCATGGCCTGAAAAGGTACAATTGGTTTGGTGGTGTGTCACTCAGTACTTGGGGAAAAATGCCAGAGACTGACAAACTACGCAGGTCAAAGACAGGCAAAAAAAGCCCAAATTTGATTCCCATAGATTTTGTTTTCAGAACAGGACAGTTTAATCAAAGGGTTATCTTGTAAGTTATCTTTTAAATGAGAAATGTTTGTGGGGCACCATGACTTGGTCTTAAAATATTGTGCAGTTATGAATACCAGGGATACTGTGGGGAAACATTTAGAGCTTCTGGGCTTGCAGCAGCCTGAATTTCAAAGAGAAATGTTACTTGAGCTAAGAGGGTGGCAGAGTAGCAAGGTGATCATCCTCCACCATGTCAGGCATGCCAGGTCACCTGTAGCTACAAGTACGTCAAGTAGGAACTTGATATAAACCAATTTTATTTGGCAGATAAGAAGAAAACCTAAACTAGCTGAGGCCCAGAGGTCTGTGTTAGCATATTATCTCTGCTACAGTGCCTAGAGCAGACTATATAAATAAGACAAGTTTATAATGATAATTCAGAGAATTTTCTTTGCCATTTCTGATGTATTACTTGGAGATTTCCTGGATTGGAGATGTGTTAAGTAGCCCTGGATTATTCTTTCTTCCATGAATTTGTAAAGTGCTGTCTTGATGATGCCTTTCCCCTGTGATTCCTGTGCTGAAGAGTGCCCAGCTTGAATGCGTTGGGAATTCTTAGTAGCATTTTTTACATGACGGTGATTAATTCTATGGAAATATTTATCAGAGCATGATATTATTGGATTACTAAAAGATTTTCCACCCCATATAAATGTGGTTTACTAATCTTCAAATGTTAAAGTGACTCACGGGTGACTGGCTCAGCAAAACATCCTGGCTACTTTTTCACTTCCTTGTTAATTTTCAATGTTTTTCTCTAGCAGAAGCAGTGAGTAAGGAATGGTTGGCCATTTCATGTTGGATTTGTACCTATCAAAGAATTAACAATAATTTGTAGAATGTTGTTTTCTATTTAAGAAAAAAAAAGGGAAGGGGGGTAGAGGGGGAGGGAAAACATCTAATTAAGTGTACTTCTGGCTGCTCTGGAATTTAGTTCACACGAGTAAATAAGCTGTTTTTTAGAGACATATAAGAACAAGTCACGGAATCACAGAATGGTTGATGTTGGAAGAGACCTCTTGAGATCATCCAGTCCAATCCCCTCACCAAGCAGGGTCACCTTGGAGCATGTTGCACAGGGCAGAGATCTGATAGACGTTTGGTTGGAGAGGGGAGGGGAGCTGAGTGTAAAACACTTCTTCCATAAGGTGATGATTAGCATTTCTTAAATATGAATGATAGTACAGTACTTCTCTGCCAGTAGGATCAGTAACTCAAATAATGATTAGTTTTTAATTGGATATTTTTTCCATGCTTTTAACAAAACATTCATATTTTAGTGCCTAAGATTGAGAGGGAGAGGAACATGTGAGGATTTTTTTTTTTTTTTTAATACAAAACAAAGTATTCTAAATGCCACATTTGTTTAATGTTGCTCATACAGCAATTAGAAACAGAGATGACAGTCCAAGTTAGGCAAAACATTTGCTGGGTCTGGATAACGAATAGAATAGTAGCAGAGCTTGTTTTACTTTTTTTGTCACCATCTAAAATGAAATAGTAGCGTATCAATCAGATGTAACACCTTTGGAAACAGAATAATGATTAAACTGTTTGTGGAGCTACTGCCACCACCTTTTCCACTGCTTGGAGGAACTGACCTGCTGCCATTTCATCTCAGAAAAGCTGTCTGTCATTAGTGGGTATAGGTATGCCAGTTCACTTCTTCATCTTAGAGAAACTGAGCATCTGACAGCAGCTAGAGTGTTTTGGGATGAAACTGCTGCCTTAAACCTAAACTGTAACAGATGAAAATTGAATTTTCCTGTCTTATCTGACAATTAATGAGGAAGATGGCAGTAGTGTCAAATGGTGTCCGAATGAACTTTTGAGACACGAAGAAGCATGAATGGAAAAATAACTTTAATTTGAAGCAATGATACCACTGATAACAAATTTTTGGAGGGAAAAAAAAAAAAAAAAAAACACACCACAAACCTGGATGGGATAAAGAAAGGCTCTAAGAGATTATGCTTAAAACTGAATAGATTCAAGGAACTGATTTTCATAGAAGTTTTCACTTATTTTTCCACATCAAATTTTTAGAGTAATTTTGAGACTACTTAGATTACAGACTTTTTTTCTTTTTTCTTAGAGTTTAAGCATATGTTTTTTGTTGCATCCCAGAAGAATAATGAGTAAATTAAGGTTAAGGTTGCCTGAAAATCTTTCAGAATACTTTTTGCTGGAAAATATCATTTTTTCAAAGTAGGAACTAAATATAAATAAAAAATATACATTCTTTCATGTCTTGCTTCAAAGAAAAATGTAATTAAATAATTCAATTTGTATTTTTACCTCTGGGTTTGCCTTTTAAGAAACCTTTTGATTGAGAACAAGATATGATGTGTAGATAAACTTCCATGTCCTGTTGAAGATGAAATAACTACAATGTCGAAGTTTCCTTCAAAACATTAATTGAGGTTTTTACACAAACACCTTTTGTAACAAAATCCCTAAAATGCATTTGGGTATATGGAAGATACTGTATCATTTGAATTTAAGAGTGAGAAGGCAACCAATAATACATCACTGGATTTCTTTGACAAATTAACTTTTTTTTTTAACTAGCTAGAGTACTTCAGAGACTATTAGCAAATGTTTTGCTGTTTGCTGTGGCAAGGTCTCCTTACAGTAAGTCATACTTTAGAGGATAATCTATTAAGTTTTCATTTAAGATGAAGAGACCACAGAATTTCATGAGTAAAATCTGTCTGTACAGTTTGAGACATAAGGGCAGATCTGGTTTATCTGATAGATAATCCTTTTGTTCATCCTTAAGCTTGTGTTGTTGTTTTTTAATTTTAATTCTACAAAGTTACATTTTCTGTTAGAAACTCTACAGTGTATACTGTTGGAACTGTTAGATAAAGGTTGCATTCCTTTTAAAATCAATTCCTGAAAGTAAGAAGGCAACACTCAGTCACAGATGAAATAATCTCCAAAGCAGAGCTGATCAAATATTTTGAAGCTTTCAGAAAGTAATATAAGCCTTCTTTTTCATTTATGCAATTTTGGTTTGAAGAAACCTTATACTTATAACAAAATATATCCTTCTTCAAGAATTAATTTTCTTTTGGAAGAAGTCCTTGAAGTCACTTTTTTAGTAACTGTCTTATTAAGAGATGCAAGAATATGCATTGATTGTTGAATCTCTGCTGAAGAAGCTCAAGCAGTTTGTTTAGTGTAAAAATATATATGTGTGTAAAAACCTAGCTTTCCTCAGAGCACTAGGCAACTGTTTTGAGGATCACTTCTAACCTGATAGGCTGTCTGATAGAAACTATCTAGTGGATAATATACTGAAATGGTAATGGCTCACCACTGAATATAAAATAGCATTTCAGAAGACACGGAACATCATGTCTTCTCTTATGTGTAATGCAAATGGATAGGAGAAAGTGACACATGCAGTTGCTTTCTACTGATACAGTGACAAGCAATAGATGGAACTGCAGGTTTATGCATACTTCATACTTTTTTTGCCTGACAGTAGAAATGCCAGTATAAATTTGACTCCTCTATCCTTTAAATTGCAAAATGTCAGTCAATAGTAGCAGTGGTTTATGGAAATGAGGGTAATGTCAGCTTATTTCAGTGTTATGCTTTTCATGCTTTAAGCAAATAAGACCACTTTTATTGCTTATTTGTGGTCTGAAAAGTTTGAGGTGTTCTGGATTTGAGCAGTGAATTATTGTAGCACATTTCCCATGTGGTACTGAGCATGACATGGCTGTTGCCACTAAGACACCTGAATGCTCACAGCCCTTGATCATAGAATCCCAAAATGTGCACCTCTGGGTGCCTTTGGGTGTAAATAGTCCTGTAATAAATGATGCTGCTCTCCTGTATCTGGTCAGGTAGGTGCTGATCTTCTTATATGTCCTAAAACATAAAAAGGGAGACTTTCTTCAGCTTTTTAGCTGGGATATCAGTAGCCCATGGCTGGAGTCATTTGACCCTGGTTTAGTTGGAGAAGATCAAAATAAGATTTGCTGTACTATGTTTAAAAAATAAAAAAACAAAAATACATAGTGGTGACTCCTGAAAAAAGAATTTTTTTTTTTTTTTATGAGCCTACAGGGTCTTAGGAAAGGTGGTGCTGTAAATTAATTACAGAGCTTAATTAAGAAAGATGTAAAGAGGTTTCAAATCATGACTTGCATGTTACGTGTAGTCACATCTGTCATGACATATAGGAGAAAGCAGGAGATAAGATGTGTAGGAGAACATTTCTAAAAGAAACATCAGGGTCGTTAGGGTAGTTTTGCTGACTGCTGTGATTGGTGGAGAGAAATATGCTTCCTTTTGCCCTGCAAGATAATTTGGGGTTTGGGTTCAGCAGTGAATTACCAGTGAGGTTGATGTCACATAGTAGTTTGGACCAAGGCTGTGCCAGAGAGTTGGTAGCACTAGTTGTTTGCAGCATGAGCAAACTGGGAGGATCAGGGAAAGTCCTCTGGGTAAGGCTGAAAATGGGCTGAGAGCAGGCAGATACAGAGGCAGGTGAGTTACTAGCTTAAAGGTTCAAAATAACATTGTGTAATGGTTTTGTTGTTTTTGTTTTGTTTTGTTTTTTTTCTGTTGGATTGCTACTTGCAATTACAAATCCAGCTTAATTATCATTTTCTGAATATCTCCTTTGGAGCCACTGTCTTTCCAATGGCTTTAGAGAGAATCTAGAAAGAGACTGGTTTCTTCTGCCTAAAATTAGCCTTGTGAATACCTCCCAGAGATACTAGAGTTTGTGTGTTCTCTATATAAACATTTTAAACAGGGTGTGCAAAGGAAATCTAGCCAAGAATAGAAAGGAGGTTTCATGTTGCTTGGTTATATAAAACTGCAAAGGTTTGCCAGGTTCTTCTGTGGTTACACAGCTTATTTAACCCTTTGTATGGTCTGTAGTTCAAGTTTATGTTTTTTAAGATCATTTTCAAATGCCAGCTCAAGAACTGTGAGGAAAAAACAAAAGCAAATAGTGGCGGAAAAATAATGCAAATTATATCTGATACATGAAATACTGTGAGAGGGAATATGGAGTATGCTGCATCCTCTTTCAGCCATTAAGCGCTCAGGAAGTTTATTTGTGTTTTATGAAGGTGTGTGGTTTTCCTCTGATGTGCAGTGAGCTTACCTGGTGAACAGTAAATCAAGAGATTTACAACACCTTTACCTCTCCTCATTGTGCAAGGAAGGGGGACATCTTAACTGAGGACTTTAATGAGGTGGGTGATAATGCATTCTGTCTGAACTTAGCCTAGATTTCCTAAAAAACCTTCAACAATAGAAAAATCTTCTATGCCCACAATTCACAGTCTACAAAGTGGGATCGACACCAGTTCCTACTTTACAGGATTCCTGTGGTATTTGGATCTCATACTAACTGGGACATACCATCTTAGGTTCAAGGGAGGTTTCTTTGTTGTTTGCGACCCTTGCTTACAGAGAGAACTTCTTCACAGATTAATTATATTTCCTTTATCCCATTTCCTTTTGGTAACTATGAAAATGAATGAAATCCAAAGATATGATATTTTGCTGTTCTTCAGGGTTTATGCTCTGCTTTCATTGTTTACAAAATTCTGTAAACAATTCATTTATCTTATCAAAATGTCTAGTCAGATAAAAATGATTTCTTGTAAATTATAATGGCCAGCGTACAGTAGATCTGGTTGTGAAGCTGACAGGTGGTCCATAAAATGTAACATGTATACATATTCTCTTACTTATTCTAGTTTAAGAACTGCCAGTCATTGCTGTGCCAGTACTAATATTTATTTTACTGCATTTAGAAGCCAGTTCTTTGCACCACCTCAAATTTCCTGGTTTGATATCTTCTTGCATATTTAACTTAATAAAGCCAAATATTAATAATAAAAAAATAAACTTACTTTGCATGATTTTAAAATATTAAACACACACACACAAAATTAAGTCTAATAACTTTTCAAATAGACTTTCAATAAGTATTATGTCAGTATCTGTAAGTCACTTGCCTTTTACTGGAGTATACATGTATTTAAGAACCAAAAAGAAAAAACACAATTTATTGTTTCCCATTTAAGCTGAATCATATACAAAGCTTATAGTCTTGTATTCTAGCATCATCTGCCTCTGAAAGACCGGTGGTAGAAGATGTTTCAATGCTGTTTATGTTAAAGGCATTAATGCTAATCACAGTGGTCTAACAGAGTTGTTTCATAAGCCTTAAATACTATTTACATGTCATAGACATATATTGTATGTTTACATTTTTGGGGGGAAGAGTGGTGTGATATTAATATTTAAGCACTTTGGATCAGGTAGATTGTCCTAATAGTGTCTGGATACTTTTGCATATAGCAAGTTTTTACCCTTTTCCATTTCCCTTTTTGTTTCTCAAAAGCAAAGTAGATACATTTTTGATGATTTTGAGCCTAATAGAGAAAAATACATGGTCTTGTTTGTGTCTTCTACACATTTTATATGTAAACTCGTAACTGGATTGAAGGATTGTTCTAAAGAGGCAAAGAGCAGAGCAAAGATTGTGGAAAACCTTGCAGTGGTATAGATGATCATTTGTATTGTTTAACAGCACAATTGGATAATTGCTGTGGATGCTTCTTAGTATCAAGAATATATCTTCCCAAGACAAAGCTCTTAAATTCTATATGCAATATCCAAAGTACCACCCATAATTCTTTGAGTATTATTTTTATCTGTTTGACAGCTTTCACTGTTTCTTTTCATTCTCCCATTCCTCTTCAATTCCTGAGGCAGAATGTTATTTTTTATAATTTTCATTTTGACAGCTATGTATAATAAGATATTTTAAAGTAGGAGAAGAAAAATATTCAGAACCAACAGACACTAATTAATAAAGAAGAGTGAGTTAACTTAAGTGTGTTCACTTCCTCTGCTTTTCTTATCTGCACCCAAGAGCCTCAAATTATCTTCTACTTTTATGTAAGTGTGTTAATGCTACTAGGATATTATTTTATACCAAAATTCATTAAAAGAAAATGTTGACAATGCAAGCTAAAGTGAAAAAGGAGTCCTGTTATACCAATAATTAAAGTAGGGGAAAAAAAAAAAAAAAAGACATTCTTACTATTAATCAAAAATACAAAGCATGGCTATTTGTATGTGTCCTCTTGTACTGCCCTGAAAGGGCATAAATACTGTAGTTAGAAATGCCATACTTCCTGCAGCAGCAATTCAGTTTGAACAGAAAAATTAATTCTGAGTTTAAATTAAAAATAAATGGTATTTTGCCTCTGGAGGCATTTTCCAGTTTGTGGCTTCAGTTGCTAGTTCTGGTATCTGGCTTAGTCTTTTAAGGCTTTTGGTTTCTTGGTAGTTGGAACTACAGATTTTAACGCCCTCTGTCCATGGACACTGAAGTTTCTGAGAAGTCTACCTAGAAACCATTATTAAGATAAATTTACTTACAAAGTTACAGAACATAGAATCAGAAATGGTGCAGAGGATTTGCATACACAGATCTTGATTAGGAGTAATATTCTACCTTGAATGTTTTTCTACTTTCTTTCTAATGCCAGCCATTTCATGCATGGCTTAAGAGATGCGCAACTATTTTATATTTTTTAAGGTCTGCATTGTCCTTCCAAGTGGGCAGCAGTACAGAAGGACACTAGGAGCCTAGAAAATGACTCTATCTCATGTAGACAAAGTGGAGAAGCCATTCCTACAAAACCAGTTCTTTTGCTTGTTCAAGAGGAACTAAATAGCTCTGTAGTTTCTGCAGAGAAACTACACCTCACAATGTGGAAATAAATGTAGTGAGAGATGGATAGGCTGCACATACTGAGTCCCCAATACAAAGCAGAAGGAAAATTAACTGGCCTAACTCAAAATGGGCAAATTGCAACAGCAGTTAATTTTGGCTAGGAGATTCCATTAACTGAAACAGCTGGGCTATGTTTCACTGCTCTGTTGTTTGGTATCAAGACATATAGATAGATATAGATACACATGTGCATACTATTTTATGCATAGTTTCTTGTCCCTTTAAACCTATAAATGCAGTAGGATCTTGGAACACTGGGAAGAGAACAGAGCTGGTTAGTGAGCCTACTGGGGTTGCCCCATTATACCTGCTGTTCATGAACAGAGAAGGACTGGTGGGAGATGTGGTTGGGAGCTGTCTTGGGCAGAGTAACCATGCAATTGTAGAGTTCTCTATTCATGGCAAAGTCAGGAGAGGGGTCAGTAAAACTGCTGCCTTGGACTTCCAGAGGACAGACTGAATTGTTCAGGGCACTGGTAGGGAGAGTCCTTTGGGAGTTAGTCCTGGAGGGCAGAGGAGTCCGGGAAGACTGGACACTCCTCAAGAAGGAAGTCTTCAAGGCACAGGAGCAGGCTGTCCCTGCATGCTGTAAGATGAGCTGGTAGGGAAGAAGACTAGCTTGGCTGAATGGGGAATTTTTACTGAGTCTCCAGGAGAAAAAGAGAGTTTAGGTCCAGTGGAAGAAGGGGCAGGCAACTCAGGGAAAGTAAAAAGAAGATGCTAGTATATACAAGGAAAAAATCAGAAAGGTTAAAGCCCAGCTTTAACCTTAAAAAGTGGGTGAGGGAAAGGCTGTTGTGTTGATGTAGTCTACCTAGACTTCAGCAAAGCCTTTGACATGGGTCTCCCACAGTATTCTCCTGTAGAAGCTGGCAGCCCATGGCTTGGACAGGTACACTTTGTTGGGTTAAAAACTGGCTGGATGGCTGGGCCAGAGGATGGACCAGCATAAGTTTAATTAATTTCAAACTTCTGGTTGTTTGGTGGTTGTTTGGCTGATTAAAAAAAAAAAAAAAAAAAAAAAAAAAAAAAAAAAAGTACTCTTTGCTTATAGGTGCTACAGAAATAATGAATTTTAAAGTGCTTTTGTTACTCCTACTCCTTACAAAACCAGACAGAAAAAAAAAAAAAAAAAGGAGAAGCATTTAACCATCATTATTTTGTTATATTACATTTTTTATGGGTTACTGAGCTTCTCTGTAAAGTCATAGGAGCATGAGGGTATATAGAAACAAAGCAGTTAAAATGCTATTCTTGTTCCTTTTGGGTCTCTAAACATAAGTAGTTTATGCATTTAATATTTTGGGATCTTAAAAATACATAATTTGGATAAAACAACTTAGCAGTAATTCAAGCTTTCCATAAGGGCTTTCTACATCAGTTTAAAAATTATCCCGTTGTTTAAAAGAAACCTGAGAGGCAAAATCCAACCAAGTTCATGTTTTCTTATACATGGAATGTAAAATTGTAAGTTTTCTAATTTCCTCACTGGATGTTGGAACCTTGGATTACAAGTGGGATTTTAAGCCTCCCCTTCCCTTTCCCTTAGAAGGAAGATGGTGGTATATTCCTTTCCCTTTTGAGGAAACATCTAAGCCAAAGGATAAAATGTCTTTGTTGATGTTCAGTTAATGTTTCCCTTCCCCGCATCTTAGTGGTGTGACTTTGCTAGTATGTAGGGGACTAACCATATTGAAAAGTTTGATTCTGATTTTTATGATCTTGTAGTTGTCTTTTTTTTCTTCAGTATTTTATTCTTCAGAGTTGTTTGTTCCTTTTGTTTTCATGAGCAGCAGTAAAAACTCTTGGCTTGGAAAAAACTGCAGGACATTATGGGAGTTTGATAGCATCTTCCTACACTTGGCATCTTTGACTTTCAGCAATTTCAAACATTAGCTTAAGGCAGGTATTAGCAGCATGGATGTTGATTCTTAAAATTTGCTTTAAAAGGTACTGGTAATCAGGCTGGGTCCTATTCTGATGTTTTCCATTTAGTAGGTATGGTGATGGTTGTATGTTATGATGGTACTTCCTAGAAAAAAATGACAGCCTTTGTTCTTTTTACCTTGTTATTTCTGTGAATGAATTATAGAATTGCTACAGAGGGGGGAAAAAGTACTGTGAATCTGAAATGCTATAGAGAGGGAGGGTAGTGGGAGAAAAATAGCACTGCAGATATGACTAATTAAATTAGCGATCTGTGCTACTTTAATAAAAATTTTGAAGATGTATAGACCATACTATGACCTTCATGTTTGCAATTAACAATAACTGAATCTAAAGTGTGATTCAAAGTATACCCTAAGATTTGTATGCGATAGAGGTAAATAAAAATTACAATAAAAATAAAACTTTTTGCATTTATTTTACTATGTGGCACAGTTCTGTTAGAGTCTTTTGCCTTTTGATATCAAATATATTTGTAGCTTAAATTATGATTGCCAGCTCAGACTGCAGTTATTCTCATATGAACAGGTCATGGCAATCAGAGCCTAAATACAGTATATTGAGGACAGATCTCTGGAGCCAGTGGAACAGGGGTTCTTTGGACAGAAAGTACAGAGGGATGCTGTCAGGTGGAACCGGAGTGGAGTTCAGACAGAGTGTTTTCCAAATGAGGAGACATATTTTGTGAGGCATGAAGGTAACAAAGGCTGAGAAGGACAAACTAACTATCTGAGAGAAATCCTTTTCAATTAAAGTAGAAGACAAGCTCAACTTTCCAAACTCAGAGTATGCCAAGAATTCTGGGTTTTGCTGTTAACAGGGCATGGACTGTAGCTCTGGAAAATATGCTGGTAGTTTTACCTAAAATCTTGCTCTTGTTGCAGAAAACTGGTAATTCTTGGGAGTTGTGTGCAGAGCCAGTGAGGTGTAGACACTTGAAGGCCCCTCTGTATGTCCAAGCAAATAGTGAAAGGAATGAACTTGAAGTGTGCAATAGCAGAAACAGGAATCTCATAGGAAAAATGTATGCACAAAGAAAAGACTTCACTGCACCCGTTGTTACAGGAAACTGATTTTGTTTGATTTGTTAAATGAGGAGTGTAAAGAGCAATGAAGTCAGACATACCTTGGTAATGTCTGTGAAACAAAAGCTCTTCTTGCCCCTTAGAAAAGGGCAACAGAGTTTCAGCTGACTGGCAGATAATTGAGTGTAAGTTGTAAGGTGAGAAGTGTAATGAAAAAAAGGCATTGTTACTTATGTGGAGAACCTCAGTGCATTAGGTATCACCACAAAATTCAGTATGTGCAGGTAGGATGTTAAATTGTAGAAGAGAGCACTAAACCTGCATGTTCAGTATGGTATGAGGAGTTTCGTACCACATAGCTGACTCTGTGGAAATTCAAGTCAAGTCTGGTCATTCAAAATAAAAGCAACATGGGTATTATTCCCTGTTATGGTTTTGCCCTGCAGGGTGGCTAATTCCTCTATAACCACTCTCACACTCCCCCTCCTCCTTTGTATTTTCTTCCCCTCCTATAAGGAGGGGGATGGATGGACCCCGTGGTATGGAGCCATGTGGCTCCCCTATAAGGAGGGGGAGAAAATAAAATGGAAAGGGCTCAAGGGTTGAGATAAAGACAGGGAGAACACTCAACAGTTATCACCACAGCCAAAATTATCAGATTCAGCATAGGAAGATCAATGTAATCTTTTGCCTTTTACTAACAGACTAGAGCAGTGAGAAACTACAAGAAAATTAGGAACATCTTCCCCCCATCCACCCTATTCCACCTCCTCCCCTCGAGCGGCACAGGGGAACCAGGGAATGGGGCATGTGGTCAGTCCCTAACACTTCATCTCCACTGCTCCTTCACGGTCACTCTCTGCCCTCCCACGGGATGCCATCCTTCCTGAACTGAGCCTGCGGGGGTTGCCCACAGGCAGCAGCTCTTCAAGCACTGCTCCCATATGGCTCCATACCACAGGGTCCATCCATCCCCCAAGAGCAAACTGCTCCAGCACGGGTACCCCACGTGTGGGCGGCAGCTCTCCCCAGAACCCCTGCTCCTGCGTGGGCTCTTCTCCATGGGCTGCAGCTCCAGCCCGGGGCCTCCTCCAGGCCACATCCACCTGCTCCACTGGGGGCTCCTCCACGGGCTGCAGTGTGGAGATCTGCTCCATGTGCTGCATGGGGACCCATGGGCTGCAGGGGGACAGCCTGCTCCACCAGGGGCCTCTCCACAGGCCACAGGGGAACTGCTGCTGTGTGCCCGGAGCACCTCCTGTTCTCCTGCTGCACTGACCTTGGGGGCTGCAGGGCTGCTTCTCACTCCTCTCTCCTAGCTGCTGTTGTGCAGCAGGTTTTTCCCTTTCTTAAATTATGGAGGCCCTACTACCAGTGTCTCTCACTTGCTCAGCTCTGACCAGCAGCGGGTTCCTTTTGGAGCCAGCTTGAGCTGGCTCTGATCTGACATGGGGCAGCTGCTGGGCTCTGCTCACAGAGGCCACCCCTGCCTGCTACATAAATCCAATACATTCACTAATCAGCATAGCTGACTCATCTCATTTGGTGAAATAGTAGGTGAGGTTTATTTAGGTCTTTGAAGAACTGAAACTCCTCAGGAGAGAAATTATATTTGTTAGCTTTAAATTACTTTTGCAGACATCATTGTAGGATACTTTTTTGAGGTGTTGTTGCCTATAAGTGGAGCAGTTTGGGGGGAGGGTAGGCAGTACAAATTACTGTAATGTTCATGGGGTGCGGAAAGATCTGTCTAACTGCATACAGCAGCATTTCACTGGTTTGGTCCCCATGGCAGGGACTGTGGTATTTAAAGAAGTTATCTTCTGGCCGGGGAGGAAAGGATCTACTCTTTTCTCTCTATTTTACTGGGGGATTCGGAGGCTGGAGCAAATGTATTCTTTACTGAATGTGCCCTGCATCCTTTAGTTGGTTCCTTATAACAGGGTGCAACTTTAAAATACTGCCACAGTTACAAATGCTGTCATGTAAATAATAGGAGAGGAAGAAAAAAAAAAAAAAAAAAGAGAGAGAGGGGAAAAAAAAAAAAAAAAGATAATTATTTTGGACCTTTTTAAGCTATTGAGACCCTTAGAAACAAGAGAGATTTATTCTGTTGTAAGCCTGTGAAGAATCCCCAGCTGTGAGATAAAACAGCAAATTTCCACAGAACTGGCTAAAGGTAATAGAACAGCTAAAAGAAATTAGGTAAGAATACTGGAGTGAGATAGCCTTGCATATCAGCAGGATTAGTGACTGAGCAGGAAAAAGAAAGAATTAGTAAAAAACAGCAGTGTATTAGCAGAGAGGTATAGTGATTTGAGAACTGGTCTTAATATTTACAAAATAACTCTTTTGTGGCAGACAACTGAAGTGTTGACTTTAGTACTAAAGACACACTGAGACTTGTATGTTAGAGCAGGAAATACAGGAACACACATTAATAAAATTACATCAAATCTCTAAATAAAAATTTAAGTTTGAAAATAATTTCATTTTATGACAATTATGGTTCTGTTGGGCGATAGCAAAACTTGTATCACTCTTTTGTGTGTTTTGTGTTCTCTGTCTAAAATAACAGAAAGCGTATAAGGAAGGAGATAAAACTTGCAATACAGAGAACCTTCCTCCAATACCCTGAAAACAACCTGGGACAAGGTTAAGTAATTCTTCAAAAATGAATTGCGTTATTCCGTCTTCTAGGACAATGTTCTCTTTATACCACGGTGTGGAAGGTGGTGTCTGCACAACCTAGCACTGTATTGACAAAACAGGATTCGGGTCTCTTGTCTGCTCAGATGCTTTCCCCATTTGCCTGTTGACAAACTATTGCTTCTTGGGAAAACACTTTGGGTATATCACCACACCTCCTCTTTGAAGTCTTCTCAGTTTCTACCACTCTGTTTTATTGGTGAGACAGCTAAAAACAGCTATACACGAGTATGATAGCAGGAAAATAGTATTTTAGTGAATGAGTTAAAGATAAAGAATCTGTATGGAAAGTATAAGGTGGTCTTTCTGTGAAGAAGTAAGCCCTTCCCAGTAAAAGCTGTGTTTCGCTCTTCCCACACATTAAGCGCAGTGCTACTCTGCTTGAGTAGCCACTAACAGCATTTTAAAACTTTGCAACATTTTAGCCTGGATATCGGCTAATTGTCCACTGTACTGGCAAGGAGACTTAATGGTTTAATGGTTCCTTTGTCTTTTTAAGGCTCAGGTGATCTATCCAGCACAATCTGGTGGGCTCAGCTGATCTATCTGGTACAATCTGGTGGGATCAATGGGTGAGGTAACTCAGGAAGGGAAGGAGAGGGTAAAAAGAGGGGTGAACTATCAAGTATTCTTTGCTAAGGACAAAGTAGGACTGGAAACCTGTGATGAGAATGCGAAATGAAATAGATTATCTGTACTCTAAGGGTTTTTCTGTGTTGTACAGAAACATGCAATACTTGCTTCTGTTAAATGCTACTAGAACAGGTGTGGGGTGTCTTAGTTCTCATATTTCATTGTGGTAGTCTAAAATGAAAATATCTTTTATTTTGCCTGGATAATGTCAGGCAATATTAGTCCACTATTGCATTATTATATGCCTTTCTTACCCTAGAACATCAATGCTGCTTTTGTCATGCTGTAGCATAGTATTTATTTATGCTCTTGATTAAGGCACTAGGACATGTGGAGAGTATATTTCACGTGATAAGGGTGGCAGATACGTTTGTTGTTGGTTTTTTTTTCCTACTTCTCATGAGGTGTAATTACCAGAATGCATTTACTACTGGATTCAAAACTAAAACTATTTTTTGCATTAATTGCAAAATTCTTTTTAACTTTCTTTTTAACTCTCAGTATCTCAGTAGACAGGTAATTTGGTATGGTTTTCCTGTATTAAAACTGACTGTTAGGAGTTAAAGATGAAAGCTGTTATCTTTCTGTATCTCATCTGAAGAATGATGGTCTTTTTATTCTCTCCAACCCACCTGAAATCTAAAGTATAAGGGAAAAATAACTTGGACTTCAACATGGAGTTAGTACTGCTACAAAATTATTAATATTAAAGCAGAATTACCAAACTGGAAAGCACTATCCTGTAAACTTAAAGGAGCACCAGGTTTGATCTATTTTTTTTTTCTTTCTGCAGAAATGTTTGATCTTCTAAATGAAACTGAATCTCTTCTTCCTTAAATTAATTTCAAACAAACATTGTAATGTCATTACAATATATTTGCAAGATTTCAAACCAAATAGTTCTTCATTGATGGAATAGCCATCTGGTACACCTAAGTTATCCAGAGACCAATGCTAGGGATACAGGTCATCATCAAATATGACTTTTAATACAGTATCAGAGATTACATATGTAAAATTTTTTGATTAATAAAGCATTTTAAAGTTAGCGATTTCTAGCCTTAAAAACATTGAACTTATTAATTATTATTATTATTAATAAACTTTAATTAGTGATACCTTGATATACTAGTGTATAAAACAGCTTTTATTTGGGGCAAGTCACTTGTTTGATTATGTATACACTTAAGTACCTTCAGGCTGCAAAACTTTTTTAAATACAAATGAAGGGTGCAAAGCAGCAACAAGGTTGTTTAGACCTAGATACTTGGCAACTACAGTGTGCTCTAAATTGTATCCACAAATAGTGACTTCACTGTGTTGGAGGCGCCCTGGGCTAACTTCAAGCTAGGTAATTTGTGTATAAGTAGTAGGCTTGCTGCAGCCTCATTATTTCATAGTAATTTAGGGCTCATGATGTATGCTACTTCCCAGATCATTTGGTAGACATAATTCAGTTCTCTTGTAATCTTTCAGTCCTTTGAAATTGCTACTCCATCTCTGTGTTTATCAAACACAAGGATTTTTGAGCAGCCAGAATTTTTTTCCCCAGTTCAAGACAACCAATGTGTCATAAGCTGCTAAAACTATATTGCATCCTCTTCATCTTCCCTTAATAAAATAAATAAAACCAATGAACCAAAATTTTACAGGGCATAATTTGGTCTTCTCCACTAAACAGTCATGGCTTCGTTCCTTCTGGTCATTTCTGCAGCGTGGAAGGGATGGAGCCTGGGAGGAAAAGCTTTTCTGCACTGTGTGTATCAGGCAGCCAGCCAGCTTTGTGCAGACCTTGAATGTTTTCACTCAATCCTTCTAATGTCAGTATCCAAAGTAAAAAGTACAGTCTCTTTCTGTGTATTACATGCTATTTGAGTACGAGAATTTGATGATGAAATGAGGTGAATGTTGCTTCAACTGTAGGCACCAAACATAGCCTAAGTCAAGATGAGGTGCTGTGAACAAGACTCCAACTTCTTGCTTTTGATGCTGAGTTTGGGTGCCTATAAGTTACCTGTAGTTTCTGAAGCTTCTAAGAGTTCTTATGCTGTCATGTTCAGGACATGTCCCTGCATATTCTGCAGTCACACCTTGGACCTCCTCAAATACAAGTGGGAGAATGCTTCTGTTATGGTGAGTTCTCAGTTAATGCACTTAAAGGCATGAAGTCATTATTGCTTGATCAAGCAAACAAAATTCTCTTGATGACATTGCTGGCACTAGCTTAGTCCCCAGCATTGCCTATTTGGCTTCATCTCAGCCTTCTCACAGGAAACCATGACTTTACCTAAGGAATCTTAGACCAGAACTGGTGCCAGAAACATGCTGACAGGCTGTTACTTTTGCTTTGGGCAACATTTTCTTGGCACTTTGTAATAAGAATAAATAGAGCTGAACATTGATAGAAACAAGCTATACTTTTTTTTCAGTCTAGCTGGTGGACACTTCAAAACCCCAGTATCACATATAGCCCACTTTTTAAAAAAATCTCTGCTTCATCATTCAAGAATTCAGTGGTTAGCACTTCTGAAAATGCTGAATGCAAGCTTCTCTACCCCTCTAAGTGTATATACAGTAATGTCTTCCAGAAGTATTCAGCATCCATTTTTTCACATAAAGAATTGAGAAGGGCTTGAACGTGTAATCTGGAGGGCACCAAAGCAGTAGTGAGGAAGTGTCACTGTTGGTCTCTGAAGGCCCTTTCTCCCTATGAAGACTACTTTCTTTATGGTATTGATGGTATTTGCATCCATGTGTGTTCCCTGTGATTATGATTATACTAGTATCTAAGCCAGAAATTTGCACTGAAAATTCCATAGCACTGGTTACTGTCACTTTGTCAAATTTCTGTGTTCGTTTTTAGGCCAAAACTTCACAGGCAAAGGCTTATTTGCATTAGAAACAGAGAAGATTTGCAGGTCTATTCTGACATTCAGAATTTTCTCATTTCAGCAGAATGCATGAAATATAATGTTTGGAGTTCCCAGTGTTGTGTGTGTACTGCTGCTTCTTGCATGATTTAAGGGCTACAACCTAAATTTCCAGATGCATATATACTGATACTGATTCTCTCCAAATTGATCATTCTGTCTTCATGGACGCAAAAGGGTCCTACAGGGGTGGAATTTATTCTCATCCAGTTGAATTACAGGGAGTATCAGCGCTCCAGAATTCTTGGGAATTTATTCAGGTAGCTCTTTACTTTAAGCCAGTCACAATCACAGAACAGTTGAGGTTAGAAGGGACCTCTGGAGATCATCTGGTCCAATTCCCTGCTCAAGCAGGGGCACCTAGAGCACATTGCACAGGATCACCTCCAGATGAGTTTTGAATATCTCCAGAGAAGGAGACTCTACAACCCATCTGAGCAACCTGAGTCAACCTCACAGTAGAGAAGTTTCTCCTCATAATCAGATGGAATCCTCATATTCCAATGGAAAGTCCACACAGCAAGAGTGCTGTATTTCATCTATGTATATCAGCTTCACAGCAGAAGTTAAAATTGCTGTTAATTCTCTGTAGGCAAGCAGAGACAGAGTGGAGGGAAAAACGTCTTTCTTCATGTTAGCTAACACTACTTAAGCTGCTGCATAGTTGAGACTTATTGCATTTTTTTTAGATGAGGCAGCAGGTCCTGTTAATACCGTAAGAAAATTGGAGAATTTCATCCTGCTGTCTTGGACCAAAATAATGATGTATAGCCTTGTTTGTGCTAGGGCTGTTTCGTGTTTTCCAGTTCAGCTGAACTGGTAATACTCATTAGGTAAAAAGAGCCGTTTAAGTTACATTCCACTAATGGGGCTCCTTCACCTCTTTTGTTACATAGGACTTTGTAATATGTAACTTAAACCCCCTTCAAGCCATTGATAAATCTCCATAGATGTGACAGAGTAGGATGACCATGGAAATGAGTGGCTTCATTTACATGATAACCCTCAATGGGTGAATGTGAAGTGGGCAGGTGGGTGTGAGTTAGTTGGTTTGTTTGATGAAGTGTTTGTGAAATTAGTATCTTGTGGTATGATCTAGAAAAGGCATAGGAGTATGAATTTTTATGTGGAAGTGTAAATCTTCACATAAGCTTATACCAATAAGCATAAACAGTATGCTGATTCACTTAGGCATATAGAATATTTTTTTTCAAATTTTATATAATAAATACATTTTTGTTCGTTTATCTGAATATTAGCTAATGCTTCCATAGTTGAACTATTCCTAATGAAGACAATTGGTGTCTTAATAACTATTTCAGTAGCTATGAGGCTGAACATTTAACCTTGATTTTAATTCCTATTGCACAATTCTATTATCCAAAAGATTCATGTTCCAAATGAAGCTGTACTGTGCAAACCATAGACTGTGCTGGTTTTGCTTATTTTTTTCTAGCTTATCCATATTCCGTTACAGGAGTCTTGTGGTTTTGTTATGTTTTGTTTTGTTTTGTTTTGTTTTTTTAATGCAGCTATTGCAAGCTAGTTTTCTTGTCTTAAGTCTCTGTGTTCCTCATGGCACTTTTTAACAAAGAGAAACATTAAGCTTAAATGAACATCTCCAGGTAGCCTAGCAACAGGATATGATTAATAATACCTTTCACCTAACTATATGCAGATAAATGTCTGAAAGTGAAAGCAAATTCAGAATTGGTTGGCCAGACCCTGGTAGTGCCGTGAGAAAGAAAAGGTAAAATGTGATAATATTGTGTGATCTTTGTTAAAAATACAAGGAGAGAAAATAATAGATATATTTAATGGGTTGGATCTGCCTTAAGGAGCAAAATACAGAGCAAAACAGCTTTTTATTTTTTTCTTTCTAACACTTAAAAGGCACACTAAGAGAAAGTCTGAATGCCCTTGCTTCTCATTACTGGTTATCATCACTAATTTACCAGCCATGTTTTTCATATGTGCGATCAGAAACAATCAGTAGTAATTACTAGGTCATCACAGCTAAAATGAAATGTAGTATAAATGAAATGTAGTATAATTTAATATACAGTTAATGGCTTTATAGTATCATGCCAGTGCTTGTAGACCTGGAATGGTTATTAGTGCTTGGTGCTGTACTTTAAAATGTATGTTTACGTATATGTACAGACACAAAACTTTGGATGTAGCATTAAGTTTATAATGAAAAATTTATAGCAGAGGAAAGGAGGAAGAGTTGCTATGGCCATTGTGTTAAATGGCAGTGCATTATTTAGCTTTCCATATTTTTTTAACAAAAAAGACCAATTCCTTCTCTTGTATGTGTGTGTACACACACACACATAATGTAAAATTAGAAATAGTTTTCATGTGCTCAGAATGTGTCAGCATCCGAATTGGCCACATGCAATTCATTCCCATTTTATATTCATTCTGTATAAAGAAGGGACACTGTGGGAGTATGGTGAATATGAATTCATTTAAAGCTCATTTTGTAATAGTGGGAAATTGCTATTTGTATAGGAGTAAAATGGAGTAATACATTTATTTATATGCTGAATATAGAAGATCTAGTTATCTTGAGACAATCCCATGGACTGGCATAAAATCATAAACATTTGCCTTTAGAGAAGAAATAATGTATTACAATGCGGAAGCACAAATTTTTGTCCTGCACTACAAAACCTGCATAACCTGCTTTTTCTATTTTCAAATTACTTAATTATACCGATCGTGCACTATCTTCTGTGTGAAATCAGGAGAGCTGTTCTTTCCAGTTCATAGGATGGTATGTATTTGTATTTGCTGTTCAATGACACGGTGAACCTTTCCATCTGTTACAGTAGTTTTAGGGGAAATATTATGGAAAGTTAACTACTGATAGTACTCCTTGCAACTGTCTTGATGTATTTTTCATGGGCTAACATCCATCTGTAATCATTTCAGTCTTCACTTATTTTTTTCTTTACAAAGCTAAATTCTTTACTGTCTGGCAGGATTTTTTTTATTATTATTATTTTTTTTTTTTTTACTGAAACAGGAGGAGAAGCTTTCCTGCATTTAATTGGGAATTTCCTTTTTTGTTCGTATTTGGTAGCCTACTGTAAAAGCATGATCATCCTTTTGAATTAGGAAGCAGGTCTATTTATGAATTTCTGACTCTCAAAGATGTCGGTGTAGGTGTGTTGTGGTGTTTGAGAGATGTAGCAGGGGATCTCTGCCTCGTACCTCAGAGGGTTGCCCTAACCATTGTGAGCTGAAATGCCCTCCTACAACATGCCAGGACCCAGTATTTGTTATCTGTTAGAGCCAATAGTGTCCTCCACTGGAAAACTTTACTACTGTAAGGATTTCCCCCCCAGAACCAGCTATGGTCTTACATAGTACTCTGTCCTCAATTAACCAGTGTTCCTTCTTTCACCTTTCAGTCTTCACCTGATTCATTCTGGGCCTCAGCCGATGCCAACATCTGTAGCCTGTCCTGTACCACTTGCTGCATTTCCTCCTCCCCCCTCTTGTGAACATGTCACTTGGCGGCTCTGCATCCATCACAGACAGGGCGTGATGGGACTGTTGTGGAAGAGTAGGTCTAATCACCTTGGGCTTGTCACCATCAGGCTTGCAGCTGATAACTGTCAATTTACATGACAGGACTAAATTACGGGACAAAAGGCTATTAAATGCTGCATTGTATCACTCCTTGTGTTTACTTGAATATGAAACTGAAAACCATTGATCCTTTCGTCAGTTATCTACAGCTACCTATCACATAGTAGGCATTCATTTTCTTGCCTGATAGTCAGTGTAGCGCACTGTGGGCTGGCAGCACGCTGATCATGCAGACATAAAGTCAAATCCTGTGTTTTGCTTTCTTCATTTAAACAACACCCGAACCTGTCATTCTGAGGGGTTCTCTAGCATGTCTCTCTAGTATTAGTGGAAAGAATTCCTGATCAAGAAAAAAATATCATCCTTAATCTTCAAGTCTGAGACTCCTCTTTTTGAAATTACTGTAAGCTGTGGCACTAATTAACCTGAGATAAGATGATGACCTAATTTCTCTAGTTCTGTTGTATGAAATCTCTTTGGAAATCTGCTTGTAACCTAGCCTAACTGTGGTTATGCAAATGGCTTCTGTTACTTCTCTGAAATAGCATTCAACAAAGGCTGTCCACAGAACTAGTTTGACTTGTATCTCAGCTGATTATTTATTCTCAGAGAATTACAGCTTCTGCTTGTTGAAAGCTATTCATGTAGCTGTTTCCCAGCTATATTTACCTTCTAGATTGAGTTAGCTGTCTTTGCTTGGGTCTTCTGTCCTTAATTACACTTGTAGGATTTTGGTTGAAAACCACAAAACAAGAAAAGAGAGAAACTACAGTTCCCTTTTTGGACTGTATGTGTAGAGTCACTTTTTAAGGTCACGGAAGAGAGACATTTATATGGGGTATGTAAACTTAGATGAGATCAGAAGTGATTGTTTTCAGACAAACTTCATTTTCCAACCAGTCAATTTTAAAATGGAGTATTAGTAATAACAAAACAGCTGCGTGCTACAATTTTACAAATGCATGAGATTTTGTTGTATAGTTCAGTTCTGGAATATAATATGGTTATGCAGGAAAAACAATTTTGAAGTGAGAAATGACCAGTGTTGGGGGGAAGAGGGAAGGGAATAAAGCTTCACATCAAATAAAGCCAGATATGAAAATCTTCCCATGCAGTACTTTTCTGTGGCTCATAGTATTTGAAGAGGTGGATGCAATAGTTCTCAATGAAATAGTAATAAGGTTCTGTGTCCCCAGAGTAAATAGTAATGAAAGAGTAAGTGCATGTTTGTTTTTTTTTTTGCATGTTACCTGTCTAAATTTTCAAATGTCATTTGTGACCTGTCTCAGTCCATCTTTTGTAACTCAGCTGAAACCCTGTATACGAACCTCTTTCTGAAAGTACTGTAAATCTTCCCTGAATTTGAGGCAAAAAGGTAAGTGTGTAATGCTGAATCTTCTTCTGGTTTTAATGTGAAGCAGAGTTGTGGTTCTTGTTTCTTTCAGAATTCCAAGGATTGTGGAAATCAGGTTCTCTGAAAAATGTAGAGGAAATGAGTATTTTTTTTTTTTAATTTCCAAAGTGTGTGTCTTTTGCCCCCTCTGCTCTCTACTTCAGCTGCCAAAATGCTTTAGTATCCATCTCTGACTTGCACTGAAGTGCTTCATGCTTCCATCAGTAAAACAGGTGTCCCTGTGTTCCAGTTGTAAGTTTGACCGTTGTGGTACAGAACACCCTCAGGATCTTATGTTGTTGAAAATCTATTGCATCAGCTAGGAGATCCACTTTCTAAATCGCTTGTTACTGGGTAGCATGACTCCCACGTTCCTTGTGTCTCAAGTATCAGGAGACAGAATTAGAGCAGCTTACCTCCCTAATATCTCTCCAAGGATCCCCTGTTTGGTAGTGTAACACTTACAATGCAATCATTAATCTTAATATTTTCGTTGTTGTGGAGATCAGTGACATTCACACAAGTCTGAGCAAATCCATTTTATTCATTGAACCCCTTTCAGCATATACATAGTGTTACTGTATGGCCTTGCAGAATTTTCAGTTTCCTAGGTGTCTGAAATGTTAAATATTTATTTCTTTTTCCTTGGTCTAAGTAAAAGTGGCTTATTTAATAAAAGAAAGGGGGGAAAAAAAGGAGAGAAAGAGGAGGTAAATAGAGCGATTCGGATTGCTTCTGTGTGCAGCTCAGGCAGAACACCATTGTTTCTCTTTTTTCACATCAGCATTTGCTTAGTATTCCTTGATTTCAGCTGCACCATGCTGCCTTTTGTTTGTGTGTATTTTTCTCTAGATCAGCCTGTCTTTATTAGAATCGTTTTTATTATGATTTTTTTATGTCTTAATATTGAGAGTCAGATCTCTTCTGACTTCATTTCTTCAGTCTTTCTTCTGTTCTCTCCTCAGCAGTGGTCATACATTTCTTTTGCTGAACACTTACAATCATTTGTTCTTGGTGCTGACAATCCATCTCTTGTTCAGACAATGTAACTGGCATATGACAACATCATCCTTCTGCTGCCAACTGAAGCTTTTTAAGTAGTTTCACATGTAGCTGAATTGGCAGATAAAAAATAATTATCTTTATTGTTCCTTGGCTGTTTGAGAAGCAGTAGCATGTTACCAAAGTATGATAATGGGGGGTTGGTGTTGTCCTGGGCTATTGGGTTGGGTGATATGGGGTTTTTAACAATGTGAGTTTTGTTTTGTTTGGTTTGTGTGTGTGTGTTTGTTTGTTTTGAGTGGTTGTTTTTTTGCTGGGGAAAGTTATTTTGACTCAAGGAGAATATGCTTAAGGAAAAAATGTGCTAGCTGTACTCAGTAAGTCTCATAGTCTAGTAGGACTTTCAAAATGACATAAAAATACAGTTCTCAGCTATCAGTCTTATTTGAGAGAGTAAAGATTGAGTGGACAAAGCTCACATGTCTATTTAAAACAAACAGAGACCCCCATTTTTTCTGCTTTTGATCTTTTTTGGTGACTGAGGAACCTCTACTTGGTCTGCAATATATAACTTCTCAAATCATTTCTGATGTTTGCAGGTGCAGGGCAGGGGTTATGTGCTTATAAGCTTAGTAGTCAGGGAAGAGTATAAAAGGGAGGTCACACAAGAGGTCATCCTCCCAGGGAATGGCAAAACCAAATCTAAAGAACTCAACAACAAATGATAAAGAGAATAAGGGATATGAATGGGTTCTGGTCAAGAGGCATAACAGAAAAAGGCATGAGAAGAACTGGCTTGTGCAGAGTCAGGCATGGACCTCAGAGCTCAGTGTCAGCAGTGTTCTTGCCTCCTCCATCTGCAGGAGGTAGGACCTCAGAGCTAACAAATGAGGTTTGTGAATTGTTGTAGTTGATTTTTTCCTTCTATGAAACTTGTGCTTAGCTTGTGACACTTCAGCAGACCCTGAAGTCAAGAGGGACTTTTCATGTGATTAAAGTTAAAGGGAGTGCTGAAGTGCTCTGGTTGGTTGATTTGTGCTCCTTGCTGCAGAATTGAGTTTTAGCACATGCAATATAGTAAGGTCAGAAGAGGCAGATTTAAGAAGAAAATTTGCTACACCCTGTCTTCCATTTCTGGGCTTCTTTCCATGAACCTTATCCCCATGGTGCAGACATTTCTTTTCCCATAGCAGGGTCCATTTTTTGAGAGTGTTCTGTGACAAACTGCAAGAGTTAGTGAAATTGGAACCATAAAAAGACACCAAATGGTAGATGCACAGAGAGGTGGAGTAGAAGATTATTTTCCTCAGACTTAATAACGGAACCATAAGCAATAAGGCAAACAGGCTTAGAAAGGATAGATCTAGCCAGATTGCTTTTTTACTTTTTTGATAAGATTATGAAATAAGCAGATGAAAGGCAAGTGATATTATATGTGCATTTTAGTAAACCTTTTGATACTATCTCAGCAAAATATATATGAATAACTAATACATGTTAGCTTGGATAGAAACATGGGCATATGGACTTGAGAATAGTTGGAGGACCGCAAATAATGAGCGATGATGAATTGAGTCGGGATGAATTGTACTAATGAGACTCTGCAGGAGTCAGGATTTAAGCCCAAGTTTTAATCTTTAACATCTTTATTACAGCATCTCATCAGCATGCTGTATATACCCCCTCACCCTTGTCAAAAATGCCAGCAAGGCAGAGAAGTAAAATGTTGGCACCTACTGGGATTAGTCCTAGGCAGAGCACAAATTCAAGGATATATTGGAAGTACTCAGACCTCAGAAGTAATAAGGCTAAATAACACTTCTTTTTTTTTTTTTTCCCCCAATTTATTTTAAGAAGAGAGAATGAACTTGCTACTAATGCTTATCGCCACAGAAAGCTGTAGTGAATAGTGGATTAAACAACTGAATGACAGAGGAGTAGCAGCAGCAGCGTTCAGCTGGGTGCCAGGAATACTTAAATTGAAGGGAGTTCAGTTTTTTGTCAGAGATGTGTAGCATGTTATTGAACACCTTCCTAAAGAAAGTTACTTAACGCCTTGCTGCTGGAGACATCCCTTGTTGCAATGGAAAAAAACAACACAATGTGCCGAGTGATGGAAAGTAGTCTGCATTACTTCTGTCCCTGCAGTCTTCGCCTACAGATCTAGCCCCTAGACACATGGCTAACAGTATCCTATATAGCAAGTGCTACACAGCCCATACAGCCCTATCCTCCCTATCAGCTCTGATGCCAGTAGGTATGCCTGCCAGTAAGTACAGCACTGCCAGATGTTTGGTGGTCTTCTTGTGTCCACACCTACTTCCCTGAGGACTTGCAATTAAAGGGGGAAATGTTAGCATGCACTTAACATTTTATACACATTGTCTGCAACACAGCAAAAGTGCTCAGCAGTGTTATTAGGAATGACCAGGAAACAGTTTAGGCTGAATAACTAGTACCGGAGCGCTGTTGCTCAGAGATGTTAACACTAATGAAGCGGAATGTTTATGATGATCCTATTCTAAATGCTATCAAAGCAAGCAGGGATGAATTAGGCCTGTTCAGATATTTATTTTTTTTTCAGGATATTTTCAGCAAAATGTGTTTTTCTTGTTAAAATCAGCACTCCTGGAAGAACTTTTTTTTTCATTGACACGTTGTCACTGAGTATTGAAATAATTATTTCAATTTTTCTGGAACTTGTTTGTATCTTCAAAATATTATTAGGTAAATGCTAATAATTCACTTACAAATCACGTAGCGAGTGCATAACATGAGGTGAATGCATACTAGTGTGTTACAAGTGATTTAGAAAAAAAATAATACTGTGTAAATCTGTCAATGATACAATAATTAACATAGTGCTGATTTTTTTTTTTCCCTACATAAATCTGCCCCTCTTGGATTGTAACAGAAGATTATCACTTGCACATAAATAAATGTGTACAACTGTAATTGATTTGCGAGGAAATAATGGAAAAGTGAAGTTAGCAATAAAATTTTTCTTAACATTTTCATAGAGGATATTGTGAAAAAAATTTTGACTTCTCAAATTTCAGTGCCTAGAAACGAGCTTATTTAAAGTTTCCTCTGTAAATGAAATGATTTATTTATCAACCAGTGACTGCTTGATTAAATGACTGCTTTAGTTAAGTGGGCATATAGAATATCTTGTCTATGCATTGGGAAATAAAAAAAAAAGACATAAAAGGAAATGGCAATAGCAATATTTTACCTTGAATTAAAGACAAAAAAAAAAAAAATCGTGAGCCATTGTGGCAGAAATCTAAATTCCCTAACCATCTTGAGAAAATTCTAGATATATTATTACAAAATTCATCAAACTGATTTTGCTATTCATTTCTTGTGGCAGTTGTAATATACATATCAGCCTAAATAGAAAATACTGTATACAGGCAGTAAGCAATTAATAGCATTTCGATACTGAAAGTTTGGCAAACATGGTTAATAATTTTTCTTCAGTGAGGAAATGTTGCAGGTTCTTTCTGCCACTTCTTGTAATTAGGACTGTACGAGATGTAATTAAGCCCTATTATATATGTCTCACACTGCTGCTGCTTGTCTTCTTAAATCTAAATCTAAGCCAAAAGAAAAACAAACTGTTTTCTTGCATATCTTCTAGGTTGAGCTGGTTAATCATTTAAAACAAATGATTATGAAATTAATC
Source organism: Netta rufina (assembly GCF_964035555.1). Taxonomy (NCBI): domain Eukaryota; kingdom Metazoa; phylum Chordata; class Aves; order Anseriformes; family Anatidae; genus Netta; species Netta rufina. The sequence goes on from NC_140124.1 coordinate 116,610,634, forward strand.
AGATGTGAAAATACAGCTTTAGTTTTGTGTGTAGCTTGAATTTATGGGGGGGGGGGGGGGGGGGCGGGAAGGAAGAAAATACAATTAGAATAGTAAAAGATGGGAATTGCATATAGATTATGCATCACTGTAATGCCACAAGGAAAATAAATAATTAGTTTGAAAGACTGGCAGACTGTGACAGCTATTTTGTATTCGGAGTATATGTGGTAGTACTATACACATCTACAATTTCAGTTGTGAAACACGATTTGTTTGTGATAATTTACATTGGCATCATTAGAAGCTGTCGTTTGATAACTTTGTGATGCAAACAAAGTGATGTTTAATGCAGTAAATTAGCATGAACATTTAGTTTTATTTTTCACAGATATTAAGCCGGTTATCATCTACTGTTACACCAGCAGTAGTATAACTGATATGGTCCTGTTCTGTATCCAACCCTTGCATCTGTCTGAATTCGGTAGGAAATGACTACCGTGTCTTCTGAATTTGGTACTGCGTTGTGTTGCTTATGATGCCATTCAGCAAACAAAGCTCTGCCTTTCTGGTTTTTGAAGGGACTGAAGTATATATTAATGCATAGACTAGTTCTTCACCTCTCTAAGGCTGGAGAGGCTTCTGAATGAAATGCTATTCAAGATCAGCTGGAGTTCTAGCATACAACCACTGATGGTCAGTGTTGACTGCCTGTCTTGAAGGTGTTTTGGAAAAAATCTTCCATTTCAGTGTTAAGTAAAAAGAACTGGCTGGGTTTATTTTGGTCATGGCTATTAAGGTCAAAACATCCCAGAGAACAGTCCTCTTCGTTGAAATCTGAGCATATGCAATAACGTTTTACGTTAGTGCAGAGCTGAGCCTAGCTAAGGGCCACAGTCCTGAAAAGTATCATGGCCCATGTACATCTTTGCCCTGATCATCCTTTGGTCATCTGGAAGGTGCTTTTTTCCCTGGACACCCTTCTAGTAGCTCCTTCCTCATACAGAGACAGCATTGCCAACTCCACCCTACAAACTGCGCTCTCCCAGCTAACTCTAGGTGTCTCCGTGACTTGGATTGTGTGGTGATAACCAAGTCATTTGTCTGTCTTGCCCCATTTTCCCCAATACTAAATTGGCTTTGGAAATGATTGGTTTACCTGGCAGCCAGTTGACTTCCCTAAAGCAAGAGATTTTATTCATAAAAGAAACTTTCAACAGAAATCATGTAAATAAGATACACATACAAGAGCCAGTCACCTGCCTTTCACAGGAAAATTAATTAACACATTAAATAATGCATGTCCTCATTGTAGACATCTCTGTTGGCTATGACAGAAAATCTGCCTTTGCTGGTGTCAGTATCCCCAGCCTCCACTGATCACTTGTTTCTGCGGTAACTGATCTCCTCCAACCATTTAGGCAGCAACACAGTCACTAGCAAGCCCATGCAGCTGCATCTAACACTTCTTATGAAATTAATGCAGTAATCTTCAAATGTTCAGTGATTCCATTGCATCTGTCACATAGTGCCCCTAGCCACGCTGTATTGTAAGGGCTTAAAAATAATATTTAAAATGTGTATGTCAGGAAGCCACTAGATGTACAGACTTAGCATAATTCATTCCAAGCAATGAAATGAGGATATAGAATAGATCATGCAGTAAAATGGGAATAATCAGATCAGATTAGACCCTTGATACATAAAAGCATAAAGCTAAAAAACAAAACAAAACACAAGAACAACAACAAAAAACACATCAACTAAGTAAGTATGATACTGAAAGATTATTTGAGGGTAATACTAAATACTGTTTTGTACATTCATATATAGTGAATATTTGCTTTAGCAATGGGCAAGCAGTTAAGATCATACAGATGAGCAAATACTTTAGATTATAATTAAGCTTCCATTGCAATCAGTTCACTTTTCTATTTTGTGCATTGTCTTTTTAAATGCCTATTAGTTAAAGAAACTGAAGAAAAGAAAGGAAGAGGTAAGATACAGTATTTTTTTCTAACCTGTAAGCGCTTTATCTTTTTCATGTCAGTGGTTTTTGTTTTGTTTTCCTTGAATCCTGTAGGGGCATCCATCCTCAGCTCAACAGCCTTACCTCTGTCTGCAGTTTAGCCATTCTTATCTGGAACGGCTTTAGCCTGCGTGCTTTTTCACATCCCCTTCTCACAACTCAGTGGTTTTCTCAGAAGTTTGAGCCAAGGTAACACAGATGTGTGGTTTCAGCGCTGGGCCTGGGATCATAGGCAGCTGGACCCCAAGGAAGAGGGTTACAGTTCTTATGGTAGGAAAAAACATCTTCTCAGGCTTCAATTCTCCTGTTGCTAAAATACAAGTAAATGCAGAGCCCTAGAGCAAGTCCGGGATCTTTCTGACAGAATATTCTCCTTTGGAAAGAAATGCTGATCCAGTGTAACTGTAAAACTGTGTGTGGGAAACAAGGTTTCAAATGAATTTTCTATTTAAATTCATTTCTTTGGAGAACTGTGTTGACATTACTATTTTGACATCTTCTGAATAAAAGAATCCTTTTTTAGTTATTTTGAATTTGTCAGAGTCCACAGCCTAAGAAAAAGGCTAAAATGTTTTGAAATTATTTGAAAAAGTGCTCTTTAGTTATAAATCACTGTAATCTTAATCTCTTCCTGATTTGGAGGAGAACAGTTTGAAAAACCCAAAATATTTTCCCCCAATATGAAAAGTGTTTTCTACTCAGCTCTCAAGGCAACTGAAAAGTAGGAAGACTCTTGATAATATGTATTTGAAATACATGAAGAGGTCTAATCTGGATTTTTGTCTAGCAGGTGAGCGAAGATTTTGAGACAAAATTTTCTGCTTCCTCAAACAAGAAGGTGGAATCTATGTCTTGTATATGCAAACGCAAGGGCAAAGAGGCTCAGAAAGTGAGGTGTCTTTCTATTTCTTATGTTCTGTCCACCATCTTGTTTTTTTTTTTTTGTGTTTTTTTTTTTTTGTTTGTTTGTTTGTTTTGTTTTTTTAATGGTTTGGGGTATTTATTCTGTTTTTACAAATTTAATTATGCTTTTGGGCTTAGTTATATAAGGAAGAAGAAGAGAAAAGTGGGTCACCATGAGTTTGTTTATCATACAAACACTAAATTTTTGGAAGAGGGAAATGGGCAGAAAGGATTGGCAGAGAGCTTAGGGATATGGTTTAGTGGGGACTGTTAGTGTTAGGTCAGAGGTTGTACTTGATGATCTTGAGGTCTCTTCTAACCTAGAAATTCTGTGATTCTGTGATTTGGACCTGGAGTCATGTCCTGCATTTCCCAGCCAGGTATTTGGGGTTGTCTGTGCTTTTCTATGCTGTATGACTCAGCAAGGCCCATGGCCATAGGGGTCCATGATGGTATTTGCAAAAGGAACTGGATTGTCTGTGGTAGGGCTCCTGATATGCAGGTGAAATCACTTAGCACAAGTCTAAATCTGCCATTCTTTCAGGCAAGAAGCAAAGCGTGTTTTGTTGAAACGGTCCTGTCATATTACCTTTCCCAGATAAACCCATATGGGTTATTGTTCCAGACATCAAAATCAATTAATTACATTTTTAGTCTCCAAAAGCTGAGAAGGTGCATACCTTTGGTGGACAAATACACTCATTTGACTTTTCCCAGAAGTGTTGCCAACCCATCTAGAATCTAGGCAAGTTTGAAAACTGGTCTTGAAGGCCATCCTCATATTTTTGTAATCCATGTGCATTCATGGAGTCTACCTCTTAAGATGGAGATATTTTTCTGCTAATGCAATTTACTTTTTAACTATAGTTCAAGGAGTTTTGGTTGTGGTGTAATAAGAATATTTTACTGGAAAATTTTGCATTAAAGGTCAAGTGCTAGATAGAGTCAGTCTGAAAGAAACTGAGACCATTTGCATTAGCATCAAGACAGTTTTTTACAGTAGCTTCTATGATCTTTGCACCATTTTTGAGGACAATTACTTGGAAAAGGCATTGAGTCCTGATATTAAGACATCAAATTTCTGATACTATTTCTACTCATGGCCCCAAAGTTATGCCTCAAGAAATGATGTGCTCAGACTAGCATCAGAGAACGTTGGTCAGAGTCTTGGTCCCATGCCACAAGGAGTCCCATGACTCTTTTGTGGTTGCTGCTCTATTAATAGAGTTCAGGAGGACACAGGCTGACCTGATGGTGGGAAGGGGCAGACCTATGGGCCCACACATCTCTTCATATGGTCTTGGCAGTTCAAACAGTTGTGCTTACCTGAACAGTCCCTCGGCCACAAAAGGCTCCACGTTTGACTAGATCAAAACCCTTACTGGGAAGCTCTAGGCAGGTCATATAGCCTCTCGTGTCTCAGTTGTGGTTTGTCAAGGATGGGTGCCACCCTGTGTCCTGCATCTTTTCCCTTAGACAAAACCAAGAAACCATTCAAACCAGGCCTGGATTTGACCCCATCAACATTCACTTATAAACTCTGTTACAAAATTGCTGAGACCATCTGATTTTTTGTTTTGTTTAGTGTTTTTTGTTTGTTTGTTTGTTTGTTTTTTGGAGGGGGGATGATTTAATATTTCCATTTCTTCTCACTAGAAGGAAGGAAAATTTTCTGTTGTTTTATTGTAATAGCTGTAATCCGGGTTTATAAAATACTGATCTCTGCCTCTAATGGCTAAAACGCACAATAGTTTATACATGTACTGTAAGGTAACAAAGCTGAATATTTTTGTTAAAAACATGGCTCTGGAATATCAGATCTTGCAATGGATACCCCCTTGTTGATGTATTGCCCCTGGTATCACATTGGAGAAGGACCATCCTAAAACTCTTAACATTTGATGAATAATTTTTTTTTATCAGACTAATAAGAATGACAGAATTTCCCCCCCTCATCAAATTGACCTCTTTCTACTTTCTACTGCATCTAAATATAACTCCTCTTGCTTTTCTGAGTTAAATTATGCACAATTACAGCAAAACTGTTCAGAGTTTTGTCATGCATAGTAATTTCATGATTAGTACCTAAGATGCCTTCTCACTTGGGTGTTTACAAGTTGATTAAATACTTTGGTTACCTACTTGGGTAGCAGTTTTTATAAACTTACAGGATTTGTGGGGGAGAGGGGTTCATGTTTCTTTCTAATAATCTCACAGTGCTGTAGGAAAGGTAAGAACATGGGAACCTTGGCTGCAATGATGAACCAGGGAACCAATGCAACCAGCAGCTTTTCTTTTCAGCTTTGAATACCTGATGCAGTATATCCCCCCTCGGTACCTGAAGTCCTGTGCTCTGCAGTGGCTGGACTACAGCTGTGTTGGGCAATTCTGTTGCTCAGAGGTATCTATACCTTCTATGTATATAGAAGGTATAGGATTGAAAAGGAAGAGTGATACGGCAAAGAGGAAACATCAGTGTTCGCTCATCTCCTGTTGCTGTGGGAGCTCTGGGGAGGCCATGGCTCTTCTTTTGTACCACAGCATGGGAAGGTCTGTGTTGGCAGGTAGGAGAGTTTAAAAGACCAGTGTGCTGGCACTTCTGAAATTTACTGCTTTATGAAAGTGCCATTTCTCTTAACTACAAAATCCAGAAGTGAAAGCCTGTTTTTAAAACTCCATCTTTTGCTTTCCTTAACAATGGCTACAATTCAGGCTTGAGAACTTCTTAGTCCTCCTGCCTACTGGTCCCAGCAGTTCCACGTGTTTGCTTTCTTAGGAAATTAGTGTCTCTCCTTCCCATGGAAATACGTAGTCATCACTGTTTAAAAAGGGAAAATACGTAAGAAATAAGTTGGTTTTTTTTGTTTGTTTGTTTGTTTGTTTTTTTTGGGGGGGAGGGGGAGGAGTGGTGTGTAAATTGGGCTGATCTCAGCCTGTATGTGTGTGTATGTGTGCTTCCATTTTCTTTTCAAAAACAAATAGCCTTTAAAGACTGAGGTTTTTTAAACTTCTCTTTCTTTCCGTAGAACAAATGTCCTTTCCAGTGCCTATGCAGGGCAGCATCAATATTCTGTACATTATTTCCTTTATGGATAGTTTACTATTACAGAGGGAAGTTCTCAAAGTGTTACTACTCCCCTTGCTGGTGTATGGTAGTAATGGCACTTCAATATTTGGCTTTCCAGCGGTAAACTGCTTGCTAGTTGAATAGATGAGAATGATTTTATGGAGATATAGAACAACATTTAAGAATAAAAGTTCCTGTCTCTTTTCTTATACCATGTGACTAATAAGTGAATAGAATGAATTTCACTTGTTTTGGGTTTTATGCACTCATGGACCTCAGGCATGTGTAAACTTGTCGGCATATTTTTCTTGTAGCTGAAACTATTTAAACAATGGCATGATAACTATTTTAGCTGGTTTGTTTTGCAGAACAATTTGTTCTTCTGAATGAAAAATTGAAAAGGTCTGTAGAAATCTTGGTAAATATTTACTGATATTGCTGTGTTAAGGGATAATAATAGTAATTAGTTTTCCAATACTTTAAATAGGTTTGTTTTTATTTATTTATTTTAACATAGTACCAGTTTTTTCCTGGCCCCATTTGACTGATGTGGATTAACTATTACCGTGACCTCACTTTAAGGTAAACTCAATTTTATGACATGCAAATAGAAATGTCTATATGGTTGTTTTGCCTCGCTATGCAAACCATGAAAATAATAGTTTACAGAGGAGAGGTGGTATAATAGTTAGACTAGGTTTTTAGGGAAATGGATTTCATCAGGAACTTATTTATTTATTCATTTGAAATAACTTGCATAAACATAACAGAAACAGAGCAGCACTATGTTTCAGAAATTCATCTGCTACAGCCCAGAATAATGTTCTAGTCTTGGGTCTGGGGCTGTGCTGGAATAACTTGCATGTGATTTTATATAAGCAGGATGTAATTTGGTTGCTTGTTTGTCCGACAATAAAAGGCCATATGGGGTCAGACAGAAAATCTGCTGAGTAGAGTTATCTGGTCTCCAGCAGCTATTCAAAAGCAGGTTGCAAGGGAAGAATAGGGGAAAAAAAAAAAAAAAAAAAAAAAAAAAAAAAAAGAAAGGTGGGGGGGGGGGCTTGTGGTCTTTTCCTCCAGTTCTTTCACATATATTGGAGGGCAAAAATGAGGAGCCCCTAAAGCAGGGCTATAGGAAAGGTGTGGATGGCTGTGCATATAACGCACACATTCTCTAGACAGCCATATACCCCATACAGTGAATTGGCCCCTATACCATAGAACTTGGTCTTGCAGGGTGCTCATGTGTTTCCAAGGGATCTTGTTTGTATTGGTTTGATTATTTCATTTCAAGGGGTGGATGTGTGTCAGGAGTAGAGCCCCAGTGAGTCACTGAAACAAGCCAGGAACAGGGAAATGCATTTTGTCCATGCTCATTTCTGCAAATAAAATCAATTCAAATGAAAATTGGAGTAATGGGGGACCTCGGTCAGGGACCTGTAATGACACTCTGACTTGTGAACACAGAGCCTGAGATGTAAGATCTGAATCTCAGCCCTTTTGTTTACGATATAATGATATAATCGATTTCCTTCAGGGTGCTTTGTCACCTTCAACATGGACTGTCCAAAGGCTGAGAGGTGTTCTAGCCACGTAATGACTGTGGAGGTGCCTGGCAGGGAGCTTTAGTGGGTAAGAACAGATGAAGGTTTTTCAGATAACTTGCATTTGCCCAGTGTGAATGGGGTCGGGGGTGTCTGTCACCCCTTCCTTCCACCCCAGCTGTCTGCCCTGTAAAGTGCACTGCTCTTGCTATGCTTCTTGCTTCAAGCAGTAGATTTCCCTCTGAGGACCATGCTGAAGCCCATTAGAGGGGGAGTCTGTTCTTTATGCCTGTTTAACAGCAGGAAGTACATTTTCAAGGCATACGGTTAAAATACAAGTTGAGACATTTTTATTGTTTGTCTTTTTTTTCTTTTGTTTTTCCTTCTGTATGGCATACTGGAAAAAATATTTAGGATATCTGTGTCTGCAAATATTTCTGTTTGAATGGGCAATGTTGCCTCTTCTTTTAAAAAAGAATAACAAAAAAATAAACTTTTTTTTTTTAATTAAACCCCCCAAGGCTAAATATGTGTAGTTGAAGGCACTATGGGATTGTAATCCAGAAACACAGAACTAATTTTATTGTTTTACTTTTAAATTAGTTTTTTTTTTTTCTGTTAACTAAAATTGAAATGTTTCAATTATGAATAATGCCAGGAAGAACTAGCACACTTGAGTGGGTTTAATGAATTGCGTGTGTTCTTGCTGCTTTGTGAGCGTGTGCATGGCAGTGGAGTTTCTGAGACCTGTCACTTAATATATACTGAAAAGCATGTTTTATTTATCATGTATTAATTTTAACTATCCCAGCTTTTTTGTTTTATGAGCAGGGTTTCTGTAGAGACCTAAGATCATTTTAATATGTTCAGAAGAAATTTCCACAGCCGCTGAATTGGAGAGCTTTATGTCTCATGAAAGTGTAAGAGTAGCATGTTTCTTGTCTGCTTTTATTAGCTTTAAGAAGGCACTGGATTTTTCTGGCATGATTGAAAAAATACTAAAGAGTGTTTTATTCCTTTCTCTGAATAGGCAGCTAGTCTGCATTTATAGTCCATGGTATTATATGTCTACACTATCCATATTAGGCAGTGTCAAATATGAACAAATAACAATGTAAGCACTCTGAGAATAAAAGAAATAAAACCTGAGAATAGGTACTAACGATAAAAACATTCTCTTTTTTTTTTGATGGAAATGTAAAAGGTTAAATTGTAATTTGGATCATCTTAGAACTGGTTTCTGTTGTTTTTAAGTAATCAAAATTTCCTCAGGAGTTTTGAACTTGCTTCAGTACATTTCTATGTTGTCTGCATTTGAACAATCTGTCTCTTTTGCCATGTCTTTTTTGCTTTATGAGCTGTTCTTTATATTCTGTAAAAAATGCTTACTAAAAGGCTGTATTTTAAGACTGCAATTTAATGTTCCAGAGGAAAATAGGAGTATTTTTTGACTAAAACCCCAATATTACAGTAACTTGTGAGCACACAGGAGAACTGCTTTTGTAGCTAACATCATTGATTATGAATGCAAAGACAGTGAGTGCGGCAAACCAAATTAATGTGGTAAGGTTATTACTTCATTAGAAAAAAACAAAACAACAACAACAACAACAACAAAAACAGAAAAATGTATTTCATGCTCATTAAGTGTGAAGGGGGAAAAAAACTGCTTTCACAGAAGTTACATTCTCTTAAAAAATAAAAAATAAAAAAGCATACCAGAAAACAGTATTACGTAAAGTAGTTTTGTTGGTGATCTGTTCAAAAATTGCCCAGAGCTGTTTTACAAAGTGAAGTGTAATTGTTGCTGTGAGATTCTCCACATAAATAAATAAAAATAAAAAGCCACCAAAGGCTACATTTGATAAAATGTGACAATTCCTGTTTACAAAACAGCAATGAATAGCTTTGAAGCAGCATCTCCAGATCTGGTCACCTGTGCATATGGAGTGTGCATGCTGTGTGTGTATGTGTGTGTGCACCCAGTTTTAGTTCTGTATTAGGAACAGTTTGTGAACCTTCAGCTTTCACCTTAATGGGTAACAGTACAAAATAAAGCCAATGGTGTGCACACCTTGCAGACATCTTTACTCCACATGTGAGTGGCTGTTACAGGGAAACTTTCCCTCACGGGTCTGTCATGGGACCAGTGCTGTTTAATATCCTTATCAATGATGTAGACAATGGGATTGACCGCACCCTTAGCAAGTTTGCAGATGACACCAAGCTGAGTGGTGCAGTTGATGCAACAAAAGGAAAGATGTCATCCAAAGGGACCTGGACAAGCTTGAGAAGTGGGCCCATGTGAACCACATGAGGTTCAACAAATCCAAGTGCAATGTGTGAAACCTGGGTTGGGGCAATCTCAGGCATGAGCACAGACTGGGAGAAGAACTCATCAAGAGCAGCCCTGCAGAGAATGGAAAGCTTGGTAGATGGAAAGCTTGACGTGAGCCAGCAGTGTGTGCTTGCAGCCCAGAAGGCCAACTGCATCCTGGGCTGCATCAACAGACGGGTGGCCAGCAGGGTGAGGGAGGTGATTGTCCCCCTCAACTCTTCCCTTGTGAGGCCCCACCTGGAGTGCTGCGTCCAGCTCTGGGGCCCCCAGCACAAGAAGGACATGGGGCTGTTAGAGCAGGTCCAGAGGAGGGCTGCAAAGCTGATCGGAGGACTGGAGCACCTCTCCTGTGAAGAAAGGCTGAGAGAGCCTGGGATGTTCAGCCTGGAGAAGAGAAGGCTCCAGAAAGACACCTCATTGCAGCTTTTCAATACTGAAAGGGAGCTTATAAAAAAGATGCAGAACAACTTTTTTGCTTGGGACTTTGAGCAACCTTGTCTAGTGGGTGGCATCCCTGCCCAAGGCAGGGGGTAGGACCCGTGTGATCTTTAAGGTCCCTTCCAACCCAAGGCATTCTATGATTCTGTGATTCTATGACTGGTCTGAGGTGGGCTTGACCGTTTGGTGTGATATTTTTTGAGAGGAACACATTGCAGGGCTAGCTCAGAGTTAATTCTTCTTTCTACTTATGCAGAATCACCACGCAGTGACAGACAGCTCTTAGAAGTTTATCAGTTCATTGGCTATTGTAATTTAACTCACCACTTTTTTGAGTAATAGGAATACATTGAGTTACAGGAATTACATTGGCTTTGATGCTACCTGTGTAAGAAAAGACTAATTGAAGCATTTGGAATTATGTTTTGAATGAATAAGTCTGCTTTTAAGCTAACAATTTTGTTTGTTTATTTATTTATGAGATAGTGTATGCTTGACTGTTTTGCTTCGTTTTCTTTAAAAAGCAATGTTTGAGATACTGATTATCGGAACTATGCAAGGCTTGGAAGTGTCTGTGAAGTTATTCGTAATTGGACATTGTCACTAGGGGGCAGTTAGTCACACAAAATTAGCTGTAGGTGTTTGGTTTTGCTTTTGTTTTGTAAAAGTTTCTTCAAAATATTTTTTAAAAAAATCTGTTGATTTTTGTACCGATTCAAGGGTATGAACATATAAATATCTGCTAACACAGAAGAGTTTCAGGACAGTGATCTGCAGTTAAACGTTTCCTCTGGGATTGGGGATAAAGGGTAAGGCAAAGGAGAGGCTACAGTGTGCAGGATTTAGCACGTAATACACTCAGGCTAAAAATATACTAAAAGGCTGCTCAATTAGTATTAATTTAATTAATAAAAAACGAAGTGGAGCAAATGATCGTATTTAGCAGCAGGAGAGAAAATAATCACAAACACAGTTACATTTCTTTTGAGTACTAAAATCTCTCTGCTATAGTTTTAAAAAGGCAAAACCTCCTTTTGTTGAAAACAAACAAAAAAATACACAGAGCCTCTACTCACACATACCCATCAGGAAACACCTAGGACGCCCACTGGAGTGCATGAGGGCTTAAAATACTTGGTGCTTCGTGGTATGTCACATCTAGATTCACTATGTGTCGGTGGTTTGTGTTGTTGGACCCCGCTCTACCCCAGTCGGCTTCTGATGGGATGGTTAATATGCACTGGAGGCACATTGGCAGCTCCCTGTATACAAGTAAGTTGGCTTTGTGCCAATAAATACTATGTTTTGCCTACCAGCTGCATGCCATGCCTGTGAGAATTTGCCACAGGACTTCTTTTCTCTGTACCCCTCTGATGGATAAACAATCACAGAGGGCTGGAAAAGTGCTCCAAGGGGTGTCCCAAGCCTGTGGCTTTGCTGTAGTCTTTCCTGGCTGTTACTGCCAATCACAGAGAATGAAGAAGGCACTCAGGGACCCTATCTGCCAGGCCAATGTAATGCTAAGGCGTGCAGAATGCAAGTATTAGCTTACACATGCTTTCAACGGGCACGGCATGCAGTCATGTTGCTGTGCTTCTGTGTTGTAGGGCTTGTTTGTCAGTGTTGTGCTCAGCTCCTCGCCAAAGCTTGCTATAGAAGGCCTTGGTCTGGTGTTACCTGTTTTTATTTTAGGTGCTGTTGGCAGTCTGACAAGTTAAGTTGTCAAATGTGTCTGCTGTAGTGAGAGAGGTGTCAGGGGTGAATGAATATGCCATATATGTGAACCTGAATGAGACCAGGAGCAGGAGGGGACAGTAATGCCAGACCACTGGTGACAGAGCTCTGGGAAGGGGGAGAAGCAGTGACAAGGACCTACCATGCTGGCAGCATGATTTATTTATGTATTTTAAGCTGCATTGCCTCAAATGAAGTCTTTAGAAACATCTTTACAACAAAGCTTTGAAATTCAGATGGTTTCAGAAATAGGTAGCTAAATGTCTATGTGGGCAATTATATTTCCTGTATGTCCTGTATTCTTTGAGGGAATGCTACTGTATTACATTGTGGAAGACCTGCAGGTGGGATATTAATGTTCCATCAGATAGGAAAGATGCAGGGAATCATGACAATGTATTTTAGAACCATTGCTTATGATTAAGGGACATGCATACCCAAAGCTACTGCATTGCCTTTGCATCCGTGGACTTGTGATCGGGTCTTTCAGCAGGGGTTTTGTCCCTCCACAATTAGACATGCTCACACTTTCTATTCTGTAGTTCAGAGGGAAGCAGCATGAGAATCCAGAGGTTAGTGCATATAATAATAAAAAGTGAGAAAATAAATATGCTGTGGATTCTTTATAGCTAAGGAAATTCAAACAATTTATCTTTAGCACAATTTGGAATTAAAAATGCAAATCAGCCATGATAACTGTGGATTATTGTAATATTGCTTAGGCTGGGTGATAAGTCAAGGCTACTGAGGCAAACTTTTCCTGGTACTCCATTCATGGTGCTGGCTATCTACTCATTAAAACTTTGTCTTTTATGGTTCAGTCTTATCTGTGCAGGCATCAGGATCTGCCCATCTGTAGTATGTGCCGGGTGCTTGGATGGCCCACGTAAGTGTTTCCGTGCTGGGATTGTATTACAGGACCAGGATTTATGGGCTGAAATTCCTTTTTCTCTGTGTGTCATGATGAACTTCACTGCAGCATACCTCCTGCTGCATTTCCTGGAAAGATAAGGTGGACACCTGAATTCACAGTTCCAATGATTGAATGTTATTAAGGGAAGCTGAAAATTAGGTTTCGTAAAATATCTGCACCACTTGTAATGTCATTCCCTTGTGTAGCTTGCAGCCTAGAAGGGAATAGCACTTCTGATTCCAGTAATTTACAAAATAGATTATGACCAGCTTAATTGTGAGGCTGAGAGAATTTCAAAAAATTAGAAAGTGAAGTTCTGTGTGCTTTTTACTTCTCATGCATTTTAAGCAAAGCAGGTAGAGGGCACTAGGTGCTAACATTCGGGCTATCTGTTCCATTGTACTGGTTGTGGGCAAATCACTTTGCTGGTCTTCAGCTGTGATTGTAGGTAGCCAGATTTTTACATTGGAGTAACCTGGGAGCACTCACACAATCTATTAAAACAACTCAGCAGTTGGAGTTGTAACATCTTAAACTACTAAAAGTAGGCCTCCTGCTAGGACTTAGAGGCAGTGTGAGAATACTACAGACATTGATTCAGGGGTTGTCCGTGCAGGTGAAGTTTAGAACTGACACCTGGCTTTGACAACTGAGACATGTATTGTTTTGTGTGGATTTTGTTTTTCATTTTGAAAATAAATGAAGAGAGAGGCATTATTTGCCATGAAAATGAAACTCTAGAGGAAGAGAGAATTCATCCTGTAGAAGGAGGAAAGCCATAGGAGCTGTACTGTATGAACAAAGCTTAATTAAAATATTAATTTAATTAATAAATTAAAAATATATTGTATTTAATCAATGCAGTATAATTAGAGGCAGTGTTTAAGAGTTGTTATGATGACTGTGGGGCTATTTGTATTCTTTAAACGGATGTCTGTTTTATGAACAAAAATCTGAACAGCTCGGTTTTTTTTTTTTTTTTTTTTTTTTTTTTTTTAAAAACAAGTCTCATGTTTTTCCCTAGTGATTTTTGTTGAGTTCCAGTGGAGCAGAACCCCAAAAGCCAACAAATTGACAGGTGGTAAATATATATATATATTCATATATATATATATATATATATATATATATATATATATATATATATATTTCATTCATATACACATTCTTGTAATGCCTCCTAAACACATGATGTTGCCAGTGTGTGACCTAGGAGAATGGTCTGGTGTTAGCAAGTGGCTAAGGATGCTGCAGTTCAACCCCCTGCTCTCAATACACTTTCTGTGTAACTCTGGAAGTCTGTTTATTGCTAAGCTTTGCACACAGAGCACAATACTTTTAATATTCAGTTAGTCTTTCTTTCCTTTTCCTTGGAAATTCATTTAAACACTCAGCTCAGTGAGAGAGGTCAACACCACCCTATGTGAGGAGAGCCTGGTGGTAGGGCATTCCCCCATAGCAGGAGGCCATCACTGTGCCCCTTCCAAAAAGGAAGGATTTTCATGCTCTTCCATGTTTAAGGTCTCCCACGTGTGCTTTAATAACAAAACTGTAGGATAAAAAAAGGGCCTTGTGCTGAGATCTTGGTACCTGAAAGCAGAACAAGTAGAGAAGGAATATTTTGTTTGTGGCACCTAGAGGAACTTTGGTATTTCCAGGCTGCTTCACTGCTCAGCACTGCCAGAGTTTAGGCATAGTCAATGGGCTTTACCTGCCCAGGGATCAAGAACTGAGAGTGATTTCACTTGTTGTCTGGTGCACCCCACTATTGAGAGCTGTATGAGATACGAACCTGACTTCACTTGTGTCTTGCCTGCCTGCCACCATCTGGGCATGTCACTAAGATGTGTTGGACTTGCAAGCTGAAGGTCTCCAAATGCTGAAGTAGTTGAAACTGGTGCCTTTTTTTTTTTTTTTTTTTTTTTTTTTGTATTATTTGATTTTTTGTCTTGTGTTGTTGCACGTAAAAACAGCAATACTAGGTCAGACCTGGTCTCTGTCTTGCTCAATATCCTGACAGCAGTGAAACCTCCTCACATTACTTTCCCAAACTCCAGCAGTTTGTGTTTCAGGGACTTCCTGTGCCAGAGGTGGTTTCTGTTTGCTTATCAGCCCCCAAAGGATTTCCCGTCTCTCAGCTTGTTCAGTTGTCCCCTGAATCCATGTAAAGTTTTAGCAGCCGTAACATCCCCTGGCGAAGAGTTCCCAAGTTTCCTTTCCCAGTTGCGTGGAGAGCTGCTTCCTCATGTTTGTTTTGAACCTGCCATCTGCCTGCTTCATCCGATGCCCCTGGCCTTGTGTTAGAAGAGGCAGCGAACAGTCAGTTCTGATTCACCCCTTCCATGTCACTTATGATTTTGTAGATCTCTATCATATCTCCTCTGGATCATTGCTTTTCCAGGTTTCATAGTGTTGCTCCTTGTAAGCCACTCTGTGCTTTCAGTCCACCATCTTACCCCCTTTCATTCTATGCCATTCCTGTCTCATCATTCACATGAGTTGAAGGATCAGAATTGCATGTAATATTTAAGACGTGGGTATGTGTATACAGTAACACAACAGTTCCTTTGTTTTTCCAGTAGTCTTCAATTTGCTTTCTCTAGCTTGTGAGCACATAGCTGGCATTTGTGTAGTTTAGCCACCCCAGTATCTCTATCCTGAGTAGCAAAGAGTCCTGAACTCAGTTCATCATCCATCACTCTTTAAAGTAAAAATGTTTTTCTCTGCTTTGCATCAATTTGCAGAAATTGCACTTCACATGTCACTGGATTAGTTACTTACTCTTGTCCAAAGTTCTTTAGCCTCTGTCATTTCTACACCTTGCTCAGGTGTAAAAATAGTATCAGCAACAGCTGTGGTCATCTCCCTGTGCAGTCCCTTTCTTGTGTGATTTTTAAGAACATACTGAACATCTCTGGTCCTTTCTCAGCCTCCTGCCGGATTCTGCTACTGACTTTCTTCCACAGTGAGAAATGACCATTAATTCCTATGCTTTGTTTGCTATCTTTTAAATATTTTCCAAATTCATGCAAAGATATTCTCTCTAATTCTGTGCCTGTTAGGTTACCTTAAAAAGTCTTGTGCGAGAGATTATCAAATACCTTTTGGAAATCCAAATAGACAGTGTGTCTGAGTAGAGGAGGAAAAAAAAAAAAAAAAAAAGAGTCCCATACAATGCAAGCCCTGAAGGAAAATAGCAGGCAGACAAGAGACTTGTTATTGTTGCTCATCTGAACTGTTCAGTCATTTGTGACAAATATTGGTATTCTGGAGCTGATGGTTCAGTAGCAGCTGAACAGATGAGGGCTCTGAGGATTTGGATTTACAGCAGGTTTATGCGGATCCACATGTGAGCTTCCTCAGAAGGGGACTTCTCCTTGCCCCCTCTGTCATCCCCAGCCATGCGTCTCCATCCATACAGCCCATGTGGCTTTTCTGAGCTGATGTGATCAAAAATCAGCCTATTAAGTAAGATGAGGATTTTTAGCTGATTTGGGTCTGTGATATGTCTTGACCACACAATGCAAGGCCACTAGTACTGTCGTAACGGAGGAGGAAAAGCACGTCACTGTGGCAAAAGTGCTCTCCATTTTTGCCAGGCTTGAAGCAGTTTAGACCAGTCATGAAACCAAACACTAAGAAAAGTTGTGGGTCTGTAGTTTGTCTCAAGGGGTAATTTTACTAAGATAATTTGTATATTGAATATTAGGAGATGGTTGTGTGATGCTGTTTGGTTTTCCTTTTCCAGCAAAGAACTTGGCATTAATGGAATTTATCCCAGTTTCCATTATTGCAGTGACAGACTGTTGTAATTTTTACTGTATTGGACTTGACTTTCAGGCTATGTAGTAGGAACCGTAGGTGTCTGTATTTTTTTCTGTGATTCTGGGAGATGGTTGTCTGTAACCAAGGGGGCAAAAAATGTGGACTGTTGAAAGTACAGACATTACTGATATGTTTGTATGAACAGAAGAAATCTGAAACTCTGAGTTGTTTGCAGCTCTGCTGTTTCAGAGTCTCCACCTATATACCTAATTAACTATCTATTTAAAAATGCTGCTCACTCCTTTCACTCCCTACCAGCAACATAAGGACACGAAATTAATTTTTCTGAAGATTTGTTCCTCATTATACCTACAATACTTGCACCTAGCCTTTATACTGTAAACAATCCAAAGTATACAAATCACTTCAATTATAGCAGAAGGTCAATATGTTTGTGACGCCCAAAAGTTATTGGGGTGTGTGTGGAATGCTCAGTTATCACATTTTCTTTTTTAAATCCCTTACAAGGCATGAAATATAGTCCTATAAACTTGGATATTTTACTATTCACAAACTATTTAAGTAATATCAATTGGAGTGGCTTTAGTCCAGTATACTTTCTAATCTGAAGAGAATTTTTCCATGTTGCCATTGTATTTCTATTCACATTATTTAATTAGATTTTATATTAAAAAAAAAATCAGTTATTAAAAAAAAAAAAAGTAATAATAGGCTAAATAGAAATATGCCTTTTTTCCTTAATCTGTGGAAATACAGGAAGACCTTTCCCCTGCAGTTAGCAGTAAGCCAATAGTATGTTAAGTTTTGTTGATGATCAGACACAATATTGACTGAGTTCCCCTGCCAGAAGGAAAGAGAAATGTCTCATCCTGAGTGCTCAGTTCAGTAGAAAGTAGTAATTTACATGTGAATAATGGTACCATATTATGAATATGTCACTTAGCACTTGCTGAAGCTTACTTGGTCAGTAATTCACATTGCTGATTCATGTCAGGCACACAGGAATTTTTTTTTAAATGCCTGGAAAAGGATACAGTTCACTGGGGAGATGTGAAATATGTAAAAGTGGTGAGCTTTTTCATTCATAAAAATATATTTTAATTTAATTACTTAGGAATTCTGAAAGAGTTCTTTACACTTTCTTGCCCTTGCAGAAGATGCATTAATCTTGCCCTCAGTTTGGGGTACTGTCACTGCTGTCAGTAATAACGCACACCCATGGTCTGCAAACCAGAACTGCGTAGACTTGTCTCTTAAATTAGTCCGTCAGCCATTGTGATTTTAGTTGTAAAATTCTACCTCCCCTTATTATGCACGTTACATCCTACAGTGACAAATGGGAAGATTACTTAATTTGTTTTCTGAGAGCTGCTATGTAAATAGTATGCTGTATGGTCATGTTCTTCTTGTAGGTCTCCATAAAACTGCACCTGCACATTTTATAGATGCAAATTGTACCACGGTATTAGCTTTTGTGTGCGTACATATGGTCCTTTGCAAGCAGCAGTATTATTTTGGGGGGACAGAGAATACATGTGTGTGCAAAAGCTGCAGATGTGGTTTTAAAGCCCACCTGAGAGTTTACCTTCTGTGTGTGAAAAAGGTGCACTCTACCTAAGAACAACTCCTTAGCCTCTGCCTGAGTGATCAAATTGATACACTGCATCATTTAGGCTGTCGCCGTTGGGGTACCTCACAGTTTCTGGGCACTGGATGCTACCTTACTGCTGTTATTTTTAGTCTCTGTTTAATTAAAAGAAAACATCTAACCACGTTTTCGGTGGCATATGTGAGATCAGTTTTCATAATTATTTCTCCACCTGAACTCGATTCATCACCCCTGCCTCTTCCCACTTTTGAGCACTGCCAATACCAGAGTTGGCACAGCAAGGATGGTACCTAGAGGGAGTAACAGTGGAGATTTCTAAAGTAAGCAAAAGTCTCCTGCCAAAGCAGAGTATGGTGCTGTTTGTAAGGCTTGGAGCATCAGGGTGTTTCACCTGCAGGAAAGGAGGTGGTTGCAATTAGTGTACATGCAATATACGCTCAGTTGCTACTTGGCTGGAGAAAGTTAGTGGTTGGGCATATTACAAGCTCAAGCTGCAGGTTTGTCTTTAAAGATATTAAGCATACAAGGTTTTGGTTTGTTTGTTTTTCAAAAGCCAAATTATGGTTTAATGTAGCAGTATTATATTCTTTGCAGACTGGGCATCAGAGTTGATTTTGGATTATTCATCTCATAAGATTCTGATTAAATAGCTCTCTCATGTGAATTTTCTTTGACTTCTATGCATAGATGATTATATAACTTTTTTTCCTAGTCCACTCTCATTCCAATATGGAGGATACAGTTTGAATTGTCATGTTTGAAGAACATATTCAAAGAACATGGCTGAAATGTTTTTTATATGTCTGAGGAGATTTTCCTGTTAAGGTTTGCTTGTACATCAATATGGGCTCTTCTTTCAAGGAACTCCTTAAAATATTACCCGTTCACTATCTTTAAAAATAAAAATAAAATAATAATAATAATAAAAACAAAAACAAAAACAAAACAAAAAAAAAACCCTAAAGCTATCTATGAAGAAAGACAGGTATAGCTGTTTAATTTAGCTCTGAACTCCTATGTGAACCTGAGAATCTTCTTTCTAGCAATAATAACTGAGCTTGCATGATCTTTTCAAAGGATGGAGAAACTGTGGGAAGAGGAGGTTTTACAGTGCTCTAGTCACCAAGAGTTGACTCAAATTACAATAAGAAAATAAGTAGTCTTACTTGGTAATATAACTTTATTTGGTAACATTTCAGTAATGTAGTCACAAATGGCAAGCGTTAGAACTGTGTATTCTCATAATAGTTCACATATCAGAAATCAACTACTTTGATTAAGCAGTGTTGTCAAACTATCCAAATCCATTTGAGAACCAAATCTGCAGCAGTGGTTGAGCTTCCCACCCTCCTCTCTCCCCAACTTCTTATGACTAGCACAAACCTGAACCTGTGTGCATCTCGGATTCATATTATATTCTCAGTCATAGGTGACCTTTAACAAATGGCTTCCTATAACTATAGCTGAATTCAAGCTCTAGAGTTGGTCATGAAAGGTCATATTATAGTTATACAAAACGTAGATAAATTTGTACTCATTGCAGCTCACTGATTGCTGCAGGTTTTTGTTTTGAATCTGACCAATCTAAATGCAGAGCTGTGTATAAGGAAAGGTTATATTTGAGCTTTGTTTCTTTTCTCTTTTCTCCTCCTAATTTTCTCTCACTATACAATTATCCTGTAGATAATTTTTTAGTTTTCCAGTTGTTAAGGTTCTATTTCGAAGGGCTGTTTCACCTTTTCCTCCATCCCCACCCCCCTCTTTCTTCAGTCATGGATTAATTGCAAATTCTCATGCATGTAACCTTCCTTACACATGTGAGCACTGTCTTTCTGTAAGTGTTGCATTCTCATTGGGGAATATTTTGCTTTGAAATTGAATAATTTCAGTGAAGTTATTTGAGGCCAATGTGCTAAGAGCGTGCCTTAGAGTGGCATATTTAGACCTTAAACAAAGAAACATGGCAGATTCAAAGTACAGTTTGTTTATGTAGGCATAACTCAGAATGAGTAGTAAATTGAAAGAATATTTGCTCTCATCACCACTGGTCACTTCCTGGCCTTATGTTGTATAGACAATTCATCTTTTTTATTTCTGAAATACAGAAACTGTAGACTAAAGCTTCCCATGGAGACTTTGCTGTGGGACTCTACTTTGTAATTAGTGCCAAGAAGCTGGATTTTTCCACCCCTGTTTGGGCTTGCTGCATGCTTGTCTTTCATGCCACTGCTTCTGATTCAGACCAGAGAAGCTTTGTAGCTCTGATGTTTGTGGTGCAATGATCCTAGCAGGTGAGTCAAAAAAAAAAAAAAAAAAAAAAGGAAGAAGAAGAAAAAAAAGAGGCTCTGTGTGCATAACTATGTCGAACTTTGTGTGCTGCTTGCCTTTGGTACTGGTGCCTTCATCTTCATATACGATTTCCAGACCATTCTAATTAAGATTGGATGGGCATGGTATGCTTCACAGCTGGACTTTCACTCATTTTCACTACAAGTGAAAGACCAGCAGCTGACCTTCTCTAATGTATGCCACACTGAACGTCATGAGTCCATATGGCTTTGCCTCAAAATAGTTAATTTGACTAAAATTTTCAACTGTGGTCACATTCCTTGTCTGGGTGGGGACAACCATATGTTCTTAATGTGAACAGAAACCAAGCAGGAACCAAAACCAAATCCAAACTCCTGCAATGTTTTAGCCCTACTGTCAGTGCAATGCAAAGCTTCAACTGCCTAAGGCTATACCAGGATATGTTAAAGATGCAGCAGTATGTCCATGGCTCTATTTCTGCATGGGGTCCATGAGTATGTACACGCATGCACGAGTTACTCTTCATGGTCATGGTCTTTTCCTTCATGACAGCTCTTAGATTGGTTCTGGCATAGTAAATGCCAGATAGTTTCCCTTCAGTGGAAAGAAGTCAAGGGCAACTATCTCTCATTTAGCACACACAAAAAAAAAGAGCCTTAACATAGGAAGCTGCAGTGGACCAGCTGACGGATGGAAACAGATTGTTTTGTGTCAAAGCCCAGAAACCCACTTAGTGGAAGATGATCGCATAAGCAATTGAGCTCAACAGTGGAGTGTAGTTAGAGAGACATTTTAACAGATGGTGATCTATACTCTAAATGATCACTATATAAAGCACTATACATACCTAGCAATATGAAAGTGGAGGCTGGTGGTCCATCTGATTGAAAAAGCAATGAAAATGAAAAAGCAATGGCCTGTGCAGTGTGAGAACTGAGGCAGTTTCTACCTGTCATTTGGAACACTCTGTGATGGAGTTTGAGGAAATGCATCTGCTAAGCCATAAGTAACTGATTTTGTCTGCCTAATTGCAGATGAGTAAGATTCCGTAGTTTGCTCCATTTGGTTCCTTAGGAGAACAGGAATCGGAAAACCTTGTGAAGTAGTTAGATAAAAAAGAAAGCATTTCAAAGCAGTTGCATAATGAGCTGTAAAACAAAATTGAAACAAACTATTCTTGTTGCTGCATACAGGATGAATGCCAAATAGGCATTCAAAATAAATATACTACATTGAGCTGGAAACCGTCCAAAGCATGATATCAATATCATGTTGATCTTAAAACCAAATACATCGTCTGGCATGTTTCCATTATCTCAAATCTTCCATCCTTAAAGGAACAAGGTGACAAACCTTTACTTTCCATTTTCCCAGAAATACAAAGCAACAAATTAGGAGAAAACTGCTAGACAGGCCTGCCTACTAATTATTTTAGTGGAAGTACTGGCAATTTGTTATTATTTGAAAATATTTGTCAGTGCTGATGAGGTAAAACGCCAGATTTTTATCTTATTTTCTGATGTTTCCTTGACATAAGTACAGATATACAGTGTTTGTCAGTGCAGAATCAGGCCCAAGAATATATTTATATTGCACCCTTCCATCTTTTCTTATGCACAGAATTAATGAATGAAGGTCCTCAATCCTATTAAAATTAATGTTTCTTTATCAGACCAGGAACTTTTTTTTTTTTTTTTCTGGGGGGGGGGTTCTCTTTGTTTTGAATTTGTTAGGTGGAAACTGAACGGTGTATTTTAATCAACACAAGACTTTTGACTACTGGAACTTGCGTAAATGTTTAGTTTCCCAGGGTCCTTTGAACCTCCAAGAGAACAGTTCTGCATCCTTATTAGAGACTGACAATTAAAGGTCTGTTTTCGTATCAAAAGTAATCATGAAAAATTAACTGGGGAGACCTTGGAATGCTGTGAGAATTTCAGTGTTTTGAGATGGCCAACTTTCCTTCATTTGCTTCAATCAGTATCAACTTGAGTTTCTTTTTATGTTTCCTACTGCCAGGGCAACTTATGAGTTGGCATTGTGACAGCTGAGGATTATGCAATACCATGAAGATGTGATTAATACATTTTAGGCCACCGTAATCATATTCAGTTGCATAATTATCACAGAGGTGCAAAAATAATCAAAACTAGGTTTTGAAGGCAATGCTGTAAGTTTTAGTTTTCCAAATTCCATATTAGGAGGAAAATATTATGTGTATCTGAAGGAGCTGTGTGGCTTACAAGTCCTGGAGATTCTGCAGCTAATTTATAGGAAATGTATGTTTTTGTCCTAAATATTTAAATCATCCTGCCAAATTGAAGGCTCTGTCAGAAGATAATCTGTTAGTGCCACACCTCCTCAGTTAAAAGTCAGAAAACTAAATCTGAGTGTTTCTTCTTCAGGCTCTGGCGCCATTAGAAATTGCTGCAAAAGTTTGTCAGAAATAAGTGGCTTGGTTTCCTTTCACTGCTCCAGTAGGATAGGAAACCAGTAATGAAAGGGGCATGGATCATAACAAAATAGGTTGCATATGTGTTTATTTAGGTCTATAAAAATAAAGTAAAATCCAAAGCTGTTAGTGTTTCTGTCACGAACTGGAAAAACAAAATTAAATTGATATTAGAATATCAAATTCTCTCTTCAAAACTGATTTCCTTGTAGTGCTGTTCCCCACATAGCTATGTGAATATGGCTGTTTCAGATTATGAATATGATTGTTTCAAGGCAAGGCTGAGGGTCCCCCTCTTGTTTAAAGAATAAATTAGGATTTGATTTTGGGGAAGAAAAAAAAAATAAATCCTTTGTTGCTAGGACTTGTAGCAGTCACGTCACATAAATTGTCAGATCTGTGTATTTAAGGAATTTTACACTCTAATTAAATGCAGTAGTAGTCTTTTGCCTTTTTAAATGAAACTTTTTTTTCTTTTGCTATATACTTAGGGAACAAACATGCTGTCATAATTCCTCATGTATCCAACTATTTGAACATAAGAAACAGCATCAAGCTGTTATTTGTTCTGTTGGAGTGTGCTCATATTTCTAATCAATCTTTTGTACCCAGTGATGTTAATTATATTTGAGCTGGAAGTAGTTTAACATTAAAAGGAATTACAGCAGATTAATCTGTAAACCTGCACAAATATCACATTCCTTTGTATGGAGGTAAGCAGGGCACAGTGTGCATAATTACGCACTGTTCTCTGAGTAGGTTGGGAGCGTAAGGCTGAGGAGTTGGTGTTGCAGTTCCTTGTGACAGCATCAATTATGACATGCTCTTGTGTCTTACAGTGGTCAGTTACATTGGAAAATGTACTCTGTTCCTTTCAGTAAGGTAATCTTCCATATTGCAAGAACAAATAAGCAAAACATTGAAAAATCCACCTTGCTCTGGAAGCAGGAATCAGTGTACTAATTAGTGGATGGAAATACAGATAAATCTTTTAAAGAATGTTTGCTGTAAGGTTGTTTTTTTTTTTTTGTTTGTTTGTTTTTGTTTTTGTTTGTTTGTTTTTTGTAAAATGACACAGCTTGAGGACAACACAAGAAAGCCATTTATGTAAATCATCTAAAACCACATAAGGGTAGTGCTTCACACTTTTTGTGATTGGAGAGACCAAAAAAAAAAAAGTATCACTAAAAATTATTTTGGGGAGGTTTATTTCTCCAGTTCTGGGTTTCAACAAATGTTTTGTCTCAGTTGTACCAGTTTAGTTAGCTTCAGTTAGAGTGGCAGGAGAGCAGAGCCTCAGCAAGTCCTCAGAATTCCAGTTTGTACTGGTAAATACATGTCTTCTGACTCAAAACATCAGTGGAGTGTAGTTGTCTATGATGGAGACTGTTTGATATGCTTGTGTTGTCAAGATAGCTGGTCAAATAGCACTCCTGAGCTGAGTTAGGAACAGTTTGTCTGATGACATGTAGGAAGAAAAAAAATAAATTTCAGGAGAAGCACAGGATAAGAACAACCCATTCACATTGCAGAAGACATGTCTCTTGGACTACACTGACTACCAGCTGAGCAACTTCCTTATAAATTTCCAGATGGCAGTAAATTCCCCAATTAGTTTGATGTTCATGCATCCATTCATCTTGTACTAGCTGCTGTCTCACTGCAGTGGCTCAGGAAAAGCTGTTGTAAATTTTGAATTTGGTGTTGAAGGTCTATGGGTAATGAAACATCTGGCAGATCTCAAGAATTATATGAATGTCATGAGCCTAATGCAGGTGTTACCTCTGGGACTGCCTGGCCAGTTCTGCCAGTTCTGGTTTAATTGATGTCCCATTGCCTCGTGTCCTTTGGATTTGGACCTTTCTCTCTAACGGAGCCAGAGAATGATGACAGTAACCACAAGTGATAACAAAGCACCTAAACAGAAACATCCCTCTCAAAGTTAAGGGTAAGTTAGGTAAAACACGGATTAGTGACTAGTCATTCTAAAAGTCATTTTAAAATAAAAATAAAATAAAAAGCAGGACAGACAAAATGTTGGTTATTTCAATGACAAAGCCTTCTACTGCCCTACTTTGACAGCTGAAAGCTTGAACACCTTTCAGTGTTGTAGGTGTTACTAGGTTGTGCCTTTAAAAAAAATAAAATTAAATTAAAAAATACATATGTAAAAATATTTTTAAGCTGAATTCTGGAGTGACATTTTTATTTAGTAGTTGCTGTTTTTGAAAGAATGTCCATTTTAAACTTAATGATGATCTATTACAGTGAGGAAGGGGGAAATAAAAGACTATTCATGCTAAGGAAAATGAAGGCGTTGTTTCATGTGTTCATGATGTTTTTTTTCCACTTTTTTTGTAGCTCTTCACCTTAAAACAAAAGTACAGGACACATCAGGACTTTGCAGACTTCCTGAAATAATGGTGCCAATTTATTTCCACCCTAATTTGCAGCATCTCTGTTATTATGGATCTTGGCCTCTTCTGAGCATAACTGCTGACTATGCCAAATTCATGTAGTTGTTTCATGATGAGGACAAGGATCATCTAGTGAATAAATGGAGAACACAGTATTCAATTTGCTGTTGACCTTGAATTTGATCTCCCTCCTGTCCTTAACAGCCTAGTCAATCTCTGTCCTATTTAACCCATGTCATCATTGCTGGTATATCGTGCAGACACTTAAGAAACTGCCTTCTCCTTGATACTGTTGTATTTAAATTGGAAAAAAAAAAAAAAATACACAAATTCATCTTCACTTTTTCCTTAACTATGTCAAAAGTGGCCAGGCAGGTCTTTCCCAGTCTTTGTGTCCATTTTTATATTTGCTTGAGGTAGAAACCACAAGTTTGATTGATAATGCAATTTGCATCTTGAGGCATCACTGGCAATACAATGGCATGAAAGGCTACTCTCACGGAGCACACTTTTCCCTCTGGGCTGACTTTAGAAACTCATTGATGTCACTTCCTTCCTCAGTCAGCAAGTGAATTTTCACTAATTCTCAAGACCAGCTGTCCATGCTGTCAACAGAAAGTTATTAAAATTCCTTTAAAGTGAATCAAAATAGCCTAAAAACAAATGTACTGGGAAACAGGAAAGCATCAGTATTCAAAGTCCACAAACCTTTGAGCAAAATAGTGTTGATCTAACCAGAGATTTCAAATGCTGTGCTTTCCTAGCAACTTGTATATCATTACAGAATGCTAAAAACACATATTCCTTTAATCTTCTATTACCAACAATCTATTTGGTTAAAAATTAGTTACATGATAAAATTCCATTAATTCCAAAGATGATCTCAGTGAACAAGGGAATACATTTTGGAAATTCTCCCCTATATTATAAATTCTGTGGGCTTTTTGTGATCTTTTTTTTTCTTTTTGAGGAAAAAAAAAAGTTTTTATTTATTTATTAGCAAACAAAAACACAACAGAAGCAGGCAGGAAATAATTATCATAAGAGACAATCTTATAATATAGCCTGAAGTAATTTTCTTTATCTAAATTGTCTATAATGCTTTCCTTGAAAATTGAAGAATTCTCAGCAACCAGTAGGGAAGAACATTTTCCTTTAATTATTAGTGTGTTCTAACATTTGAAATATTTTCTTTTCCTTTTAAAACTTCTATCTTGTGCCACAGACATCAATGCAAAGAAACTCCATTGAAATGGTGTATCATTTCCAGTGCTGAAAGAGGCAACCATCCGTGCTAAGCAGAAACAGGCTCCCCTGACAGTTAATAGTGATACTGACGGGTTGTAAACAGTGTCCTATCATTATTACTTAAAAAACACTGTGAGTACATGTAGCCTAGCTGGATAGGTCAGTGCGAAATTCCTGATTTTCCCAGATACGTGTGGATAGTCTCCAGTAGCAAAGGGAGGGTAATTGATACCGGCTGCCCTTTTGACAGATAGTGCATGGGAATGGTAAATGAGGCAAAATTACTGTCCTGTTTGATCTAAAAGGAAAGAGAAGCTTTGAGATGTCATTACTACTAGCGTCCCAGATGGCTCTAGGAAAGCAATGTTCTTTCTAGGCTTTGATCATGTCTTCAGGAGTACGCTGAAGGACGCTGCAGAAGAAGGCCAGGATGAGGGAGCAAGACCGTAACTCAACTCACCACTTTGGGGATATTATCAGGATAGAATTTCTCCCTTGAGCCAGCTGGCGCCTAACCTCAGTCATGACACAGGCACGTAATTTTATCTCAGGTTAACAGCAGAAGCTGCTTTTCTTCTCTGATGCTCAAATCCTGAGCTGGATGCTACCAGTCTTTCAGGCACATAATACGTGCAGTAGTACATCTCACAACATTAATTAAGAGCTTCATAGAATGTATTTGAAATTTGTCACCTTCGTTTTGTATGTTGCAATTCCTTGTGGGGTACCAGATTAACAAGGTTGGATACCTATCTCAATCTTACTTTTATGGCAGTTTCCTTAAGAGGAGCTTGTTTTTTTTTTTTTTCTTTAACTTTAGACTTCTGTTTATAAGTTTAAAATCATTTGTTCATGTTAAACACTATTTCTTAATTACGTTTGATTTTTTTTTTGTTCTTGACTTTACAGTGTTTGTTGTGTGTGTACATTATCATATTCATTAAAATATGTGCAAACTAATTATTTTCTTTCTCTTTCAGCATCTGGAGAAAAATTGCAACAACAGATAACTAATCAGGTATTTTGACACTTCAGTTTTTTGTAACTTAATTTTTCATGTAGAGTAACTGTAGAAATTACAAAGAGGAGAAATTCACAGGACAGGCTAATATTAACTATACTGGTATGAAGGACAACAGATCAGACAATTTCATGGCACTGCAGATATGTCTAATTCACATGAATATCCATCCTTTCGGGTTAAACCTCAGATTTGCCATTTTTAACCAATTCAGTGCATCTGCTTAGCAATGTGTTGACTGTGAGGACAGAGTCTGTCAATACTTCAATACTTTGTCCACTGGTATCAAACTTTGTAGTACAGAATTATGTTATGATTTTTTTTCCCAAATGAGTGATACTTCTCTTGTTAGCTAGTATTCCTTAAAAAAAAAAAAAAAAAAAAAAAAAAAAAAAAAAAAAGGAAATACTGGTATGAAATATGTAACATGTAAATGGTGTCTTTCAGTGTTGTTTAGGTTTTCATTTCTGCTTTGAATTTTCATGAGGCTTCACTAAACTGGGAAAGTGCTCATGGAGGAGTTTTCTATCCTGTCTATTACTGCGTCACTTTGAAGTAATTATTTAGAAAATAACCTTTATACATTCCTATGCAGTATCTCAGCATCTGGAAAAGTAAATAGGGAATATGCTAAAATAAAATTTCCCTTGACAAGATAGAGAGGAGGAAAGGCATAGTTTGCTTTCCTAAAGAATCCGTCCCTAAAGAATTCCTAAAGAAAGCTCTCCCTGAATGGAAAGACTGGGCTTGTACAGCAGTGGTGTGTTACTCCTCACAGGGTCCTCACACTGAATGCTGTTATCTGGATGGCACATAAATGGGTGTTTGTATGGTTTGTGAGATTTATTTCTAAGTCACTTAAAAAGCAGTCATAATTAGAATGTTTATATTTCAAAAATTTCCCTCCATTAACTAGTCTTCCTTCCAAGCCTTAAGTTGATGCGTGGTGTCATACCTCACCATTATCTGTGAACTGACCACCTAAATGGGGACTGGCTACCTAAGGCAACTGTGCACAGTCTGAGTCCAACAGCATTCCCCTGTGATGGCACAGCACTGCATGGATGTCACTGTCAGTGACTTTCAGTGCCTTGAGCTGGCACCACTCCTGACCAAGTCAGGCTCTGAAGGTCTGGAAGGTCACAGGAAGCCTGGTCCTGAGATATCAAATAATAACCATTGCTTCGTTCCATCAGAGCTGTTCCCGTTACCTCAAGTAATTGATGAGTAAACATATTTAGCCCAGAATTTAGCATTTCATTGAGCAAAGAAAAATATTTTTTTCTTTTTTCTTTATAAATAAATGTAAAAATATTCTGAAACTTATTGGAAGTTTTGAGCTTTGGCTGAAAGTTTGTATCCTAAAACAATCCTAATTAACTTCTATAGACTAAATTACATTTGAAAATTAGCCTGAAATGTCTTGCAAAAACACTTTCGGGATTCCTTGTTGGCCAGAAGGGGGGGCAGTTGTATTTTTAAAACAGCTTGAGGCTACATTGACAGGGATGGCTGACTGGAGATGGAATTCTGCACGTTTTCTCTGTGACAGAGACAGCTCAGTGGAGGGTATTGCCCTTCACTAAGGAATGGTGTACTGTGATAAAAACGACATTTGTCATAGTTGCAAAAGGTGGATTTGGTACCATGCTCGGTGTATCTGGTCTGGCTCTTTTCCTGCATGCCATTGCCTTCTCCTCGAACTGCTGACAAGCTCTGTCTCTCTGCTGTTAGCTTAAGAACATGTTTTTCAGTAAAATTTCATTGCTTTCATATGTGGAGGGCATACCCAAATAAAGCTGTGAAAAGCTGATTTGAGGACGAATGGTAGACACTCATTTTAAAATGGATACTAGTGAAGCTGATGATGCCCAATTCTGAACTAGCTTCCTTTGAACCTCCAGAAAATGGAAGACTGTTTTAAATTAGAAATGAATTTTATTTTCAAGTTCACAACTTAGGATGCCATTGCAGAGGCACTGCATGTATGATCTAAAGTAATACTGCTTCAATAAAAAGATTTAAACTGAAGTTGATCCTAATGGAGAACCTCCCCTGGAAGGATTCTGTTTATTCCCAATACTGAACCAGAAATTACCCCTGTAAAACCTGGTAGTCTTCTTTAAGTCAGTGCAACAGCCCTAAGTTAAACTGTCTGCCAGAATTTCAGTGAGGGAAAAGTGGTTCTGCAGAAGATGGATGATGTTACAACTTGACAGGAGCAGGAGTGTGAAGGGGCAAATAGCAGGAAACATCTTGTTGAGAGGTGACTGAAACAGGGACGGGATGCTTCTTGTCCTACTGATCTTCTGCTAGGTAAACCCCCTACTGTTGGTTGGTGGGGATGTGGGACCTCTGGCATCATAAAGACTGCTGCTTCTTTGCGGTTCTTAGCTCCTTCTAAAATCTAAACAAAGTTTTGTGAAATATAACATAGATATATTACCACAGTAGTATATGCTTCCAAAATCCCTAGTCTACAATTACCACTTTTACCTTCTCTTGTTTGCTTTGATCATGAAGCATTTGCTGGTTTTCCTTGAGCACCCTTTTGTGGTTTGTGTATATGAGTATGCATGTTTGTTTAACAGCAGCGGTCAGCTACCACTCTGCCTGAACAGGGTCATCCAGGCTTTTCAATACCTGTTTTTAGCTACCTTTGCAACTTCAGGGTAAATCCTGGCACTGATCTACAGCCTGATTAGCTGTAGCATAACTACTGCTAAGGGAAATGCAAGGAAACAAGAACAGACCTTGTGCTTCTGTGTAACTGTCTTGGCTAACAAAACATTACAGACTGCCAGTCAAAATGTGTCTGAAGGCAATCCTTTGTGTTTAATCCTTGCCACTCAGATGGATCTGTGTTGTGGTCTTAATGCTTACTCCTACATGCGGTTTTGTCCAGTGCTTCCCAGAAGCTTTGAAGGACTATCAAGAATATGCATACTTGCATTTTGAATCTGAATGTCTTTACATGGTCATGAGTTAAAATCCCACCTGTTTGTCTCTTTTTCAGTGAAGTTGCTGACTGGGTCAGGACTCTGGTGGGAATGCTCTGCAATATGTCCCATTGCTTTCGTCCCTGAGGAGCTCTCTCAAAGCAAGCTCTCTTGCAGTGGCATCTCCTTCTCTTAGTCTTTGAGCGTCTCTCTCAGGGAGGATTTCCCTTTCTGCACATGGGGATGGGGAGACACAGTAACACAGAAAGGGCTTTAATGAAGCCCTGCTAGAGCTAGGCTTGAACCACAAGTAACTGTACATTTGCTGAAGTAAAAAAGTGAAAGGAAGTCAAACAAGCCTCTGTTAAATGACAGTGTAATGACCTTTGCTTCCTTCAAGTATCCATGTGGTGTAATAAACTTAAGCCAAGATGAGCAAAAAACTCCACAGTTCAGTTCAAATTCCTTTATTTTCCTTGTGCAGTGCTGTGATCTACGTCAATATGCTCCCCTACCCCTTTCATCTTATTATACAACCTAGCTATCAAAAGTTCAGTCTGTGTATGCCAGCTTCCAAGCGCTGGTATTTTGAGGTTATCTAATAGGTATGTCCCTTGCCCCCATTTTCCCAGTTTGGGGTCATATTCCTCATATCATTCCCAAAAATAAAAAGTTTGAAAATCTTCAAGAAAACTGATGCCTTTAGCCCACCAAACAAATGTAACGCTTCCATATGCTTCACAAAATCACATAATAGTTGAGGTTGGAAGGCGCCTCTGGAGATCATCTAGTCCAACTCCCATAATTCAAAGCAGGATCAGCAACAGCAGGTTGCCCAGGACCATGTCCAGTTGGGTTTTGAGTGCCTCTAAGAAAGCAGACTCCATAGCCTCTCAGGGAACTTCTTTAAGTGTTCAGTAGCCTCAGAGGAAAAGTGTTTTCTTATATTTAAATGGATTTTCCTGTGTTTTGGTTACTGCCTGCTGCCTTGTGTCCTGTCACTACACACAACATAGAGGAGCCTGAATACGTCGTCTTTACTTCTCCTAGCAGGTAATAAGTGATAAGCTATCACACAGTGATAAGATGCCCCTGAACCTTCTCTTCTTCAGACTGCGTAGTCCAGCTCTCTCAGCCACTCCTTATAGGTCAGATGTTTCAATTCCTTAAATAACTTTGTTGCCCTTTACTGGACTCATTCCAGTATGTCTCTTTTAAGCTGGGGAGCACAGAGCTGGACACAGCACTCCAGATGTCTCACCAGGGCTGAACAAAGCAGAAGAATCACCTCTCCCAGTCCACTAGTAATGCTCTGCCTAATGCTACCCAGGATGCTGTTGATCTTCTTTGCCATGAAGGCACATCTATCACCAGGACCCCCAGGGTCTTTTCCGAAGCTGCTTCCCAGCTGGCCAGCTCCCAGCTTGAACTGGTGCATGGCATCATGCTTCTTTCCCCAAAAGGTACGCTTTGTATTTCCCACTGTTGAATTCCATGAGGTTCTAGATTACCCCCTTCTCAAGTCTGTCGAGGTCCCTCTGAAGAGCAGCACAACCCTCTGGTGATATCTGATAGAAAAATCAGACAGGAAGAGTTGTTCAGGTTTGCCCTGCACATAATGTTTTGTTTCTTCCACGTTGATCACGGTTGCTCCTGATACCATTCTTAGTGCATTCTTAGCAAGGATTAGAGAATGCAAAAGGCTAAGAATAAGGTTGGACACTGAGCACAAGTAATGGAAGAAGTGACATGAGGTTTGAGCAGTGAAATTTAAAAAGGGCTGGGAAGTTCAGTTGCAATCCTGACTGACTCTGAGATTTCTGTCTGTCCCTTCTCACTCTGTAAAATGGCAAGGTTTTTTAATGTTAACCAGAAATTAGGAATTACAATATTCACATGGGGTAGGCAATTATTATCTTTCCTTGTTTTGCAGACATTGAAAAAATGAAGCATGAAGGTCAAAGGACTTCCTCAAAGCTACAAAATCAAACACTGTGGTTCTGGCCCATGCACCTGCCCTTAACCACAGGACTGTCCTTTCTATTCATTCCTCTGCTTCAGAGAGGGACTGTGGTTAACTAGTTAGTGTTTGGATGGTGCACTGATCATTTGTAACAATAATGGCATGCATACCAAGAGGACTGCTAGACCAAAAAACTTCCACAGAATAAACCAGAGTATTTTCTCTTACCTGTGATAAACAAGAGCTATTCTCCTCCTGTGAAAATAAGATGTTACATTCCACTTAGTATGAAGGAGCCTGCAGCAGATAATTCCATTTGTAAATTCACACCCTATTTATTCCGTGGTAATTCATGAATGTAATCAATTCTCAAGTATAATATTTTTTTGTAAAATTGAACACATAAATTTGTTTAAAAGTATATGAATGTAGGCAAACACAGATTTGAGATATTTGCCGACCTAGAATGCAATGTACATTCATATTTATTTTTTATTTACCAATAAAGTCATCTAATTTGAATGAAATGCTAATTGTGATTGAGGGGAAAATGCTTTGAGACCTCTAGAGATCTTACTGTCTTTTCCAAAGCAATTTGGGGGAAATTGAATTCTTCATGCCTGAACATACATTAATATTCTTCTGAACCTAGTTTCATTTGAAACTTTTCTTACTATTTCTAAAAGAGTTTCTAAAAGAGCAAGATGTCTTGTTTATTCTGGAAGATAAGTGTGTTTATCTGCAGACAAGATGGAAATGGATTCAGTTTACCAGCAAAAAATCCCTATGGATCTTACCACAGCCACTAATGTGAGAAATATTGCCATGTATGCAGAGGCTCAACATTACATTACAGGCCTCTCTTTTCCAAAGGGTTTTTTTTTATTATTTTTATTTTTAGAGGTGGGCGGGGAGTACATTTATTTATTTGTCTTAATTTTTATGTGTCTGTGGATGTAAATGCTGTTGATTCCCAGGCAAGACCTGTCTAGTCATACTGCCAGGTCATCTCCTTGTTAGTCCTCCTGTGATAATGTTTGAGACCAAGGCCAATTTTAGACAACTTCAACATGGTCACAAAAGGAAATCAGTGGTGTGAAGGTGGGCTAGCTAGTCAGAAGGGAAATTTTGACCTTGCTGGGGGAAATGCAGAAGGTCACATCCCAGTTCTGTGTCCATTTCAGGAGAGGGCAAAGGGTTGGCCAGCAAAGGATGCAGGTGGTGAGCCACCACATTCACGTTGACCACTGCCATTGGTTGGATACAGGCAGGAACTGGAAGTGCTGTCCTGGGAGAGGATAGGGAAATACCACTGAAACCCCTACAGAACTAGGCCATCACTTGTCTTGCTGCCTGGAAGAATGGCTTGTTGAACAGCTTGCTTGTATCTTAATTTCTGTAGATGAAGTAATTCCTTTAAGTAATTGGTTGAAAGGATTTGGTACCCTACTCAAATTCCTTTGGGTTTACAATCACGTTGTTTCACAATATAAGCCATTCTCTTTGCCACATTTTTATCCCAGGTATCCTAATGGGCATCCAGACTCCACATTTGGCTACTCAGAACAAACATCTAAGCAACCATTTAATAGCTATTATCTTCACTGTAGTTCGTGAGGGCAGGTTAGGAAGGAAACTGAAGTACTGAAATTCAACCCAAGTCCAGGTCCTCTGCTCATTTGTCATCTCCCAGTGGAGGCAGCTGAGCCCTGTAGTCTTGTTCCTCTGTGGGTGCAGATGTGTCACAGTGTTGGCAAGGCTAAACCAACCTTGTCACTTCTTATCTTGGTGTGGTGGGAACCCACAAATGGCCATTTTTCTGGGAAGGCTCATGCCTGTCAGGTTGGGCTGCATAAGGCACAGGTATGCTGAGAGATCTTAAAATGGCATTGGGATATCTGGGAAAACTGAGTCAGTGATTCCCTGAGATAAAGAAGTCCATGGTTTATTTTCTTCTTCTGCCACAGGAGATTCAAGACTACAACTTCTGCTGCCTCTAAGATCTGTGTTGTATCCTGCAGAATTAAACTAGGGAGAGAGGCTCACCCACCTCATCATTACAGCACTCCCTGGAGACAGGGTTTCAGTCCAAGCTTGCATATTTGACTGATCTCCAGAGGTAATGCCCAGGAGTTAGATCACTCGCTGCGGGGAATAGATAGTGAATCTCCTCATGGAGATGGTGCCAAGGGAAACCAGGTTTCCCTGGTGCAGGGTGGATACTGGTCAACAAGAACCAGGATATGGTCCCTAATTCCTCTGGATAAGAAGATGTTGGTGTCTAGCCTCTGGTGTCAGCCCTCTTCTTTAGGGAGGAAAATTAGGGAAGAAAATAGATGTTGCTTCAAATATGAAGTGTACTTAAGAATGCCTGTCTGACTTAAAATAATTATTTATTTTCCTCTTCATAAAATGACTGTGTATATGAATTTCCATGTACTTGGAAATAACGATTTTGAGAATTGCATGTCAACAAAATAAACTGTTTAGATTATTTGATTTGAAACTTCTGTGCTTTAAGTTATGAGAAAGTAGGCACACTGACATTGTTTAATGAACTCAAATAAGAAACAATACATAATATTCTGAGATTACCTGTCATTTTCAGGTTTAAACTTCCTACATGCAAATAGTAAACCTACCAGTCAGTGGAACACAAGAGTCTTTTGTCTAATGTTCTCCTTCATAAAACAAGTATAATCTTAGTTTGAGTCTGTTGTGAATTTCAGGTTGTTTAAGCTGCTTTACTATGACATTGTTCTGTACAGCTATCAGTGAGTGCTGAGTGAAGATTTCTGATTACTGATTGAAGTGGCTGACATAGGCTCTATTACGAGTCTGCACGGGAGGAGGACTGAGCTCAGAAATAAGTACTGATGGAACACACTGGGCTACCTATTCCCGAAATGAGTGTGACTGTACAGGAATGAGGCAGGGCTAAAGATGACCAAGGTTAAATGGTCTGTGATCTGAAATTTGCCTTTAACTAGCAGACCATTTTAGTGAAACATCTAGAGACAAACACGCTGTGCAAACTGGATGCAGTCTCTTTCCAACCACAAGCTGTCCGGGCTGTAATGTCTCTGTGGTTGCTTACAAGTCTGTAAAGTTACACTGGGAAGAACCAGCCCCATGAAATTGTTGCCAGAAAGTCAGAGTAGTAGCATCGACATAGCACGATACAGAAGCCAATTTATCACCACTATTGATCAACCTTGACAGTGGTTTCTTTATTAGTAACAAGGGTGGGTGCTTATTTTTGTCTTCAACACTTGATTGCAGCTGTCTTGGTGAATCTTTAATCTGTCACACAAACTTTGGCTTTGTTAGTTTCTGATAACCATGGCATTTTAATTGGGACTTTTTTGTTTTTATTAACTGTGCCTTGATCTTTATTATCCATCCCATTTTGAGCATGTTTTAGAGAACCCACATGTTTTGACTGTGAGGGTGGAAACAGGAGGGAATTAATTCCAGATTTGAACAAGAATTGGCAAGTAAAATTAGAGATTAATTTCCTTCATCCAAGCTGCTGACCATATGAATCAGCTTGCTGGAGTGGCTGGTGCAGACTGTCTTGCCTCATTACCATGGGTGACTTAGTACTTTCTGTACTTGGAGACATGAGGCACAGAGAGGAGGGGAGCCCAATGCAAAGCCTTCAGTATTGTATCTGTGAGGGTTCTGAGCACAGACAAATGTGTTCCTCCTGTTCCCTTACTAAATGGGGACAGGGCTACTACTATGGTCTTGATAATGTTGCTGTTCATCTTACCCTGTTGGGCCTCTTCGCTTTCCCAATGACCCATGGGTATGAGTTGTTCTCCAAAACCAGCTCTGTACTGGTACTGTTCTTTAAGATTTTTCCACATCACCTCATTCCTTGACACTGGGCCATGCCACATCAAAAAAAAAAAAAAAAAAAAAAAAAAAAAAAAAAAAAAAGAGAGAGAGAGAGAAGAGGAAAAAAAAGTCTTTCCCTCTTCCCTTTTCTTCCTCACTCATTTTGTCTGTGCCCTTGCCACAACTCTGAGTCAGCCTGCAGTGAGATGCCTAACTTTCTGCTAATAGATTCAAGGGGCAATAGTCACCAATTCACAAAACTGTTTTGAAAAGCAGCACCCAAAATGGCTGGTATCTGTTAACAAACTTATTTTCAGTATTTCTTTCTTACTGTGATAAGTTGTTCTTGTTTGTATCTGACTTTGTGTTCACAAGTACCTCCCTTAAACCTAATTGCATTTCAACTACAAAATACAAAGTTTGCTTCTTCGTTAGTCTCTTCAGGAAGCTCTGATCACCTCATGTACTCATTTCTGTTTTCTCCTTTCCCCAAAACTCATTTAGTAATCTTAAAGGTGATTGGTACAAGTACGTATGTTTTAGGGATACACATAACATAGGAAAATGTTCTGTCTATTAAATTTTTGCCTGTCAGGCTTGTGACTGATAACTCCATGTAAGAAATAATCCTAGAACTTAATCCAGATGAAGCATTAAGATTGCTGCTATTTTGTGACCTTTTGAGAA
This sequence comes from Netta rufina, assembly GCF_964035555.1. NCBI lineage: Eukaryota > Metazoa > Chordata > Aves > Anseriformes > Anatidae > Netta > Netta rufina. Next base: position 116,647,854 of record NC_140124.1, read on the forward strand.
CTGCAGGGACAGAAAGAACTATGAAAGTCCAAAGCACAATCGTTTCATTCTTCCTCTTTCCTAATGGAATTGTGTATAAACCACAAAGTGACATTATACATGTCTGACAGAAGGACTTCCACTGAACTTGCAGTGTTCACAACGAATACATATATCACCTGTGGCTCATGAGGAATGCAGCAGTGATGATTTGCCTGGAATAAATTAGATAAGCCATAAATTCATTACTTTGCTGGGAGAGGAGTTACTGGTGCCTGTCTCTGGAGTAGCTGTTCTAAGCACAAGTGATGAATCAAGAGGTTTATCTGTAGTGCACAGAAGGAAAAGCATCTCATCAGCATCTCATGTCACTTGTGGCCAGCCTGTGTAGTTTCTCCAGTGGGAGCTCCTGTAGGGTTTTTCTTCACTCAGCAATGTTAAACTATGTAGTTTCTATGCTATGAGAAAGTTGTGGGCATATTTGCTGGTTAGGTGGGGTAGCACTGCAGTAGAGGAGTCTGGCCATTATGAATTATGCTTTGTAAATGCTCTTTTAACATAAGTTAAGGATATTCCATTCTTTTGGCAGGCTTAAGAAAACTTGCACAGTCATGTATAAGTATAGTTCTACAAGTTTTTACACTTAAAGTGAGTTATTAACAGCTGCAGGCTTCACTGGCATGCTGGAGATGGAGTCATGCAAAATTTTCATCATATTTCAACTACATAACAATTCTGAATCATCTACCACAATCATGGACCTCTGCTGAAGAAATCCTCTTAACTGTACCCAATTATGTGGAAAACTTGGTATTTTAAGCAATAAAAAAATATATATATTACCTTTTCAAAGACTCACACCCACCTACAATGCGAGTAAGAGGATGTTTCTTTTAAAGTCCTTTAGTATTGAAGCTGCCTGCATCTAAAGACCTAAATTAAGAGACTGATCTCCCTGTGTGAGTCAGAAAATGAATCAAAAAATGAGCCGTGTCTCTCTTTCTGGGTTTATTTTCTATGGAGGGATCCTAGAGAAACAACTAAGGGTCTGAAATTAGATGGTCATTATAATACATGTATAATCCCCACATAAGAGGCACCATAAAGAAATGTACAGTGAAATAAAATATTTAATGCTCTTAGTCCATGCTGAACTTTGACAGTGCCTGAGCATATCTAGTAACAAAGGACTGTGATGTAAGCAGAGATATGGTATGTACTCCAAGCATGTACTTAATACTCCTCTCATCTCATCTTTGGGGGGGAGGAGGCAGGCTTTGTTTCTCATGGGTAAATTTCTGTGAGTATGTACTGTAGAACCCCTGCCTGGGGTGGATCAGAAAACACAAATGCTCTGTCCTCCTAAACAATTGCTTTTCATAAATTTCATCAGAAAAAAAAAAAAAAAAAAAAAAAAAAAAAAAAGCAACTTGTAACCTGCTTTTGTCTTAAGGAATGGAGATTTTATCATCTTGGAATATTTATGTGTTTGCAGAGCACCCATATTAGCTGTGCAGTATAATACTGCCAAGAGAGTCCTGAGGGCACTCAAATCTGCAGCAGCCAAGTGTAAACCACAGTGGAAAGCAAAGTACAGTGTGCTCCCAGGTGATTTGTGCCATTGCTCCTGAGAAGCATCTTAAAGGACTATTTTAGCAAGCATGTGTTAGGACAGAAGAGATATTTACTAGATGTTGAGAACCTATACATTAAGAATGCCCACAACATAGGTATTTAGTAGCACAGAAAAGCACAATAGAATAGACTATTTCATTCCTCCTTTATTCTCTGTCCTAAGTTTTTTGCTGGTCTCACTTAATTTTATAATTCCTGTTAGTAAAAATGAAGATCCAGCAGTAAAACATTTAGGAAACAGCACTGTCTGCACTGTAGGCCATTAGATCTTGGTAAATCTGCTCTGGAATATCATCCTTTACAATACATCTTTTTTTTGTTGTTTTTTCTTTTTTTTTTTTTTTTTTCGATGGCAGGATGCTGTAATTGCAAACTGTCTAGATGAGATCCCACCAGTGCATTGTAAAACTACCACAAAGCATAGTTGGGTGAGTCTTAACCATTCTTAACAGTAGTCATTCTCTTCTAACCCCATGATTTGTGAAGGTATTAAAGGAAAGGACAGCTTCAACATGCGTAAAAGAAGGCATTGGTATTGGCTAGTGATTTTTACAGGAAGAAAGAATTCTTGTGTGGATGGGGGAGGAGCAGGGAATCTCCAGCAATAAAAGTGGCAGAAAAAATCCATGAACTCATTAATGACCTCAGAAATGCCTTTTGTTTCAGCTGGATTGTCTGCCAGTATTCAAATGCTAAACTAACACTGTGTTAAATTCCTTTTTTCTTTATATTTAAACTAATTTTTAAATCTCTCTTCTGATCTTGTCTAGCTAAAGGGAGACAGAGGTTATATGCATACTCTTCTAAATTAGACTCTTGGCCATTTCTTAACTTTCTTTCAAATGTGTGCATGCAAATGAAGAACAAGGCACTCTGCATAATTACTGGCAAGGGTGCAACACTTCACTGGCTTCTAATTCTTGGATGAAATGTGCACAGCCTGCTACACAGGTTGTCAGCATGTCTCAAGGACAGACTTGCTTCTGTCCAAGGTGACCATCGAGTTTTTCTCCTATGCCAGGCAGCTAGTTCACAAAATAGCTGCTCCTTAGAAAGACATAGATGGCCATCCCTGTGTTTGGACACTTGTCTGAAAGAGTTTGGTAAGACCATTTGCATGGAAAGGTCTAGATCCAGTAACTGCTACAGGATTATCTGCTTGCTGCCTGTTGTTGGTGTATGTTCAGGCATGTTCCAAAATGATGGTGCTCAGCAGCAGCTCGTGGACTGAACTGTTAGGAATGGAGGTATAATGGCCACATGTTGTGTTTTTGTTGCTGTTGTGTTTTTTGTTTGTTTGTTTGTTTGTTTTTGTTTTGTTTTTGCTGTTGTTGTTTTTTATTTGGTTTTTAATTGTTATTGGTTTTGCAAGTCTCTAGTCTTCCCATTCCTGATTCAAAATAAATAAATAAATAAATAAATAAATAAATAAATAAATAAAACAGTCACCATGTCATGGAGATGTTCAGATCTTTAAGATGTCATAAAACAGGCACTGAAAAATCATTGGCACCAAGAGGAAGCCAAAGACACCTAGTTTTGAGTAAGGCTAGTATCATAAAATATTAAAGTCCTTTCACAGCATGTGGCTTTCAGCTCTCTCACCCACGTAAGAGCAGTAGCAGTTAAATATGCCAGACTGCTAGGCAATTTTGTTTGAGAAATATGTCACTACTTATTCGACAATTAGTTAAACAGTTAGTTTCTCAAGAAAACTTTCTAGTTAAATGTCTCTCATCAAATACAAAGCTTGATTCATCCCTTCATTATTCTTACCTTCATTAGCTACTAGTGTCATTACGTAGGCAGGTGTGTAGGCAGGTTTGGTAATTTTTATTTATCCATTTATTTTAGTTGGAATACTACTGTGGGAATACGACAGCCATTTATGCCTTTGAAAATTATCTCTATCTGTTCCCATTCTTAGAAGGAACAAGTTACAGCCAGCATTTACTGCAAGCACACTATCCCTTGTGGAGCTTATAATAACATTTATTAGCCATTACTGTTGTATTCACTACGGGATATGTATCTCAATGAGAAGGGGAAGTGGAGAGGGGAAGCAACTAATAGTATTTTACATATTTAGATAATTTTTTTGTCCTCAGAACTTCCCGTATCATTGTTTTTCCCCTAGGTCTTTTTTTTTTCCCCCTTTCTGTTTGGGGCTTTTTTTTTTTCTTCTTTTTTTTTTTTTTCTCCCTGATAGATTCTTTCTTCTTTTGCCTCGTCTTGCTTGGAGGGAACCCCTTTCAAGTGACTCCCACTGTGCATATGTTGTTCCTTTAGGGCGTTACCTGAGATTTCTCTGAATAGTTCTGCCCATCCTTTTCTGAAGTCTTTTAATCCCATGAAAAATCCTTCAGTAGTGGTTCCTACAGCTGCAGTCATGGTTTCTGAGACTGAAATGCAGTCCTCTTCTGGTATCTCCTCCAGTTATCCTCTGAGGTTGGTCCTGCATCCCAGGTGAACTGTTTGAAATGGAATAAAATCAAGACCACACACATTTCAGTCTTTCCTCTTTCATGCTCTCCTGATGGAACCAAGGCATCTTCCACTGGTTCAGGATGGCAGACTGAATTCAGGAAGTGTATGGCTCTGAAGCGCATGGCTCATTTTTGAAGCTTTAATTACAAATTCAGATAGTTAAGCATCTTTTCCCTGAAATATCTCCTGAAATACATTATTAAATTTAAATTACATACCAGATGAAGTTATGAGGTACTACTGCCCTCTCCTGAATTTTATCTGGATTGGGTACACCATTCCAGCCACATATCTCTAGGAACTGTGTTCTATATTATAAAATTCCCCAGATCCACATGGGTGGATTTAAGATGTTGGTTACTTGGTTCCTACCTCTGTTAGGAAACTTGTATTGTGTGCTTGATTTCTCTGTATCCCATATTTTTCATTTTCAGATTTTAAAGGACTTCATTTTAAGGTTCAAACATTCAATTAATTTGTAAGTCTGTGGTTCTGCAGTAGCATTTGTAAGTTGCCATTACTGTGCTGCTAAAATTCCCATTAGACTCATAGGCATCTCCTGTTTTACTACTAGCACTACCTTCTGTTATTATACACTCACCATTCTTCTGAAGTCTTCCCATCCTAAAGCAGAAGGGATAAATCTCTATGCACATGTGTTTCTTCTGTTTAAAATAATTAAATATTAGAAAACAAAACTAAAAAATAGATGATATTAGAAAAACAGACCAGGCCAAATTGAAAAATTCAATTATCCTTTTGTAGTTCTCAAAACAGCAACCTACACTCTCTCTTAGATATATGAGTCCTGCATGGACTTATAAAAAGGACTTAAAAGTCCTTTTTTATTTGCTTTCACCAGTGCTAAAATAATTTTACTCAGTTCAATGAAAGCAAAGACCTGATAGTCAGTGGTTTTTGGCAGTACTGAATGGCCTGATCACCTGGGTTTGTTTTTGTCATTGGAAATTACTACACAGCAAGATAGGCTAACTTTTCTTGGAACTGCTTGTTTTTCTGTAGGCTTTATTTCAAACTGGAATTGAAGTTGTGTTCTCTGCGTTACTATTTTTTACATTATTCCTCTAAATTGTTAACAGCCTTATTTATTTGAGTCAGCCTATGAACTTTCCCATCATCCCAAATACACACTTAGGGTCTGCCAGTCCACAGATCAACTTTCCAGTAAATGTTTAATCAGTTTATCGCAAAAGAGTCTTTTTGTACAGGTTTCCAAAAAAGTTAGATGTAAGATGTACACAGTTCATGTATGGGTGTCCATACACATGTGTACAGCCATGTGTTTGGCTACCACAAGATGTTTAAAAAATGTTTAAAAAACTATTGAGCAGCATCCCCTCTCTGCAGAACTGTAGTAAAAATAGTAGGTATATAAATGTCCCAAGGCTGCAGACTTGCCTGCTGAAAGAACAAAAGCTGTACAAGCCTTAGTAGACACAGCAGAATCCACTCAAGAACGCGAGAGCAGAAATAATTAAACTGCAAAAAGATGTTCAGTCAGCTTGCATGATAATTTGGAGAATTTGCCCACAAAACACTGGTCTGAGCTTTGCCATTTCTACAGCTCATGGCCTGCACAGAAACTGGATATTAGAAGAGATGTTTGAGAGGAAAGTCTCATCTTTTCACATTCTTTGCAGGGTGTCTAGTTAGTTGATGTCATTAATGTTGATGTTTAAATAAGTCAGATGCAATAAGTACTAAAAGCACCTATTTTGCCTTATTGGCTGTGAAAGCAGCTAGCTCAGGTGTAGACAAATTTGTATGGTGAATTATCTTATGTTCATGCAACCCAGTGCATGCCACTTCCATGATCTATCCATACGGGGAAAGGAAGAGGATGTTTTTGGAAGAGGGATTTTGTCTGTCCCTACACCGCACTCAAACCTATCCTCCTCCAACTATTTAGGAGCCCTAGTTTGGTCCTGGGGAGCAAGTGGTCCTGGAGCCACTGGGGCACAAGAAGACTGCTCCAGCACCCAGGATATGTGCCAGCAGCGAGCTCAGGTGTGCCATGCACTTTGGAAAGCTGTTGGCAATGTTAAATTCGACCAGTGCTGTCATGAAGGGAAAAGGTAATAGGCAGAGAAAAGCACCTGGCCACCCCTACCTGGACTATCAGTCTCCCTGCGTGAATGTCTTCTGCTTTCGTAAAAGTTTTGGTATAAGCTATTTATTTTTGTAGGAAGACGTACTGTGCACTGTCAGGAAAGCCTCAGAAGTATGTATTTCAGTAATTAGCCCAGCTAGTTGCTAAACTAGCTGTATTGATTAACTGGTTTGAAAGGATTTGTGGTACTGATTGCGATGTGAATGGGCTTGGCTGTACTGTTGCTGCATTGTAAACTCTGTTTCTTTCAATGTTTGCAGGATTTCACACTCCCACCTCCGGGGACACAGAGGAAAGTGGTGCAAAGCGGGCACGTTCCTCCTGGCCGCAGTAGGCAGGAGATGGCCATCTCGGGCAGCAGGCACTGGCAGGGGAAGGCCGACCCTTTTGGTGCAGTAGCTGTCTCCTTGGTGAGCAGACTGTCCGATCAGCAGAAGATCAGCGAGCCACCTCTCAGCCAGTTCAGAGAACTGTATTTACCCCTCACACTGCGCCCTCTGAACAAGACTTTGGTCAAGGGCGATGAGTGGAAGGATGTGGGTAGCACCCAGGAAAAGCGCAGGTCCTTCCTGTATGAATTCTGCCAGAAATACAACAGCAGGAAGAAGCTGCGGACACACCTCGTGCACATGGTGTCACGAATTTATGTGGAAGACAGGCACAAGGTCCTGTACTGCGAAGTGCCTAAAGCAGGCTGCTCCAATTGGAAAAGGGTCCTCATGGTGCTCAATGGACTCGTCACTTCCACGCGCAACATTTCCCATGATGATGTGCACTACGGAAAGCATTTAAGGAAACTGGACAGTTATGACTTAAAAGGGATATACACACGTTTGAACACGTACACCAAGACTATATTTGTACGTGATCCTTTGGAAAGACTCGTATCTGCCTTCAGGGATAAGTTTGAACATCCAAACAGCTATTACCATCCCGTATTTGGGAAGGCAATAATTAAGAAGTATAGACATAACGCAGATGAAGAGGCATTGAAAACTGGATCAGGAGTTAAGTTCAAGGAGTTTATCCAGTACCTGTTAGATTCCCATCGTCCAGTAGGAATGGACATTCACTGGGAGCAGGTCAGTAAGCTCTGCTATCCCTGCCTCATCAACTATGATTTCATAGGAAAGTTTGAAACCCTGGAAGAAGATGCCAATTACTTTTTGCAGCTGGTAGGTGCTCCAGCTGAGCTAAAATTTCCAAAATTCAAAGATAGACATTCCTCTGATGAAAGAACAAGTGCAGAGGTAGTGAGGCAGTACTTAAAGGAGTTGTCTAAGGAGGAAAGACAGCTGACCTATGACTTCTATTACTTGGATTACTTAATGTTCAATTATACATCACCGATTGTATAGCACCAGAATAGCTTCAGGCTTCTATTAGATATTTATCATTTTGGGATTCAGAACAACTACTTTGATATTACCTCTAAAAGGAAACAAAGTAACTGCTAAGTGGAGTTGTCTTGACTTACTGGAGGTTTTGTAAACTAGAGTGACATCAATTGACATAAAGTTATAGGAAAATGCACAAAAAAAGACCTGTAAACAGCATAAATTGCACTAAAATGCCTGAAAAAGCTGCTTTTACCATTACAGATTATATTGTGGAAGCGGTAATGCAGCCAGCTGTTGCATTATCCTACCTAATGTTCTTTTAATGGTTTAAGAAAAAAGCATTCAGAATAGCATGATATTTTTGGTGTGTCTGCTTTAGAAATTGTTTTTGAAACTATTTTTTGAAAGTATTTTTTACTTTCTGTTGCTTATTAATAAAGAAGCATTGGCTAATTTTCTAAAACGTTTGCAGTGTTCTCAATTGTAAGAGTTGTTTTTTGGATTACCATTAGACTGTAGCTGTTTTTAGACCTGACTGTTTGTTTTACTGAAGGATGGTTTTGAATACAAATGCATAACGCTACAGATAACACAGCAGCTCAACTTTTCAGTACAGTAAGTTTGGGTGAGCCCTCCATCTGAAGACATAGTCCACTACGCCTTTTTGACTGATGTACTATAAAAAACACACATGAGCCTCCTTTCAGAGAAATGAAATGTACATTAAAATTAACATTTTAATTTTACTCTGGAGTCAACTTCATGATGCATACCCTGGTCCCAGTGTTCAAGATAGTATTCATTTTTAGTGGTGAGGCAAAGTCTTAGGGTGGTGGCTGTGGGACATTATAATATCTGTACCAAGAAGCAACTTCATTGCTGTTGCTGTGACTGCTCTTGGTCTGCCAGCATCCGATCATCTGTCCAAGTCCCAGCAATTTGTTGCACGGAAAGTGCATATGCCTATCACCTACTAGTCCCATGGGCTGCTTTTTGACCCGAGTTTCCTGAAGTCACCATTTTGCTGTTCTTCGTGCCTTGTCAACACCTAGCAAACCCCAGGGGCAGGATGGATGCTGCAGTGTTAAATGGTGGATGTGTACTGGTGGTTAGCTCTAGAGGCAGTTGTGTCCAGCATCCCACAGTCTTGGTTATAAAATGTAATCTTCTCTCTTCCTCCTCTCTCCTCCTTTAAGTGCTGTGTGACCAACACATGTGGTCATTCCTGCAGTCCACAGCTGCATTCAATATGGCCAAGATGTCCCAGGAGGAGAAATCTCCTTCCAAAAGGAGAAAAAATAAATAAATAAATAAATAATAGAATAGAATAGAATAGAATAGAATAGAATAGAATAGAATAGAATAGAATAGAATAGAATAGAATAGAATAGAATAGACACCTATTGTTTGTTTCCTGGAGTGATTTGGAACATTTTGCCCCATCATCTTCATATAGCAAACTGTGGAAGAAAAGGAAGCAGTTTGGCAGGAAACAAGAAGGTGAAATGTCCTTTTCCTCTGTTCCCAACAACTGTTCATGGTCAGAACTGTTGCTGTCTTTTCCCTCATCTTGTGCAAATGTATGGCTTCAGTCCTTCTGCAGAAGTAATAGTGGGTCCCTGCTGACACACAGGGAGAAAGACCATTTTCTACATAACTCCCACTGCTTGTTTCTGCCTCAATTTCCTTCTCTGAAGAGGAGGAAAGCCACTTACAGCTTACACAGTGCTGGCGCATAGCCCCAGGCTCTTCCCATCTCTCACTGTGGCAGGATGAGCATGCTCTGAGGAGGGAAGGTAGAAGCAGGCTGGGCAGCCAGAGGCAGAGGTGGTGCTGTATGGGGCTACCAGCACCTGCAGCAAAGCCATCCCATTCCCTGGGGCTGTGGAGCAAACCGTGAGGCTTGGAGAAGTACAGGTGTTCAGCACCAATGAGGAGCTCCATGGATACCTCAGGTAGGTAAACGTGCACAGTGTTACTTGTGAGAGCCGTTGTTGTGCTCAGATGGACCCACAGATGTTAACACCAGAAGTGTTTTGGACAGGATATCTGACCAAAGGACTGCCCTAATGCATGTCTTTCCTCAGGTGAGTAACTTGTCCTTAAATCTCCCCCTTTACACTCAAGATGGTGTCTGATTCCACCTTCCCCCATAGAAATCCCTCTGGTTTTTCCGTATGGCTGAAGGCTCGGCCCAAGGGCCCCATGCTGGAAAGGCGGTTCCTTGCCAGGCTGATATGCTGGGCATCATTATGCTACTGCCCAGGTGCCCTTGCATCACACCAGCTGCTCTTTAAAGAAAAGCCCCTATTGAGTAACACTGAGTTCCCATGTATCTTTACTGAGCACAATTGTTTTTTGTTTTAATATTTTGAGTGTGCACTTTCATGACTGTTTTGAGCAGGACCATGCATTAAGACATTTAAGAGCAGTTCCTGACAGAATTTTTATTTTGTGTCATCCAACCTTCTAACTCATGTGAAAACTGCCTTTAGATTTCACTTGGATTTGACCTTGGTGTATAAAGCATCTTTTCCACTTAAACAGCAATGCTCTCTAGATCCTCTGCTCTTTGTAAGTATTGATTCCCACCTCAAATCCTAAATGAATCTCTCTTGCCATGTAGGGATTTCTTCCAGGTCATCAGGGATGTTAAATAAAAAATAAATGTACACCAATCTTTTGATACCCTTATATTTGCTTTGTCTTGTCTGTTGCAGATGTTTGTTAATTAATTGTTAATTTACAGACAAAAAAAAAAGGCTTATGCACCAATATATTCCCCAAACTACATGCAAATAAAACAGTTTAGCATCCTAATAAAGAATGGAGATGAATTCATCTATGTTTTGAATGAATTCTTTAATTTGGAGAAATAAATAGTAATAAACTACAAAGTCTCTGAAGAACTTGAGTTTAACCTTGAGCTTGCTTTAGTGACAAACTTCAGCTTATCTGATCAGAGAATGAAATAGATTATGAGGCGGGGAATGTAATTGTACTGAAAAAATTGTACAGTCTCATAAGATTTCCTATACTAACTGGTCTTACATAAAGCCATTGTTTGAGTCAAGGGGGGGGTGAAAAAAAGATATTAGCAAATGTTTGGTTTCTGCAAATGAGAGAGAAAATGACATTGATTTGCATGCATCCGTGGACATAGACATCAGGTCCCTGGGTTGTCATCTTGAAAATCTGGTATGGTTTGTATTTGTGATTTAAAAAGGGAGGACACTACTTAAGGCCTTTAAAGTGTGTATGTGCACAGAAGCGTAATTGTTTGAGCTGCACTGTTGTTCTATGGCTCTAGTGAAAGTAATTCAACTTCTTTGTATGCTCAACTTCAAATTTCATAGCCCCTAACTGCACTTAAAAATTCATTTTTTGAAAATCTAACCCAGACTTGTGTGAAGAAGAGCCTCTCCACAGTCATCTTCAGTGACCTAGGGGATTCAGATGATCTCAGTAGCAGAATCTAGATTGTACTTTGCCTCATTAACCACATTTTGAAAATCACCAGCCTGCTTTGCCAGGAATTAAGTTACATGATTTAAAATTAACATAAGAGTTTAGCATAATTGAAGTGGGACTGTGATATCTGACTTGTGGGATTATAAGAGATGAAGGCATAATTTGCAGCATAAAAGATAACCTCTATTTTTAAAAGTAAATTTTAAAAGGTCAAAGTGTGAAGTTGAGTTGTAGTTTAGCTTATATTTTGTATGACTGCTAGGCAAAAACAAAAGCTGAAGGTCATCCACTGTAACTTGCATAAAATCCCATCTACACAACGATGCACAGATGTTTGTTTTGCTCAGAAAAAGATATAGAGCATATGCAGAAGAGGAATGAAAACACACTCTACAGCATTCATTCAGTGCAATTGCATATATACTAAAGATCAGCTGCAACATGCAGAGCCTGTTTTACGGGGCTCCATTACGGTAAATGCTTTTTAGTTATGAACATTTCTTCATTTGCAGATCTCTAAGCACTTCTGTAATGCAGGTCAGTTGCCAGGGTAGGTCAGATGTTCCGTAAAGGCGTTAGAGCAAGTCTGTGGTAAAGCTGGAGTGGGAGGAGAATGCTCCCTTGGCTGTTTGCTCTGCTCCAAATATCACAGTTGTACTTCCCTTCTGAAACAAAAACTTAATTTTGGGAAAGTAGTATTTTCGTATTTGCCTTTCTTCTTAAACAAATCCATCTTAATTTGAAAACAAAGTAAACTTCACAGATGTGCATTCTCAAATTCTTGGTGTTTTTGCCCACATGAGGCAGCTGCCTCTCTCCACATAGGATTTGGCCCGCAAAGCTGAGACAACCATCACCGTCATCTCGTCTAAAGCTAAGCTGTTGCTCGCTGGCAGTCGGAGGTGTGCAGCCACAGTGCAATCAAATATGACACAGCCTCCTGAAATGTCCTCTGGTGTACCTCCCCCAAAAGGCCAAATTTATTGGAGCTACTCCTGCCTCGGGCTATTCTATCTCAGTGATGGGTCATTGGAGATCACCACTTTAATTTTAAATGTAGTTTAAATTTAAATGAAAATTACAATATGACACTTTTCAGAAGTCTGAGAGGAAAATATTTTAATAGAGCTCTGTATTGTGTATGTAGGTTATATATAAAAGTCTTTGTTGTATGTGCCTTCAGGCTAACCATGCATCAGATAAGTATTTTTAACTGTACTGTTAATACCAGTTTATCAGCCATGTAACCTGCTGTGATGCTTTCAGAACTAAATGAATCTGGCCTTGGAACCTAATGTCTGAAATCAGGCCATAAATTGTTACACTTCATAAAAAAAATAGATGTGCTTGTCCTGTATCAAGAAATTCATTTACAGTTCAGAGGACAGGGCAGGGACACAGAGTACTGGGGGATGGAACTGATTCGGTAAAGGGAATCTGCCCATAGCCCCAGATACTTAGGATTGATTTGCCTTCTGGAAAGTCTATATATGGGTGAGTGGAGGAAACAGTCATATTATTTAGTTTAATGAGAATGTTTTCAGTGAAATTGGGTGTTCATAAAAATATTTATCTGGGGGGAGAACTGCTAAGCTCTTGGCTCTGTAGCTAATTGCAGGGAGTTCTTCAGAGTCCTGAGGTGTAGCTCTGCTTGTGGTTGCAGTATCAGACTTGGACTTCAGACACCTGGATTCTCCTCCAACTTCTGTAGCACCATGGACTTGTTGAGCAACCTGACCTGCTCTCTGCCTCAATTTCCCCACTGGTAAAATGGTCCTGTAAATGGGTGGTAATTATACCATGTGTCTTCTGCTAAAAGTATCGAACTCTGTGCTTTAACAGATGTGTTTTGAAGTAGGGTATTAGCATGGAATTTAACTCATAGGATGTTCATGCCCTTTCTTTACATTTTCTTTCCAGTGGATTGGAAGAAGCCAGGGACTTCCCAGTTTTGTTCCAGCCAAGAAGTGCATCATTCAGCTTTGTTCTTCGCAGTTGGCAGCCTTAAGAATGCAAGCTCTGTTTCAAAACACTGTGCATCTGTCAAGCCTGCCCAGGCACTGCCTCAGCATAAAACCAGTGCCAGGTTGTCTGACCAGAGGAAAGTGCCCCTCCGGTTCCTTTTGTACAGATGAGGGCAGACAGACAGGCTGAGAATCTTGCTTTCTCGTTTTATTCTGAGCCCATTTTAAGAGAAGCTATTTTGTTCTGGTGCAATAGCCCTAAACAGCATGATGCTCAACTTAGAGGTTCTGCAGAAGTAGAGGAGAGATGTGAGCACAGTAAGCAACATTAATCATAGAATCATAGAGTCATAGAATGGCTTGGGTTGGAAGGGACCTTAAAGGTCATCTAACTCCAACCCCCTGCCATGGGCATGGACACCTCCCACCAGATCAGTTTGCCCAAATCCCCATCCAATCTGGCTTGAACACCTCCAGGGATGGGGCATCCACAGCTTCTCTGGACAGCCTGTGCCACTGCCTCACCACCCTTACAGTGAAGAATGTCCTCCTAATGCCTAGTCTAAATCACCCCTCTTTTAGTTTAAGACCATTCTTCTTTGTCCTATCATTATCTATCCGAGTAAAGAGTCCTTCTCCATCTTTTTTGTAAGCTCCCTTTAAGTATTGAAAGCTCACAATGAGGTCTCCCCAGAGCCTTCTCTTCTCCAGGCTGCATATCCCCAGCTCTCTCAGCCTTTCTTCATGGATCCCACACATGTAAGCAAAATCCTTCCTTCTTGAAAACGCTACTGCTGCATCACCTTGCACCCAGGATCATGTTCCACCAGCTCCCCGAGGTTCTGGCAACCCTTGAGACAGCCTCCAGTTTGCCTGGCTTCTAGAGACTCTCAGGATTAACTCCCACTAGAACAGCCACTTTTCCTATGGCTCAGTGGAGGCTACTAATAACGTGGAGACTGTATTGACACAGAATACATTGCTTTGTCTTTAGAAAGCGATGTGATTCACAAACCTGATAGAGAATAAAGAACCCCCTTTCCTTACAAAATGAAATAGAAAAAGCATAACTATCATCACCTATATATGTATATATATATGTTTAAATATGTAATTATTCCTGCCTTTCCTCTGCCTTCTCACAGTTTCCTGCCTTCTTAAGTATGTCAGCACAAACGGGTGCAGCGATTGCTGGTTCACTCTCAGCTGTCAAGCACAAGCCAGCTCCAGCCCAGCACATCTATGTTATCGTGGCACTGAGGCTGCACTAATAAGCCTGCCTGAGAGTATGGTACTGTCAGTCACCATCTGTGCGCACATATCTGTCTTGTCCTATTCACGTAGAAATTCCTCCCATGTATGTCAGATTTTCTCCTCAAATTCGTTCCAGAAAAGAGTTTCCACTGAACCTCCCAGTTCTGCTCATTTTTCAAGATTTGCAAATGAAGTGTCCCATAAAATTAGCATTCAACAACATTCTGGGACGTGACGGGTAGGAGCAGAGCAATTTTATCCAGGCATCACATAGAGCTGTAAATCAGCACTCCGTGGACTGTAAATACATGTCAGTAGGATATTAAATGCTAAAGGTTTAATTTTCCCAAGCTAGTTACTTGGGTGTAAAAACTGGATGTAGGCAGACTAGCATCTGCCTATTGAATTATCTCTTTCTTAATAAAAGCAGGCACTCATGTAGACAGATCTACAGATCTACAGATCAGTTTTAGGAATTAGTTATAATTCATCAGAAAACTGTGTGTGTGTGTGTACAGAGAGCTGAGTTCTCTATCTAAAAGTTTCCTTCCTACTAACTTACGCACATGCATGTATAAATGCATACATATATATTATAAATGCACTTGAACACACAATGTATATATTTATTTGAGAGGCATAACATTTAGCCAAATGTTTTTCAATGATTGTATTGTGAGATACTTAGCTTAAGTTCTGCATTTGACCTTAGAGATCTTAAATCTGTATTAAGAGATACACTCTAAAGAAAAAGAGCTCCCATCTATTGGCTTGGGATGTACTGGCAGAACTCGGATTAACTCTATTCCCATCTCTGACTATAGCAGAGAATGAATGTGGTGGCATTCTAAGTGCAAAGGTATTGCATGATGTATAGGCATGAAGATGTCTTAATAGTGTGTTGTGGAGCCACCAGGTTATTCCAAATGAACCTGAGCTATTCATAGGGACTGCAAGTTTACCTTTTGCACAGGTTTTCTTCTTGCTTCTTTAGCTTGCCCAGAACAGAATGCTGCCAGGTCTGAGGGACTGCAGTTTATGCAGCTCTACCTGGTTCTTATCATGGGTAAGGCTACAGGTTTTGGGGGGAGAGGTCCTTTGGTGGGGAGCTTAGGAGGAGGGGAAGTTGGCAGGAGTATCAGCCTCTCTCTGCTTTCAGGAATGTCCTGGTGGTGTCACCTATAACGTACTCTGAGACATAGACACCAGCTGTCACCTTTTCTGTGACTTCTGCTATTGTTTAAAAAGAGAGAGAAAAAAAGAAAAGGGACAGAGGGAAAACCTCTAATGAGAAGGGGAAATGTTAATTGTGGCTGGAGGTGACAGTGCACAATAAGAAATTTTGCTGCCTTGCTTTTGTATCTCTGATGAAAGTACCCTAAGAGTGCAGCACAGCAAACGCTCAGCTCTGAGGGAGGATGATGTTTCCAGAAATCATCATGATCCCTGAAGGTCCTCCTGAATAGCAGGAAAAACACAAATACAGAACCAAGGTTAGACAAAATTGTTCAGTGTCTCAGCCATGCTGCCAACAGATGCTCTTCTCCCATTTCTCCTTGAACCTTCCCAACTGCCTTCAGACAAGGGGCTACCAGGTAGGGACCAGGTGGGCCCAGGATCCTGCATTGGCTGTGTGTGCAGAGGCTTCAAATGGAAATGTCGCTACCAGGCAAAAATCTGACTCACAACTGGCTTTCTGCCATGCTTAAAAGTGCTGCTAAGACTGAATTTTTCAGGTTAAGCCATTGAACGTTAGGCTACTTCATCCGCAAGCCAGCGGTTGGAGGCTGCAGGCAAATCTCTTCAGGTCTGAGCAAGTGCTGCTGCCAGGCAGATCACGAGCAGCTGCAGGTGCCTCCTCAGAGAGGCAGGTGCCCCTAAGGGATCCCCCAAAGTGTGGCTGGAGAACCCACTTCTTAGGTAACCATGCCTAACAGCTGTGGGTAGGGTAGCAAGGTTTAGTATGAAAAAACAACCCTAAACGGACTTTAACTGGAAGCAGCAGAGGCTACTTTGTCAAACCCATAACTTTCTGAGCAAGCCGTAGAGAAGGAGAGGGAATAATTCAGGACACTTGAGAGATTCTTTTTAGCATTTTCAGTTTTGCTATTTTTTTCTTCCCCTCCTGCAAGCACTAAGGCATTTCTATAATTTATTGCAATTTACCAAAGGAAAACAAGCTCTCCCACTGACATCTTTATAGCTCAAATCTGTTCTCTGTGCTGTCTTGGTTGCAAAACTGGGCACACACTGAATGAGAGAAGTGAGAGAAGCTGGGAACTCGTTATGTAAAATCTACAGTAACCAAGCTTTTCTAGTGCTATTATGCCCTGACCCCTTATTTTGGAGCAGTAACAAAACCACTGAGACTGGACAATTATAGGGTTTCCCAGGCTCTTTTTTTTTTTTTTCCTTTTTTTTTTTTTTTCTTTTATTTTTTTCTTTCTGGCCTCATCACAAAACCCAGGCAAATCAATGGTGTGCCCAAACTTTCTGATGTGGTCTAGGTCTTTCAGTATACCTAATGCACAAAGAAATAGTGGGGAAATAGCTGTTTTATTTATTATCTGAACAGGACAGTAGCCTGTCTACAAATTCCTTGCTCTGCATCACTGAAGAAATCTCTGACACGTTTTCTAATTGTTTGATATTTGGGCTGCACCATGATCCCTATCGCTTTTATATTCGCTTTGTTTTCTGCATGTGGTTTAAATTCTTGACACTCATGTGTGATTCAAGTAATTATTCTCCCCTCCAAGACTTGATATTTGTTCCATTTCAACATCCTCACTCAAGTAAAAAATAAAGAGCTTTCTTGTCTACAGGCTGCTAGGATTTCATACGCATATTCTGCCTCTTCATGATGTTGGAAACTGAGTCATCTACAATTCCACAGCTATGCTATCAGCACTTTGAGACAATGCATTTGGGATCAGGATGAGCTAAACCTTTTAAGGATGAATTAAGAATTTCTGAAACTGGACAGCAAAAACTACGTTGTGAAACTGCATGGAAGTGCCTTGCTGTGCCATTCACGCACATATGTTCAGTTCACAAGTCTAAAACCATTTTCTAAGAGCCAGTTCTGCAAACTCCACCCTGCAGGACTGAGGAACAGCCGGTGTGGTTTTCTGCCCCTTTTTACACCCCGAGGAACGAGCACGCTGGAGTCTCACCGATGACGGTGCTGATGAGGCGTGTAGCTGAAAAGAATCCCTTTCACTGGCGTGTTGGTTCTGCCGCGCTGCTGGGAAGAACAATCTGCTCGTGTCAGTCAAGTACGCACTGTGAAACTGAAAATCTAATGGGTTTGGGGGATGTCAAACTTATTCAAAAGGGGATATATGATACCACAAACCCCTCAGAATTTCCCATTTCTCTGATGCATTCTTAAAATATATATCGTCTCTGTACGCATTCTTACAAAAATAGATAGACTTTTAACAAATATTTTTGTCATATATCCTTGAAGAGTAGGATTAGCCATTTCTACTTCCTTTTTAAACACTAATTTAATACAATACCAGCCTTCACAAAAATAATTCTCTCCACAAAACTTACACAGGACACTGCAAACAGTTTATATCAGGGCTATAAATGCTAGCCAAAGCACGGGTGCAGGAAAAGAGATGACTGATGATTATGGAGAAGTAAGCCTTGCAGAATGGTGTCAGGCTAATTGTTATGTATTAATGTCTGCAAACAAATCAACACAATATTTATTATCTTCTGGGGAAAAAAAAAAAAAAAGTGTTTTGGTGCTGTTTTTAATTATTTACACAGCTCACTGCTTTTTTCCTCAGTTGGCCTGAAAAAGAGCAGCTTATCCTTCTCTAGGAGCCCACAGAAGGCAGTAGTGGAGGTTATACTGGAAAAATATTGCTTAGAAAGGAACATGAGTTTCTTGCAAAGAAATACAAGGAAAGCCCTGTGGCCCACTGCTTGATTTCATCCAGTCTTCGCAAATTGCATCCACCACTCTCCCTCCACCCCCCTGGGGTGCCAGGAAACATGCAAACACTGGACTAGAGCTTTAGGTCTCAAAAGACTGTTTGCTATGGCTGCATGTGCTTCCAGGGCACATTCACAGCAATTCAGCAGCTGAAGACAGAATATTGTTGAGTGACCAGTTTTCATATGTTGGCCAACCAACCATGCACACCCATTCAGAGGCTATAAGCTGGTACCAATAAAGATGAAAGTGGTGGCAAGAAGTATTTATTTCTTTGTAGTTTACTTTGCTGGCAATTCAGACAAATGCAAGACTCTTCAGAGCAGTACAGTTTCTGTCATAAAAGAAATTGAATAAATCCAATTTCTCAGTGTAAAAACCTTTTTATTAGTCCACTAAAAATGCAACTGCATCAAAAGTTATTAGTCTTTCCCTAATATTTTTTTGTATTTGTTTTTAAACTGTAAGCATGAGAAACTGACAGAAATGAAACTAATGTTCTACAAAGGATTTAAAAAAAAAAAAAAAAAAAAAACACCATGCTGACAGATTTTCTTTAGAAGCTTATGGACAAAAGAGCTTGAACTTGTAAATATGCATAGTCAGACCCTGCTCCTCAGTTAGTTCAATGAAAGAAGAACCTTTGCATTGAGGAAAGATCAACATCTTCACTTGTCCTGAGGTGTAGCTTTTAGAAGGTATTACTATTGAGGGGGAAGAAGAAAATAAATAAATAAATAAGAAAAAAATCCATAAAATACATAATATTAAGAAGCCTGTTACTATTGTAATCTGCAAAGACAGCCTGAATGATCTAAAGCAAAATTGTCTTGTTCAAAACATGCTGCATAAACCCATTCATGGCATATATTTCCACTAAGTGTATTAAACTGTGAATATGAAGCTATATATGTATTATATGTATTATCATTATATTGTTATAGCAGATGGCTTGGGCAAAGAAGAAATTCCCAGCATTAAGGCACATATCAACCATCCAATGCCACCAAGTCTTGGCATTTTCCTTCACTACCACCATCCCCAAAAATAAGAAAAAAAAAAAGTTAACAAATCATTTTTAAAATTACAGAGTGGTTGACAGAGGTAGCTGCACTGAGCAGTGTGTTTGTGCATTTCTTGAGGCTTTACCACAATACTGAGTGACATTTGTTTAAAACGTTACCACTGTACATTAGCCATGGAGCATTAAATGGATTCAGACCTGGTTGACAGATCTCTGAAAGTACTTAATGGACCTGTAATGGTAGCTGTTGGCAGGGATCTGAAGGGATTGCTGTAGGGCCTCATGTGCTTCAGGGGGTTCCTCAGTAAGTAAATCTGAAGGTAAATATAGAATCACTGCCAATTTAGTTTGAACATAGATTAGTATGTTTAGAAAAGGATGGACAGAGCAGAGTGGATTATTTTTCTAGTTTGATCCGTGCCAGACAGCAAGTCTTCCAATACAAGGAAATGCAAAATTTCATGTCTCAGAGTAAAACAAGCCTTATCTGCAGAATGATGTCAGTGTCCTGAGAAGCACTGAGGGGGCTATGTGGAGGTGTGAGGAAGAACGCTTCCTCAGTGTGATGCTGCAGTGAGAATGGCTCATACAATTCCTAGGTGTGCTACAAGGTGTGTTTTTACTTCAGAATAAGCCTGCTGGGAGCCCAATATTTAAAAAATAAAAAATAAAAAATTTAAATAACATGTTGAAAAAGTAGCAAAGGCAAACTCAATAGCTAAAAAAAAAACTGTTAGAGAAATTTCTTTAGAGTGAGAGCTCAGCCTGCTTAGCTTTTCAAAAGGATGATGAAGGGATGACTTGCTCACATTATATAAGTATCCTCATGGGAAAAAAGTAGAAGTACAAGAGGCTTTTTAATCTGGGAGAGATCAGCATAAGAAGAACCACTGTATGGCAAATGAATTAATACAAACTCATTTTAGCGAGAAAGGCCATTTTTGGTGATGTAAATGATTAGTCTGGGGAATGAACTGCCAAGGGAATGGGTAGATTTTCTATCCAGTGAGTTTTCAAATCAAGTAAAGACGCTTTTTGTAAAATAGATTTAAACGAATGTAAGTTATTGAGCTGTATTACGAGGTGAAAAGTGATGGTCTATGATATATAACATTAGCTAGAAAATGTATTGCTGTCTAGTCTTAAACTGCATGATTCTTTGACTCTTGTGAACAGAGCCTTTCAGTTGTGGCCACATTAGGTAGAGATGGAAGTAATATAACAACTAAGAAAAAATGCACCTTCAAATAAACCACCTTCTGCTGTTAGCAAGCAAAGTTCTCTCCTGGAAACCAGATTCTTGCTTGAGTGTGTTTCTTGTTGCACAGATAATGGAATTAGGTGTCATAAAATGTCTTTATGATATAGGTCTTTATGATAAAGATTTATGATATAGGTCTTTGTGATAAAGGTCTTCTGGTCAGTTATAACTTTGTGGGTGTGGGGTTTTTATTTATTTATTTATTTTTAAGTAGTACTCTTTGTTTTTAACATTAGGTATAAAAAAAATAAAATATGAAATACACAAACAACATCACTTCTACCATGGCTCAACAGCTGATAGGATCAAAAATCATTGAGGATAACAGCTGCACAGAGAAAGAGAGGCAGAGCTGTCATGACCTTCATTTCTGAAGGAAACTAAGAGCCTGGGGTGGTGCTGAGGGAAGAGGCTGAGTGTTTGGAGATGAGGAGCTGATAAACAGCAAGACTGTGAAGAATGAGCAGCTCAGATCAGCCAGGAAAGCATGTCTGGATATTAAAGAACGCGCAACAGTGGGGTATACAAACTGTAATACTGTTTTTTCTGTGGCTGATAAAACCTGTGAGAGCTTAACCGAATTTCAGTGTCCCACCTAGAGAAGTTAGACAAATCTCTTTGGCCCCACTGGGTGCAACTACTTGCCCTCAGCACATAGCCCATCAACACTTTGGGCTCTTTTTCCCTCCCAGCACAGGTCATTACCTCCCTCCTCCTCCCACATTTTCAGTCGTCCTTCTGTGTCCCTTTCTTTCACACCCACTGCTGCACCCCCATGAGTGCCCAGGGCTGCTCTTCCCCTCCAGCTCATCAACCCCTTACTGTGTGACTACTCCTACATATTGCTAGCAAAGGGCCTATCCATGCCACATTGTAATTAAACTGTTTCTAAAAACCAAAAGCCTCCAGGTGATTCCTATGCTACCTAGATCACAGTTTTGCTTTTCCAACTGTAACTGCTGCTTATTGAGCTGGGGTGGGGGGGAGAGCAAAGAAAAAGCAGTCAATCCAAATTGTCTCGTCAGGAAGGTAATGGAGCAGGACGAAGGAAGCACAGCAGTCATCCAAGTGCACAGCTTCTTGTAAAACCTTTATGAAAAGCCTGAATGAATCCCTCAAGTGAATGGCCATTTTGTCCCTTTCAGTTCTTCTTCTCCAGCATGGGACTCAATGTGCAGCTTGTGGACAGACAGATTCCACAATAAACAGAGAAGGAGAGTAAAACTAAACCCTCTGGAGCTTGGCCAGCAGCAATGTCAAATCTCTTGACTGATTTCCCAGTGAATTCTTGCTCTAAATGTCAGGAGAACATAGCCCTGCAGCCAAATCTGGACCAGACTGATACCAAGGCGTGACAAAATGAATGACCTAAGTAACAAGATTACACCACAGGAAAATTAGAACTTCAGAAATGTGCAAAGATCACATTTCAGTAAGCGGTGCTTTATGTAAGATCCTTTTAGTAGACAAAGCTTAGCCCAAACTTATAAAACATAAAGTGGTGAGGGGAGGAGGGTTCATTAGTGGCGACAGAACAAAATGTTCGGTCCAGCAGTAAAGAAAGTCGGCGTTTCTGCAAGCGTCAATCATTTCTGAAAGGCTTGCAGCCTGCTTTCAAGCGCTCTTGTCAACAGGAGCCAGGAAAGGGTCACAGGAATTTAGTCTCCTAGGAGCCTGTGCCACTGTGAAAATGGCAGCTAAGTCTCTCCATCACTTCAGGCGCTTCTGAAAATCCTTCTCAAGGCTCTCCTGTGAGTGGCAGCAAGTGTCCCTTTCGCTCTGGCTACCTGCTGCCTGCTCGTGCACACAGGGCTAGCAGGAACCTGAGCAGCCTGGAGATCTCTGACCTTCCTTCAGCTGCAGCTGAGATTGGCTTGGGGGCTCAAAACACATTGGAAAAGGCAAAGACACCCAAAGACAGAGAGTGGTAGCATGTTTGGGTAAGCTTCATTCCCTTTGGAAACTGAAAGCCTGAAGTGGAGCTGAGAGAGGAGCTGAGCGAGCTGAGGAGCTTAACGACAGCAGCATAAGGAGAGCAGTCCAGGTCCTCTGGGTACAAGTGGTAAAAGAACCATGGTCACTGAGAAAACACATAGTGCTTCTAAATTATGCTGTTTTACTGTTGTTCTGGATTTTCTTTTCTCTGCTTCAGCTGAGGCAGATGTGATGGAGATGCCCAGGATGGATACCTGTGGGACTCGCCATAATAGTGAAGGGACACTGCAATTCAGCAAGGTGCCAGAGTCTACTCCAGGGAGAGTTTCTGTCTCCCTCCCTCGTATTATTTTAGCTGGAATTATCTGTGTGCACATTCCTCTCCAACTTTGGCAGAGCGCCCTCTCCTCCACAACAGACCAATCTGAAATCCCAGATCCAGCATGCTTCAACTGTCTGGGAAGTCCTTGTTCAGAAGGTGGATGTGCCTTACGTGTTGCAGCATCTTCTCGCCATGGCTTACTTTCCTAGGGAGATCTTTTATTCATGATGCCCTAAAAATGACTATGGGAAGTCGGCTGTAATGTTCAGTGAAGGAGAAGCAGAGGCATTGAGAGTTTCTGCCACGTATTTCTCCCCCTTAGACAGGGATTGAAAGTTAGCACAAATTTAAAAATTGTCATGTTCATTTGCAAGTTATTTCCTTAATTGTGTTAAGCACAGCAGCAGGAGGAATGTTGGAATGTTTCATCCTTGGGCAGAGGTCCAAACCAAGTTGAGCCAGGTTTTAAGGCGATTAAAATACATAGGGGAGGGAAAGAAGAAGGAAAAAAAAAAAAAAAAAAAAAAAAAAAAAAAAAGGAGAGAGAGAGAAATCTACATGGTCCCCCAAATCCCAAGAATGGCAAATTTATAACAAATTTATCCCTGGATGAAATGGGACTGCTTTGCTCTGTTTTTCAGTGACACCTCAAGGGATGGCTTCATTGCCCCTGTGTTTTCAACACAACATAGCCTTTTTGTTTGATCAGGGCTGGCACAGTGCAGTTTGCTCCAGGTTTGTGCCCGAAGCATTGCCTTTCTCTGTTTATGTGGTCACAACCTTTGTCTAATTCTCCAGAAGATCTATTGCAGCAAGAATGGTAGCAGTGACAGAAGTTATTAATGTTCTGGCTTCTCTATGTGGTAGGGATCTGCTCTGAGGATCACAAAGAGCAGATACGTGCTGTCTGCAAGAAAAAGAAACGTAATTATTTGTTTTGTTAAGTGAATTTTGTTTGTGAATAAACTAATGGGCCACGAGAGCCCAATCTACAAGGTGCCAAAGAACAAGTGTGTTGTCAGGGCAAAGCTGTGAAAGCAACCTCAGCCCTAGTTGGAAACAGGCAGCTCCAAAACTGGAAAGAAATCCGAGATTTCTGTGTGCACCTTTTGTGGCCTTTGGAACAACAGAGAAAAGTATTTGTTAGAAGTAGCTGTGGTACTAGAGGCTGAAATAATCAAATAATGAGTTCATCAAATACAGGTGGGAAAAGTTATGATGTGTTCAAGCAAGGGAATCCACAGGTGTTTGAAACACAGCACTAAAAATAAGTTTCTTTTTTGTACAGTAATTCCTGTTCAAAAGGCAATAGGGGTGAAAAAAAATATTTATGCAGACGAACATCCTAAATAAAGCGCTTTCACTGTGGGCGGCAACTCCTGCAGCCTTGATGTGAAAGCTTGTCTGTGAGTATATGAAGTATATGACAGGCTTATGTGCCCATATGACACTATTAGGACTTGAAGTTTCTGGAATCATTGTAACAGGCTGTGAAACTGCCTGAGAAAGACTGAGAAACCCAAATGCACCAGAGGAAGGAGCAGAGCTGTGCAGTGATGCCCGCACCCCTTCTTCGCTGAGTGCAAGATGGAAGAAAATGAAGCAAAGCTTGAAAACAAGGAAGTCAAACATCCAGCCAGCTGTTTTCCTTTGTCATCAAATTGTGAATGTCTCTTGGTTCCCTTTATGACTCTGCTCTAGAGAAGGGAATTGCAGGCAAACGTGAGAGAAACACCTACATTTGTACTTTATGATCACTTGGTATGTACCATTAACTCTGATCGGTAAGTATTTAACACACGGGCATTAGTTCTTTATTGCACGGTGTTCAAATTTGTTTAGGGCATCCTGAACTGATAGTGTCACACATTAGACTCATTTTTCACCACTGTAACTTGTTGCCTACAATCTCCTAGCAGAAGCTAAGAAAGGATTTCCATGGTTTTCCATGGTTTCCACATCCAAAGTAGTTCTTCAGCTCTTGCACTCTTTTCTAATGTGCAGAAAGATTGCCTGGCACAGCAGGTATAGCACAGGCCAGTTTATTATCACATCAGATTTTGATTCTTTCTCTGTTGCCATATGGGTGCAAGGCAATAGATTTAGTTTCTTGGTGCATGCTGTTTTAACCTGGCTTAACCCCTGAACAGCATGTTCTTTAAACCATTTTTTGTGTAACTTATGCACTGATTATTTTACTGCATTCAAAGGTCAAAGCCACCTGAAAGAAAAAGAAAAAGAAAAAGAAAAAGAAAAAGAAAAAGAAAAAGAAAAAGAAAAAGAAAAAGAAAAAGAAAAAGAAAAAGAAAAAGAAAAGAAAGAAAAAGGGATTTTATTGATACTTTGTTCCATTTTCACGCCTGCCTTCTTCAAGTGTCAAGTTCTGTGCAGTCTCTAACAAAATAATCCTGCCAGGAAACTTAGGTAACTTTATTGTTTGTCTGTTTTCTTATAGCCTAAAGGGCTGTTTTTTTCATCAGATTGTTCTCATGCTGCGGATGGAATTGGTTCCTCTCAAGGTGAGAACCACCTGAATTGCCTCACCAGCATCACAGACTAGTGTCAAGAGCTCTTTTCAGTGCCTCCCGTTAGCTTTCCACACGAGGAAAAACTTAAAAACTAACCCCTCTGCCCCTCTGGGAGCCAGCATGGTCCCGGTGAGGTACGGGGGTGTTTCAGGCACTCAGATCTCCCCACCTCAGGGCGCCTTGCACTCGATTCCCGTGAATCCAGCGCGCAGCGGGAGAAGAAACCGCAAAATCTCCGACTCCGAGCGATCTTCCAAACTGCGCAGCCCCCCCCCCCCCCCCGCCCCACCCCGCGCTAATTAATTAATCCTATTCCCACGACCGCAAGCGCCCCCTCTCCGGCGGCAGCGCCTCGAGCCCCCCCCGGGCCGTCGGGGAGCAGCAGCAGGTAGGGAGGGCAGAGATTGGGAGCCGCGCCCCCCCCCCGGTCCCCTCCCGGTCCCCCCCACAGGTCCTCCCCCGGCTCCGGCCCCGGTCCAGGTCCCGGCCCCGGCCCCCGCCCCGAGCCCCGCGCCCCCCCCGGCCGGTGCCGCAGCTCCGCGCGGAGGCATGAGCGACCGGGCGGCCGCTGAGCGCCGCGGGTGAGTGCGCGGCCCTCCGCGGGGTGCGGAGGGGGAAAAATGGAGGGGGGGCAGGGTTGGAGGAGGGGGGGAGGAAATAAAGCTCAACAGGGGCGCTGGGGAAAGTTTCGAGGGGGAAAAGGGGAGCCCCGGTGGGGATTCTCCGCGCACCCCCCACCCCCGTCCTGCAGTGCCAAGGTGGGGGGGAAGGAGGGAGGAGGGGGGTTTTGCATCATGGGGGGCTTGCAGGGAGCCGGCCCCTTCCCCGGAGGTGATATCTTTCAGTCGCCCTTGGGGTTTGAGACTGGAGGTGCCGGAGGGCTGCAAGCCGGCGCTGTTCCGCGCCCTACAACTTTTATTCGCTGCTTTTATTCGTGCGCTTGCCCCCATCCCCTGCCGCTCCCTCCCCACAAGCGGGTGCCCGGTGTCCCGGCGGGACACGGCCGGCACACGTCGGGGGGGGCTCGTTGGTGCCCCCCAAAAAGCCTCGGATGCTGCCCCAAAAGCCACCGCTCACACAGAGCTTGTGCCCCAGGCAGGGTCGCTGCAAGCCCCCCCAGCTGCTGGCCCTGCTCCCCACAAGCATAGTAGTAAGGGGAGGAAGAATTTGGTAAATGCCGTTTGACATTTGTATGGAAGACAGCATTACTGCTTACACTGCTATGGCTTCAAGCTGTAATCACACCGATGATGTCCTGGACACCAGTGCGTCCTGTCCATAGCCCACGCTCTTTTGGCCTTGATGACAACATGAGCTGTGAAACCCACCCTGCACCCTATCAGACACAGTCTACCATGTAACTGTGTGGTCTAGACTAGAGGATTTCAAGTGTATCCATAGGAATTTAATGTGTGACCAGAACACGAAAGCGTCATTCTGCTTTTCCATTTTTTATTTGTGTAAGGCAACCATGAACAACAACTCCTCCAAAAATTGTTTTGCAACTTCGATGGTAAATCTTAGTGGCTGGAAAGTCACGTTTCAGTTTTAGACCTGGCAGCCATCACCATCTCATCTCAAGGCTTTAAATTAGCTGCATGCAGAAAGAATAGTGGATGTTGGAGGCGGTGTTGATTTCCACGTTGCTTTTGGATTTAAGTGAAAACCTGGGCTCAGGGCTAAAACACAATATTAAGCTTTTATTAACAGGTGTGCAGCTTGAAAGAAAAAAAAATGCTGTGACAGCTGGGTGTTTTGCTGGGTGTTGAAATCAGGGAAAAACAGGCTGCTTCAGAAAAACATTTCTGCATTGAAAATAGGTGTTTAGATCATTAACTATCAAAGTGTGGCTGGCAGTATAGTTCTACCATTTTCATATTTTCCATGCAGTGTGTTATTGGAGAAAAATAGAAACTTTCTTTATGTTGATGAACAAGATTTGTACTTGAGTTATGCTTTTGACTTGTATCCAGCATTTTTGCATTTTCAGGGCTCTAAAAAATGACCAAATTGATTGCACGTGTTCTCACATGTTCTTATAGGGTCTAGCAGTACTAGAGGTCTGAAATCTGACCTCCTTATTTGGTAGCCTGGACAGCAGAAGTTGTGATCTACTGGATCCTCCCTCTGTTACACACGTGCGTGCACCACTGACTCCTGGGACTCCCCCCAACTGGAATGAAGCTAAATACATGGTTTTAATACCAAATACAATCTCTCTTTTCTACAAGATGAGGGGATGTTGCTGATTTGCACATCTTGCTATTC
Organism: Netta rufina; assembly: GCF_964035555.1. NCBI lineage: Eukaryota > Metazoa > Chordata > Aves > Anseriformes > Anatidae > Netta > Netta rufina. Next base: position 116,675,405 of record NC_140124.1, read on the forward strand.
TCTGCATACAGAAAGAGACGGGTTGGGTACTCTTGGACAATGAAGTCAGGAGTCACTATATCCTTATCTCACATTCTCCAGAAACCTATGTTCCCCTAACTCTCTTCGGTGGTAGGAAATTTTTCAAAAGTCTGGGATAAAATACCATGGCTTGTGCTTTGCTTTGCAAAAGCAGGTGCAAGCTAAAGCTCAAGGAAACCCATGTTGCATCCCAACTGAGATGGGTGTGAGAGGGTAGATGAGTGCCACTTTCCTTGTCTGTGCATCCACATTTCTTTTCCATGGACAGCAGGATGTGCCTCACCCCTATGTGAAATGTTCATCTGGGACATTTCCTGGGACACCAACATCTTTTCAGCGTAGATACAGCTCCCATGTCCTCCTGAGGCCACTAAATTAAGTTAGTGAGGGAGTAGCAAGGTTGTCGAAGGTAAGCTATTGACAGTCTTTAGGTTGCAGTGAGAGTCTGGGCATAGTGTTCAAAGACAAGGATCCCCAAAAAGCTGTGTGCTTTAGCACTGGGGGAGGTAGTGAATTTGGAGCCATTTTGAACAAAAAGCCTGATCTAGGTAGCTGGTCATTAACTGGTTGTTAATATGAGTTACAAGTCCCACTCTTACAAGTCCCACTCAAAATTCAGAGTCTGTCAGATTGCTTCACAAGCACTTTACAGCCATTTTCAGGAAATAATGTAATTCTTGTTCTCATCTGAGAGTCTAGAGAACTGAGATAGAGTACAAATGACCTACCCAAAATACACAGTAAATTAGCATAAGAAATGAGACAAGGAAACAAATTATTTGCTCCAGTCACAGGATTAAATTGCCTTTCCCTAACTCTCAGCAACTGTTAAGAAATTCATGGGCCATTCTTCTTGCAATAACTTGAAAAAGCAAGGCATGCATTTTATGCTTCTTTCTGATGTAAGTGGTATTAAATATGCATTGTAGCTCAGTTACCTTAGATAACTGAGCATAAATTCATCCATCTTCCACTTGAAATTCTGTTCCCAGATGTAACAGCTGAATATTCTTTCTTTTGTTTTCTGTTTTGTTTTGTTTTTGGTTTTGGAGGGGTTGGGTTTTTTGCTTTTGTTTTTAAAAGAAGAATCTTGTTAGCATTCCTTAGAAACTCATTAAAATGCTTCCCTTTTGGCTTATTCTCCTAATTTATTAATACCACAAATAACTTTTCTTTGGTGACCCACTTTCATAGGTATCTGAGCATCTAGCAAAACTGTAACTCATCAGGAAGGCTGCGCAGACTAACACATAGCATTTCCAGACGGGAAAATCAAGACATTTCTTTCTTTACCACACACAGTAGCACACATCAAAAGTACAGAAAACATGTTTCTATTCCACTACTTAACTCTGCACCCTTGGCCCCTAAAAAGGACTTAATTGACTGCAGGATTGATTTAAAAATCAGAATTTAGGGTTTCATATATTCTCCTGGCTGAATTCAAATTTTACCCTACGTCCACAGAGAAGAAAGAGCTTTTTGCATAAATATAAATTGAAGTATTGGTTTGTGTGAGTGTTCAGACAAATAGACTTTCTCTTATAGCTCCCTAAGCAACCTCCCAACACTACACTGTTGTAAAAAACAGGGTTTGGCTAAGACACTGCTCTTTACTGAACTATTGTACCTACTTTGTGGAAACTACAGATTTGCTTAGAAAAAGAGAATGCCCACTAATCTAATGAGCATGATGTTTAACTGGCCACTGGAAGTGGTAGGGTTTTGCAGACTCTTAGGCAGGTAGAAGTCAGCTAGTGTAGAAGATTACACTTGTTTTCATTCTCATTTATTTCAAAAAAATATAAGGAGGTTCTTTGCATGAACTAATAAGCTATAGGGACAGACTTATCACAGGGGATGACTAATTAACCTGTGTATTACACCTGCAGATGCTCAAACACTGGCAGCATTTTAAGGGCAGTCTGCTTTGCCAGTGCACGCATCCATGGTTATCCCAGTCCAAGGATACTCAGCCTTGAAATCTTCCCTCCAAAGCCTGCCAGATAGCAACCCTCTAACAGGAGAACATAGGGCTTATTGCTTGACTTCTGATGAAGACTTGTTTTCCTTTTCAGTAAGTGTGGACGTCTGTGCAAGTGTGAGAGCATCATGGTAGCATTTAAAGGCGTCTGGACTCAGCCCTTCTGGAAAGCTGTTTCAGCAGAATTTTTGGCCATGTTAATTTTTGTCCTCCTCAGCCTTGGTTCCACAATCAACTGGGGTGGATCGGAGAAGCCCCTGCCTGTAGACATGGTTCTTATCTCTCTCTGCTTTGGACTCAGCATCGCAACCATGGTGCAGTGCTTTGGGCACATCAGCGGTGGCCACATTAACCCCGCTGTGACAGTGGCAATGGTCTGCACAAGGAAAATCAGCCTCGCCAAGTCGGTCTTCTACATTCTCGCCCAGTGCCTGGGAGCCATCGTGGGGGCAGGCATCCTTTATCTCATCACACCACCAAGTGTAGTGGGAGGCCTGGGAGTCACTATGGTAATCACTTCTGCTCCAGCTCCTGGAGTAGACTAACTTAGAGCCTAAGAAAATATAATCAGTGTCACACAGAATAAAGAGAGCTCAAGTAGAGATTTTAGGAGCTGGTTGGTTTATTTATAACATCTAGACAGGGTTTAAAGCTCTCCCCGGGATGGCTTTATGCAGCGCAATATCTATAGCTATTCTTTTTATAGAAGTTCTCTTTTCTATAACTTCCCCAAATCTGATGACAGCAGGTAACATTAATTTAAATACAAAATTTAAATAATATATGCATGAAATGCCATTTTCATATGGACTGGGGAGGGGAAATTAATTCTATGCCATTATGATGGGGATTGAAAAAACATCAATTTAAAATGACATACTTTTGAAATAGATTGTGGCTTAGATTTCAGCTTTGTTCTAAACTAATAAGAAATGCCATCAGTTAGCCCTGTTGCAGGACTTATTAAAAATGCACTTGAGCCGCACACTGCTTAATTTTTAATTGAAATTTAAATTAATTAAGTCAGGGCTAATTAATGAATTTATAATTGAATAGTAAATTACAGCGCTCCCAAGAAAAAAAATGGTGAAGGGGAAGTGCAGCATTTGCAAATCCCTGTGTAAAAATAAACTACACTTCTGCAGTCTAACTTTGAAGTTCTTGTTCGATGTTACTGGCAAGCTGTCTGTTGTCAGTCCAGCTGTAATTTTCCATGGCTCTCAATTTAAAAAAAAAAATAATGGCACAAGGGGGAGAAGAAGGGTGGGAATTTGTACGTCTAAAAGTTAATTTCACTGTGTAGTATTTAGGAAATCACTGAAAATACAGTTCACTGAAATATAATCAATGTATGTGGTTGCTTTCTGATTTACAAAATCACTTTTGCTTCATCTCCGGTGTTTCTTTCTCTTCTTCCAGGTACATGGAGATCTTTCCGCTGGCCATGGACTCCTGGTGGAGTTGATAATTACATTCCAGCTGGTTTTTACTATTTTTGCCAGCTGTGATTCAAAACGAAACGATGTCACTGGTTCGGTAGCTTTAGCAATTGGATTTTCTGTTGCAATTGGACATTTATTTGCTGTAAGTTAATGGCTTCTCTCAAAAAAAAAAAAAAAAAATAGAGTCTCTGTCCCATTATGTCTACTTCAGAAGTAAATGGAAACTTCTGTAGACTTTATAGCTGCTATAGCTACATAGCTGCTGTAGTCTTTACAGGTCCATGCCAAAAAAAAATTTGAAAGTAGCAGGAGGGTCCTCTTGGGCTGCTGCATCAGAGATTTCCTGCCTGTTCGCATGATGGCTTTGTTAATTTTGTGATGAGACTCTGGAGAGTGACACTATGTACTGTCAGGATTAGATGTCTTGCAAATCCAGGGTGTCCCATAGTGCAAGGAATAAAAGAAATTAAATGACTATCTTTAAGACTCTAATAACAGGCAATATTTTTTCTCTACTTTAGATCAATTACACCGGTGCCAGTATGAACCCTGCTAGATCATTTGGGCCTGCTGTCATCATGGGGAAATGGGAAAACCAATGGGTAACTCTTCTTTCATGCTTCCTTCACCCTAGCAACAAATAGCTATCAGCATTTTTTCATACATCATTTGCCTTTAGCTGTCTATCCTTGCACATCACATAGAGGCTATTGCTGACAGGTGCTGACCTGCCACGTGTTTTGGTATAATCATTCTCTTCTCCTGGAATTGTAATGTGGTACACAGCACACTAGAATAGCATCTTGCTATTCAGGGGGCATTTTGGGGAGGTAGTAGCTTTGGTAGAAAGGAAATCATACAAAAAGTTCAAAACAATAAAAAGCAATCCAGCAAGATGGAAAGAATCGAACTGTTAGAAAGAAAAAAAATCCTCCAAGGCAGATTGCAACCCCCCCAGTCGTGTTGATGAGAAGTTATGGAAGTAATTCTGTTGGCTTCATGTCTCACCTGGCTGTACAGCAAAGTCGGGGGCAGAGATACACATTGAGAGCAGGGACCCTCTGTGATCTGTTTCCAGGGGGAGAACCTGTCTTTGCACATGCCCACGCTGAGAGACGAAGGGGTTGCAGCCTGGTCTTTACAAACTAGACCAGATGTTACCTGCTTTTATTAGAAAGCATCCCCTTAACTGGAAGTACTTGTGCAGGAAACAACTTGATAAACAGATTGTGAGTGACACAGTTATTTTTTATAGCGTCCCACTACTAAACTTATCAAAAAACAGTTAATGTTTTATAGGGAGAGATGGATTGCAGCTCAGCCTCCCCTAATTAAAGATAGGGAAAGCACTTCCAGGGACACTTTCAGTACTAACTGTAAGAGTTGCATATTACAGTGTATACAAGGATTTTCTTGATTTTTAAAGTATGGAGCCCACACTGCTCCCACTGCAACTAACAACAGAGATAGCATGGTCTTCGGGCCCTGAGGCTCCAGTTCTGCAAACATAATACCATGTGTAACTTTGCTCCCAAGAGTTATCCTATTGAGGCAGATCTACTCACTTATCAGTGAATGGCTTGTTCATATGAAAAAACTGCTATAGTTTTTCACAAGATTAATTATTCATACTCTGAGGGAGCCTGTAATTTACAACTAAAGCTGTAAATAATAAACAAATGTACTATGTAGAAACTTGTAGGAGAAGCTTATCTGTTGTCCTGGTCGTTTGGAAAGATAGCTGTTTTCTCCTCCTTCAGAGCGGTGACATTAGCATGTCATTAAGAGAAGTCAGTGGGCCTCTGCACCTACTAATGTTACAGAACTGCTCCCTGTTGTACTGAAATAGCTACCCTACAAAATGGTGTGTGTCATTTGCATTCAGTTATACAAATTAGATGATCAGATAGATGGCTGCCTGTTGGGTTCTGCAGGATAAGAAGTCAAATTTGGACTCTTGGAAATGTGAGTCTGAAATATTGTAATAGAACTGCTTGCATATATGCATTAGGATAGGTTTTGTTTCCTTATAAGTTGATCATCATCTTTGGTGAAAATGTAGAAAGAAGATGTTTTCTACATTGATATTTATTTTGTGTGTCACCTGGCAAACAGCACAGATATGTTATCTACAGGTGGAAAATAACCAATGAAAATTTAGAGAAAGCTTCTTGGAAAGAGGTGGATCGATAAAAGTTGACAAAAACATTTATCTCTGAGGATATGGGCTTGGTTCTCAATCACCTTACTCTTGCTAGTTTAAAAGAAAAGCAGAAATACTAGGGAGTATTGCTGAAGTGGACAAAATACCTGTGAGAGAAGAGAGACTGAGAGAAGGAGGCAAAAAAAAAGAAAAAGGCTACATGGAACTAATGCTGTTAACTGCCTAAGAGACTGACTCTTGACCTATTTCATACATCAATTTAGAGAAGTCATCTCACTGTTGAGCTCCAGGTCACCACCTGCGAAACTTAGTGTTCTTAACTAGAACCTAGCACTTCTCTGCCTCATAATCTGGTATGTGGGCAGACAGAAGAAGAAAAAAAGAAAACTCTTTTTACAGGTCATGAAATCCAGTGAATGATATGACCTTAACTTCTGGAAAACAGAGTTGTTTTAAATGATTGGGCTAGAGCACGTCACATAAAGTTTTCTGAGTGAAGCCTGTAGTGACATGATTTCCTCTGAGATCCTGGCTTCTTTCTTTGCTGTAGAGCTTAATGCCTATGTTTTTCCCACCTCTCTTTGTAGGTTTACTGGGTGGGACCAATAATCGGAGCAGTCCTTGCTGGTGCTCTTTATGAGTATGTCTATTGCCCAGATGTTGAACTCAAACGCCGTTTTAAAGATGTCTTCAGTAAGGCTACCCAGCCATCCAAAGGGAAATACACAGAGGTGGATGATAGCAGGAGCCACGTAGAGACCGATGACCTGATCCTGAAGCCTGGCATAGTTCACGTGATTGATATTGACCGGGGTGACGACAAGAAGGGAAGAGATCCGTCCAGCGAGGTGCTGTCTTCTGTATGACTAGCAAGGAGCACTGAAAGCAGAGAGCAGCCTGCTAGCATGTCCACAGATATCCTTCCACCTATTAAAGAAACAGATCTCCTCTAAACTGAGCATCTAACATTTCTTAAAAGATATGGTGTGGGCAGCTGCATGGTAGTGGCATCACCAAACCATACATCTGCTTGGTTGGAATATTAAGCCTTCACTACAATTACAATTCCCCATGAATTATTCCAAATTAAGAGTTGTCCCGACTGTTTTCATTCCCTTCTTTCTGGAACAACCCCAAAGTCCAAAAAAAAAAAAAAAAAAAAAAAAGGAGTTGAAAGCATTCTCCTTTAATAAATCAGTCAATAATGAGATGAAGATAGAGATGTTTAACATTCAGATTGACAGTTAAGACATATCAGGAAATGCCTATAGACACGAAGACCTACTTATCAGATTGTTCTTCTGACACTTAATTGGCTGTTGTCAGCTCTCATTAGAATGTCTTATCCATTAAGCTTTCTCTGCAAGGTTCAGGGAGAGCATCAATAGTATTTAAGAGTTCTATCCAAAGTCAAGCAAAGGAATATTGTTTCCACTCACATAGATCGCTATTGCCTTGCAAACTACCTCTGAAAAAAAATGGTATTTTAATAGGTTTTGAAAAAAATTCTATCAACCCATCAAATTTCACTCATATGATTTCCTGTATAAATATATTACCTTCATCTCTTCCCAGGAGTAAATGTGCTGAAATTGAATGTTGAAGTCTACCATAATACGGCTGCAAAGCATTTGACTGTACTTCATGCTCGCCCATGTCATTGTCTGTCTGGTGAAACATTCTCCTGGGGTTTGACTATTGACCATTTAGTGGCAGCAGACTTTCAAGGTCATGCAAAGAATATAAAGGCTTTCCTGTTACTTAATAACTCAAATAAGAGATATCAGAAGAAAAGAAGGCATATCTGTTTTCAGTGCACTTGTTCAAATACAGATTTCCGTGCTAATTTATGTAAACTAAAGGTTTAAATTACTTACCTACTTTCTTACAAGATGGTTGGAAATCTGGGGTTTTTAATTTATTAGTAATGTAGAGGGTTTTTAACTTTTAACTGTATTGAAACACTGATTGGGAAATATTTTTTTATAACAGATGATAAAAATATGACTGCTTTTGGTTTTCTGTTGTAGCTGATGCCTAACTAGTTGAACAAGATCCTTGCTTGTTCCACTGCTCGTGCAGTCTTAATTAAACCTCCAGCACCTTCACCAGCTTCTTTATTTGTTGTTAGGAAAAGATGCAAGCACTTGCAGGGTTGTTTTTTTAGGGGGAAAGGGTCATGAAATATTTTCAGTAATCAGTCTTTCCCTCATAGAAGTATTTTGATAGATATAATCACCCCAACAAGACATTTTATAAAGATTGTACTGACTTACTGCTTTTGCTACTGATCAGTGGTTTTGAGTTTTACAATATGCAGCAGCCAAGCAGTCAGGAGCATTACATTATTACTGTAATTGTATAGTTTTATTTTGAAATTGAAAAGCTACTCCTGCCTACTTAGCAATAAGAGGGAAAAAAAATGCATTAGTCCTGACAATGGGCTGTAATAGACTCTTTGGCTCTTTGACATACTCTACATGCAATTTTTATTACAGGGAATGAGATGTTTCTAGCGAGATAATAAACCACTGCTAAACTCAAGTCTGTGTACTTTGATCCAAGGGCAATTCTACTATCCCAGCTCACCAGCACTGTGTAGCCCCAGCATATCCTGCTGTACTGTTCTCCTAGTTTCACACTTTCCTTGCCTTAAAAAATATGGTAGAGAGTGGCACAAGCTCCCTGCATTGAGCATGAGATTTGTGACTCCTCCATGCACTGCAGTTGGGCTACAGACTTCCTCTGCTCCCCTGGGACACAGCACGTAGCTCATGTGTGCAGGTCAGGGCTTCCTTGGGTGACCCTGGAACAGCTCTGCTTTGTGCTCACAAGTCCTCTCATTCTCTATCATGTACCTGTGTGGAGTCTGGTAAAACAGATGATATTTGTCCCTAGCTGTGCCTCTGACACAGCAACAGCATCACACTTCAAGGGCTTGAGTATAGTTAGGGAATTGCTTGGCAGACACAATGTCAGATCACAGATAAGAGCCAAGCAGGAGCTGAGTAGCACTGGTAAGGAGCTAAGCCACAGCAAGGACTGAGTCTCCTGGGGAAGGGCAGGTGTTTGGATTCCTGTATGCTTCTCCTCAGATAGGTAAACATCATGCTAAATAGATTCAATCAGAAAGATTAAAACTCGTGTGTTTTTTTTGTATGTGTGTGTAGGCATTTGTTCTGACTTTATTGGTTTGTTTTGTTTTATTTCATTTTGTTTCATTTTGTTTTGTTTTGTTCAAATGCTGTGTTTGTTAAAGGGACACTTTGATTAAACATTTTGCATGGATTAAGCAGATAAAATGAAGAGAGTAACACACATAGCACTGGTGGATTGTTAGGAAATTTTTTACATTTTCATATTTAAAAACACTCCTTAGAAGCTCATTTATGAAGTGAATTTTGCATGGTACTGTATTATTTAAATAAGAAACTGTGATTTGTTTTATGCTTGAGAGTCCTTTACACAAATGGCATGATACTTTTCTCCACCCAGCCTGATTCGACTGCTGAGGATAGCATAACAGGAGCATGGCGCTAGCCAATTCAATTGGGAGGATTTTTTTTCCTTGGAACACACTTTTTTTAACAAAGTGTGGATACCACTCAGAGCCAGTCCTGGGAGAGCACCTCGCTCAACAGGAGTATTGGACATAAGATGCCGAGACTCCTGAAAAGATCAGGAGAAAAAAGGAAGCTGAAGTAAAGAGACCATTAGACCATAAAGGATGTTGCCATGCATTGGACAAGCGAAATATGGTAGGCCTGCTCCTGCTCCCATGGAATGAGACTCGTGGTTAGGTTTGTCGTTAACTACAATGGAAATGATCCTGAGCTATTTAGGGGTTTGATGGCTTCTGTCATGGACTTCGCTGTAGTTTTTCCAAAATAAGAGCTTTTAGTCAAGATAGTTATTTCTGGAAGGAGATACATTTGACTTTAGGTTTATGACCCACCCTTAAGTAAATTTTTAGGTGTATGTGCCACCAAAGCTGGCTGTACCCCACAACAAGAGATCACCATTTTATGTGATGATCACCATTTATGTAAGGGAATGTCACACTTCAGCATCCCTTACGACTTAGCTTTAAAATGCAGGGATATGTGCTTTTCTAAGTTATTGCACAGTGGTATCATCATCATAAAATAGTAAAATTTTGTTAAATAATAGACTAGCATGATCTTTTCATGTATTGGAAATAAAGTATTTATTGGTTTATGTTGGTTGATAAATATCACAGTAAGTTTGATGGGCATTTCACCATTAGTTTGGGTTCCTAAAAAAATATGGATGAGTCTTACTCCTTCATGATGGCACAGTTCTTTAAATATTGTTATATATTCATAATATTTAATCACTGGACATCAGAAAAAAAAGGGATGAAAGTTAAAGGTGGTTACACAGAGTCACACAAATATCTTTCAGGTTGCACCATTTCCAAGGCGTTTATCAGCCAAATTCTAAATATTCTCATGAAAGAAGAAATAAATAATAATAATAAAACAAGATTCCTTCAGCATTTTGAGTTGTCATAAGCTTTCTCCTGTTAAAGTGTATGTAAATTGTACCTTTTTTTTTTCATTCAGTGGAAGCAGGAGCAAGACACGTCTCATATGCAGTGTTTAGGCTTGTCACATATATTTACACATGATTTTTTCAAAATGAGTTTTATTTCTGATTATTAATTAGCCATGGTACCTGCACAAAAAGCTAAACAGCCTTCAAATAGGATTTCCACCTTTCTAGTGCTTGGCAACAGAGCAGTTGCTGTTGTGCCCTGCAACATTTTATCTTCAGTCTGTGTAACACATGCAGGATATTATGCACCATCCAGTATTTATAATCTAAATAAAATATGTGAAAATTTATGTTGTGAACCTTTTTGTCTAAGGTGAGAGAAGAGAACACCATACAAAATTTGTCTCAAATCGACCTATGTGTGTATCTTAGTTTCTCAAGGACTTACTAAACAGATGTGATGCAAATTCAGACTGAATTACTTGTTACACGGTTACTTACATGATCTAAATCATACTGATGCAGTCTCTGTAATTTAAGACAAATGAGGTAGAGCAAACTAAGCACAAGGATTTTTCCACAAGACTGCTTATTGTGGTAATGTTAGTCACCATGGTATCAGAACTAATGTTATAGGACTTAAAATTTCCTTATGTTACATTTGGAATAATCTACTGAAAAATACACTGTGAAATAATATATGATTTTCTGGTTCCCACTTGTACTCTACTGTATCTCACACTACTGTTGCAAATAAATTACCTGTTTAAAAAAAAAATAAAGTAAAATATCATTTGGTCATTGAAAGCATTCAACGGTCCTAAAGATCACAACCAAAACATAAGAAAGAAAAAATAATCCAGAAAATTGAGTATGCCTAAGAGGAGCCTGGAATTGTGTGTGTGCAGCTGAGAATGAGTTATTTACTGTAGAAAAGATAAAATCTGTCAGTAAAGAGATGTGATTGCAAAAGGTATAATATCTTTACGCAAACAAGGTAAACCAACTAGAGCAAAAGTTTTGCTGGTGTACATACACCACCGATTGTGCCAGATGGGTTTAAAACTCATGTGGAATAATGGAGAGCTAAGGTTTTATACAAGTGATAGCAATGATGCAGGCACTTCAGAGCCCTTTTGCTATTGCATGGGTTTTGAGACCAAGCTCCCATGAGGAGCTTCAACATGAGGCAGCATCAACATCAGGTCCTGTAGGGATAATGTTCTTTGTTGTCTGTGCCCTTACTTGGAATGCAAAGTTTAGCTCCTAAAACATGTATGACACTAATGCAGAGAGTTCTTTACAATTATTAATATGAAAACCCATCACCTGGGGGAACACCTAATCAGCAGGAAGAGCTGAGAGCAGACTCATACCTGACACTTTGCACTTTCAGAGATTTGGCTCTTGCCTTCAGCTGCTGCAGAGGTAGCTTCAGGGATATCTCTCAAGGGGCTGAAGTGTGTATGTGGCTGTGTGTGGCATATATCTTACTACACCTTACTGAAATGGGCTCCCAGGACAATTTAGGCAGAACTAGACATTATTTTGTGGTCACAAACAGGCAGGAGCCACTTTGACATTTTGGGACTATCTCAAAAGAGGAGCTAACAAGAAATGATGTAGCTGCCTCCAGGGTTAGGACACAAGAGTCCTGGGAGGGACAGTAGAACAGCAGTGTAGGCAAGGGAGAGCTTTGTTTTATAGCTCTCACTGACGCTGTGGTGTCAGAGGATAATGGTCCCTATCATACGAGGACTTGCATGTAGGCTTGTGGGATCACACCAGAGCCACTGAACATCGTACTGCATCATACCAGGTGAGTGATATCCTCACTCTGAGCATCAGTGGGAACACAGGCTACAGCAGGAAACTGCAACTGTGGCCCAGCTGTCTTCTTAAAAAGAGAACTGAGAGTGTAGATACTCCCAATATCAGCTTCCTTTTGAACCTTCCTTTCACTTTAGAGTCCCTTATCTGTTGCAGATTGTGGTGCATTGCAAATGTTATAAGCTGCTTAATTTATATCAGCCTGATAGCTTTTATCTTAGCTATTAATTTCTTTTGACCTCTCTTACCTCATTAGAAAAGCAATCCTTACAAGTACAAAGACTGTGGAATAATCTAGCTAAAAAAGCAGTTGCAAGGTTCTTTTGAAAGGCAAAAGGAACTTATATTATTTGTCTCTCACCTTGTGGTGTAAGACATGCAGAGGCAGAGGCTTTCTTTAGGGCTCGATGGGCATGCCTGGCAAACATGGTTCCCAGCCACTCTTCTCCACTCACCACAGCAATGGCCTTCCTCTGATGTTTCATTTACACTTCTTTTTTGATATGAATCTTCATATAATGCTCTGGAACTCACAATATGTATAAAAGTTTATATTAGTCTACTCTGTAAGTGTGAAAGTGTGTACATGAAAGTGAGCTGCACAAAAATGAGCAACTGGATTTACTCCTGGGAAAGGACAAGATCAGTGGGTAAATCTGTGGGAGGTTGGCTGCCATTTGAGATTGCTGCATGCTCCACTGAGATCCCAATGACTCATTTATTTCCAGTTATTTCTGAGACATATGGATTTCAGCCTGAAGAAGGGTCAGGGCTGTCTCCTACTGCCATGGACTGAATTGGGTTCTTCTGCTCTTCCTTCCAAGGATCAGCTGTCACAAGTTGTTTTTTTCCACACATGAAACATTCAAAAACTGTTTTTCTTACACATTTTGGAACCTTCTAGCATTAGAAATATTTCACCATTATCCTATTCTACCTTACAGTTTGCCTCATTTCTTATGTAGGGATTGTTGCTTTCCTTTGGACCAGCAGATCTCAGGGCATTAGAGATACATTAATTTTTCTCAAAGATTCCTTTGATAATTCCAGATATCTCCAATTTTTTTTTTCTGTTATTTAATTACTTCCATTTGCGTGGTATCTCAGTGTCTAGCTGCCTAGTGATCACATCTTCAGATCAGAATGCATGTTGATTTGGTTTGGTTTTATTCCCTGCCTTCCCAGCAGGATGAGCTCATCAGAGCTGGAGCTTAGTCTTCTGAGCATCCTCCCCTGAGCTTCTTCAAGGGGCTGCTACCTCTCCTTGGTCTTGTGGCCACTCTCTGCATGTGGCAGCAGAGAAGCCTCAAAGGGGTGCTTATTATTTGCCTTGACTTGCCAGAGCTGTACAGTACTCGGGGTAAATCTTGCCTTATCTTCACAGAAAAGACAAAGTTAGTTTGCACCAGCTGAACCCAGTCTTAGAGAATTGCAGTAAACAGGGACCCAGCAAGGAAATAATCAATTCTGAAAGATTGGATTTGGGCTTGTAGCAAGTCCCTGGGCTCCGATTTGGAAGAAAAACATCAATAGGGAAACTGGAACAATGGTAGATTGGCCCTGTAAGTTCTGAACATATGCACATGAATATCCAGTAAGAAAAAACTGAATGCTTCATGATTAAACATGACAGAGTAGGGACAAAATGAACTCTGGAGATCAGAAAGACGTACATAGATGTTGGACTCTGCTTGCCCACAGGTATAGCTCCAGAGAAACAGCTGCACAGCATCTTCTCAGAGCTGAGTCAGACCAGCTGTACAGGCTAGGATGCACACAAACACAAATGTTTCAGACACAAGGCTTTTTTGTTTTTTACCCTCCTTCCACAGCTGCCCAGCACAGTTCAGATTTACTGGAGGCAAACATTGCTGGGGCATAAAAGCAGAAGCTTCTGTGGCCTCCAGACTAAAATGAGAAAAGCTTTGTGTCCTCCAACCTCTTCACTTTGAAAAAGCCCAGCAAATACCATGGAAGGAGCTTTAACAGAGAAGGTCAAAAAGTTCATCTGGATCCCTCAACATCCTAGTCATTCCTGGGGCTATCCTTAGAGTACTACTCCTTAGGTTAAATTATTGCTGTGTAAATAAAATATCCCCCAACTCCTTGTACCACTAGCCTTTCTGAGTTAGAATAAATACCCTTTGGATGAGTGCAGCTGAAGAACATCTAAAGTTTATATATAGCAGCTATTGCTATTGTGTCTGAATGGTGAGGAAAAGGTCAAATCAAAATTATTTTATTCTCTCCCCAGTTAGAAAAAATTATTCGTCTGCTTGTATTTGTGTGGGAGTTTGGTCTTTTTTCCTCTTATCTAACTATGTTCCTTTCAGGATATCCATGCTATATTTTACCTCTTCTACAGGTTGAATCCTCAAACATTTTATAAAATTAAGTAGAACACTTCATTTTCTCATCTAGTGAAACCTTTTGTTATCCTATTTATTTATTTACTTTTTTTTTTTTTTTTTTTTTTCAAATATCCTCACTGGAGGGTGTTTTAACTTTTCTAGCTGATTGAGATCTTTGCTTTGCAAGACCTGGTGGCACTTTCCATCACATGGTCTCCATTTCTCTATATTTTCTGCAGAGACAGTTGTCCCTTCAGTGAAGACCCTATGGCAACTGCTGAGGTTTTTTACAATGAAGCTCCAAGCATACAAATTACTCATTCAGATCCTTCTTTTTCTTGTTTTTTTTTTTTTGTTGTTGTTGGTGGTGGTGGTGGTTTTTTGTTTGTTTTTTTGTTTGTTTGTTTGTTTTGATTTGTGTTTTTCTTTCAAGATGGTATTTTCCATAATAAAACACACAAAGTCTCCATAAACTTAATTTCATGATGAACCTGAATTTTTCCTAAAGTCTTACCCTCTTATCAATTTTTCCAACTTCTTGTTAATTATTTTGAACTTAACATTAAAACCTGCATATCTGAGAGAAGTTATTGAGTAATGTTTGTGTTTCCTGTATTCCATTCCATTTGTTTCATATTTTCAGTGTTTGAGGAGTCAGTAGCTTTTGTGACAAGTATGCATAAACGTTTTGTAAAGGAAGAAGGCTCATATTCTGGCAGATGTAAGTGGATTAACTGGAGTCTTAGGTACTGGAAGAAGCCTGAAAAGCTGCCATTTTGTATCTTTGCAAACAGAAATTTTAGTCAATAGTCACAGTTTCAGTGAGAACTGAAAATATATAATTCAACCATGAAGTGAAAATCTAGATACTGAATTCAGCTCTGCGGTCAGTGGATGGAAAATCCAAATCATACCTCTCAGCCCTGGGAATGGCTTCCAAGAGATTTTCCAAGTACAAAAAAAAAAAAAAAAAAGCCTTGTACGGTTTGGGGCTCAAGCATTTCAGCTGATACAACTACTTAATGATTTGAAGTTTCTTTTGCCTAAGAGCAGAAGTACTGCCCCTTCAGAGTGTCTCCTTGGGCAGAAGATGGAGAGAGAGATGGACTTCACATATCTGAACTCACCTGTGAGTTTAACACAACAGCAGAAAATTAGACATGGGGTTTGGCATTGCCAGTTAATGAGGAGGCAAGCTGAGGACACGCAGAGAAGGGAACAAGCACTTGGCAAATCTAGAAATGACCTGTGTTGCTCCAGGCTGTTCCCCTGACAGCTTCTATAGAGCCATGGATGCAAAGTTCCTCCCTCCACATCCAAGAAAGTATGTGGTAGAAAAACCTAAATAACAATAGCTTTTCCAGCTCCCAGAAGGAAATCCTGTAGCACCCCATAGCTAAAACAGCTTTCGAACACTAAATTATGCAGTCCTAGGAAATGTTTAAAACTATTTTACAATTACAATTTTATATTCATATATAATTTTAACATTTAAAATTACATATATATGTTATATAAATATGTGTCTATATGTATATCATATATGTGCATATATTATAAATAGTTAAGCAGTCTTGAAGTGCTCTGGGTACCATCATGTTTTAATGGTAAACTTTAACAAGGAAGATAAAGCAGGCAGCCTGACACCCATAGTTCTTTTCTGAACATTGTTATTTTCTCTCTTATGAGTGTTAACATTTCTACAGCCAACATGAAGTGTTTATTCTGCAGATAAATCTGAAAATGGGAGACTTTACTCTCACGGTTGTTACAGGGACAGCATTTTCCACATGGTTTGATTTGACATGAAGCTACAAATGTTCTGTGTAAATATCAAACTGTAAAATACCAGCACTGAGTAAAAGTAATACAGCTTGCTTTTGCTGAAATCTGATGGTTTTCTTGTCTGCTTTGTACCTTCTTGAAAGCAAAGCCAGGTCAGGCATCACTTCCCATGATAGCAATAGGTCTTACCAGACCCTTTCGTTCAGAACATCACCAGAACCAATCTATTACAGACATTTATTTTCTTGTGGGTCCTTCTGTCTGCCTGAAGCACCTTTGGTGATGACAATCCATTGACAAAAATAATGACAAGAATATTTATTTTGTTTATTTTTTTATTTATTTTTTTTTAACAGACCAAACTTTACTAGTGAGTTTGATGCCTATAACATAGGCATGTCATTTCCTCAAGTCAACTATTTTTCTTCTGCAGGCCTACATACGAACCTAAAGGAAAGATGATGCCAAAATTACTATCTTGATAATATAATTATGCATTATGGCTGTGCTTCCCCTGTCACTCCTTAATGTCAGCAGCAGGGCTGTAGAAACCAGCTCAGCCACAGGTATAGTGTCTTTATGGCTGATAACATGAAGCTTCCTTCCTCTTCCTCCCTGTTACCATTTATCCTGACTGAGGACATTGCAATGGGTGGTCTGATATTTCTCAGCTGCCCCAGACTCATGAGTTTGAGCTTAAGGTTGAAAGACAGAGTTAATGAGCACCTTGAGGACATGTAGTTGCCTTCCACACACACACACCTGGAGTACTGCATTCAAATCTTGTGGCCGCCAGCACTAGAAGGGCATGGAGATGTTGGAGTGAGTCCAGAGGAGGGTCACAAGGATGCTCAGAGGGCTGGAGCACTTCTTCTGTGAAGACAGACTAAGGGAGCTGGGGTTGTTCCCAGCCTGGAGAAGAGAAGGCCCTTAGGAAACCTTATGGCAGCACTGGAACAAGTTGCCCATAGCAAGGGGGATGGAAATAAATGATCTTTAAGCTCCCTTCCAACCCAAACCATTCTATGATTCTGTGATTAAATAGGGAGAGAAAGGAAAAGGCAAGCAACGCTTGTGTCTCCTTAGTAAAGACAAGAGAAGGAGACGAGATTTGTAATGACATTAGGAAAGTTTTACAGTAACTTATGTGCCAAATCCAAAACATTAGCATTTGTGCACTAGGCCTCAGAATCAAAACAGTCTCTTTCTGAAGTCAGATGAGTTTTAAATTATTTTTATTTTTTAAACCTTGTGTGATCATCTGTTACAATCGTGAGAGCTGGAAATTTCATAATCTGAGACTCCAGGTCTTAAAGAATAACCCCAGACTGATAATGAAGACTTTACTAGTAGTTTTGTTATTATACACTTGCTCTAGCTCTTGATTTTTAATGATGTTGTGCCCTGTAACAAATGAAGCAGGTGAAGTGTCTCCACTGGGAGTGACTCAAGGATTAAATGCTGTCTGGAAATAGGGGTGGTTATCCTTCTCACAGTACTCCATGGGAGCTCAATAAACCCCACCTCTAGACAGCTCAAAAAAGCTCAAAAAAAAGTGGCCTTGTCTCAGACAGTGTAACCATGAAATGCCAGAAATGCTGCAGCAGTGGTGTTGGTTGCCTCTGTACAGTGTGATCCTGCTAGCATAAATTGTCTATGGGAAAAACTGTTCGTGTTAAGGATAAATATTGTTTTAAAAACAGATGGTAAGATAAAGAGCATGAAAGCAATCACTTCAAAGACATTTCATGGCACAGTGTATCTCATATTAAGAGCTTCACATTAGGAATCACACTGTATTTCAGTCCTTTTGATTCAATTTGTTGGCCTGACTAGTCCCTCAGAACATTCCTTATGTGACCCTCAGAACTTCTGTCAAAATCCAGTTGTGAGCCAATCTCATAAGGGAGGCAAGAGTTTATGCTGCTAATTAGTAAGGCCAACTAAAAGATGAGCTCACAGTCCCAGAGGCATCAATAAATTGTTCTAATCTCTGTTAAGAAATGAGATCTCCTTTTTATGCTGGACTTCACCTACTCAGTCAAACTAATGTATGGAAACAAAGCTGTAATGCTGTGCTGCAAGAGTAAGTCAGTATCCTGTCCAATGACAGTGAAAATAAATTATTCAAATAACAAAATGATGTGCTGTAGAGTCCTCATTACCAGAACTAAAGTTAGCCAATTGAAGTGTCCTCCATAAAGAAGCCAGGCTCCTTGGAAGAAGCAAAACTCTTAAGCGTAGGTGCCAGACCTCCAGTCCCAGAAGACTGCAAGTCATTCCCTCTATCATTGACACAGGCAAGAAGAATTTTTCAGCATGCTTGCTTTTAACAATTAAATTTCCCTACTAGTATAGGCACAGTCTATGCTGTCCTGTATGCATTTCTAGCCATTTTAAGCCATTTTAAAATTCGGTTTAAGCCATTGCTTTTCATGTAGGCTACTGTTGAGATCACTTACTGTGCCAAAGGTTGATATAGTGCCAGTGTTCCTATGACTGGCAATTGCCACTAGGGGACTTCATCATGGAGTGGGACATGTTTGCACAGATATAGTGGGAGAGGATTATTCCTACATTTTGCTCCAGATTACCCATCTCTTGCAGACTCTGGAACAGAGCAAGTGCATGCTTCTCAGTGGAAGGCAACCTTGGCTAAGCAGTGTGTGACGATTATTTAAACCAAGCTGACAGAGTTTGTACAGATACCTTTGAAGCCCATTCACATGATTACTCCTAAGGGTTTTGCTCAGGAGGCAGCAAGGAGACAAGCACATGAAAGTGATGTCTGTGACTCTTAGACTTTTTTACAAGAGGACTTCTGATGGTCAGCTGGATAGAAAACCAACATGCAGAGTGTGCTGACAATATGTGACATCTGCAAGCACTGTTACCCAATTATTTTTAGGGGACTCCTGTTTAGAATATTAATGCCATAATACTTGAAAGTAGATAGTTTCATCTTCTTGACAGCAACCAGGCTGACAACATTGTACAGCAGCAGTGGTGTTTCTACCAATCAGAGATGTGGTAATAGCCTTGTCAAATTATTTAGGAA
Source organism: Netta rufina (assembly GCF_964035555.1). NCBI lineage: Eukaryota > Metazoa > Chordata > Aves > Anseriformes > Anatidae > Netta > Netta rufina. The sequence continues at coordinate 116,694,558 of NC_140124.1, forward strand.
GGCTGTGGGTTTTACTCCTTGATGTTTATCACTTTTCATTACACGATATTCTGTACCAGCAGGTCAGATTTCCATTATTAGGAGTTAACTGTAGTATGATAACCTGGAGGTCAGGGCTTCACTGTACTAGGAACTGCGCAAGTATAACAAAGAAATGATCTCTGTCCCAGAAGCCTGGCCTTCATACTGTAGGGCTATTGGCTGGAGTGGGGATAAAACAAACAGCCCTGGGGAGCTGAGGGAACTCAAAACAATGCAGAGGCAGCCAGGAAAACAAGGATCGCATCAAACCAGGTGTGACCTGCAGGAGATTCTCTTCAACTTTCTGAAATGCCTCACTAACACAAGAAATCTTCCACTAGATTGTACTGATAGAAATGTGTATAAATTGTACTTATTCGACATATATGTGTGTTTGATTTGTGTTTCAGATATACATTAGAATTTGGTATATTTCCTGACTTTCTACAAAAATGAAAGTAAATGACACAGAATATATGTGGACTTACTGTTGAAAGAAAAAAAAAAAAAAAAAAAAGTATCCTCTATCAAGCAGTATTTTGATACAAAGGTATTTCTTCACTAATGTGAAGAATTCCTGAATACTTTCTGGATAATTATCATAGTTACTGAGTAGGGAAAAAACTACTAAGTCCATCTAGTGTAT